>NW_006437828.1:7273878-7284448 GCF_000325575.1 Pteropus alecto | reverse complement strand
ACTCCTTCAGTCATGAGTAACAACAACAACAAACTTCATTGTAAAAAGGAGCTCAGTGGTATCTCAGTGGTATCTTACCAAGGAAGTGCGGTGTGCCTCAGGAGATAACTGGACCCTAGGACTCTGACTGGACAGGACTCTGTCTCGCTCTGTACTTCATCTCATTGTTTCTAATGCCACAATACCTGGCACGCAGTAGATCACTTACTAAATGTAGTTGAATGAATGAATGAATCTTAACCTATGATAAATTCCAGGAAACTCAAAGTAAAGGTAATTCTGTTGATCTAGTTTAAGATGATCTAAGCTAGCAGTATTTCCTTTGGCGAACCAACTAATTAGGAATACTTTGCCTTTTAAGTCTGATACCACAGGGTCTTATGATTAACAGCCACTAACAGTGGGCTACCAAGCCTTTCAACTTTAGAGTGTGAAACCCCGTTTATAAACATTATATTCGACTCCTTTGCCAACCTTCATCGTATTCTAATTCTTCACTAAGATCATATATACCTTGATTATTTCAGTGGACTTTTACATTTTTTATAGGTAATTACATGGCTAATATGCCCTTAGAAATGGCTTAAGAAATGTTAGAGACTTTCTTTTTTCCGTTACAAAACACCAAGAATATGATGGACATGGTGGTGAGAAATAGCATGATGGCCACACTCACCTGACACCATGCCTGCATTTCTCACAGGAAGTAAGGACCAAAATAGAACTTCCTTTGATGAGAAAAGCTTCTTTGGGGAAAGGGGCAGTATAAATATTCCTGTTAAATGTCTTCCTTCCTGCTGTTGGTCAGAGCCTAGATGAGGGGAGTGAGATTTTCTTGAAAAAATAAGTGAATTACTAGTAGTTTATTTTGCCAAGAAAAGACTTCTGGTTATCCCAGGTAAGTGCTAATGATTAGTAGCCTAGTCTCAGTTATAATTATATATGCTCTAATGTTTTTGCATTTTTGTTGAATATTTTTTTATTGTGATCGAACATTGAAAACAGATTGTAATCTGTCAGTTTTTATTATTGATCAGTGGTGAGCCATAACTGGACATTGGGACAATCCTTGATTGGTAGATTTCTCTGGACCCTTTTATTATTTTTATACTTGAATATAGTTAGGATCTGAGTATTCTCACCTACCTCCCCAGAAAACTCAGCATCTTTGCTTGTGAATTAGGTCTGTGTTCTCCAGGGTTTTATACAGATGGAATCACAGTATGGCTTTGGTCTGGCTTCGACACTCGGCATCACTATCTTGAGGTCTCCCACGTTACGTCTGTCAGTCATTCCCCTTTACTGCTAAGAAGCACTGGAAAGTACTCGGCTCTCTGAAAATTTATACTTATACCCCCAAACAAACATATCGACCCCTATATTTTTATTTTTGAAATCTTTTTGTAAGATCTTTTTGCTTTTTAAATTTCTATTCTTTAGGAAATAATATTTATCTCTCTGAAGTTTAAGCCATATCTTTAGTTTTGTTTGTTACTTGTCGTTAACTTCTTGTAAAATTAAAGTTAACCTTGATTTTAGATTGGAATAGCGCTCGTTTCCTAATTCTCAATTATTCACCACTTCTTCAGCCTGTACATTCCCCACAGTGTGTCAGGTCACCCGAGAGCAGCTGGCAGATGGCCGGGAGTCCTCCGTTCCCAGCTTTCCGACTCGGAGAACCTAACATCGTCTCCAAGTGACTTTCCATGTGACCTATTTATATGTAAGGAAGCCTTTGGGGAGGACCTGCCAGACAAAAAGGTTTTTCTCATCCTGTTATTCAGGAGTCTGATGACTGCTCACAGTCAGCATCTGCTTCTCTGCCTGACCTACCTGCTGTGTCAGAAACGGCCCTCATTAAATCAGGCCAGGTCACTCAGAACCCCGCTAGAGTCAGTCCCAAAAAGCAAGCCACAGACAGAATGTGTCCTGAGCGATGGCCGTCACCTCATCTAAATTCTAGCCGCCCAGGTTGCTCTCCTGTGACTTGCTCTCCTAGCCCTAACTTCACATCTCAGCGCTGAGGCCCAGTCTCTCTGATCTCCCTGATTTAAGGGTGTGAAGTGAACTTCCCCTTTGGCTTGCTCATTGGACTTTGGCTTTGCTTATTCCTTGATTTAGTATCCCTCAATATCTTGAGTGAGAAACTGAATCTTCCGCTTTAATTTTGTGTAGTCAGAGCAGGCTCTGTCTCTCTTACCGTCTTTTGACCTAACTGGGAGAGGGGAGGATCAAGGATGAATCCAACATCTGTTGCTAGGCCATGAAGCAGTTTTTCGGATTATAGCAAACCACTGAGCTGAAGTGGAAAATGGAATAACCTTCCCTATGAGCTTTCAGATCACGGACTTTTCTGTGTCTGGATACTATCACGTGACTATTTACAGCAATCCCGAGTGATCACGTTCTCCTCCAGACTCTCAGGCACTGTCCATGCCGAGACCGTTCTCTCTTTTCCTAGAATGCCTCCCTTGGACAGATCACCCTACTCCCTGCTGGGGTATCTGTAAACAAGTCTTTTTTCTTTTCTACCTAGAGAAATGAAATGATATCTGGTAGCTTTCATGGATTCATCCAGAACTTTTACACGATCTTTTCTAAAAATTGCTTTTCCCTGTTTCTAGATGATGATGTGGCCTCTCAAGTTACTCATTACGCAGTCAGGGACCCGGCGGGCCCACCTGTTGTATCAGGAAGACTTTTTGTTATCTGAGATCTTCAGAGTACTTCTCCGATCCCCTTGGCACGTATCCTACCTTCTGATAGTCTAGCTGCCCAATCACTTAACTGTTCGATTTTTTTATTATAGTTAATGGCAATAAATGGTTCAGTTCTGGAGAGGTGCCAGTTATATACCTGTATTTTGGTTTTTCTGAATATCTTGACGGGTGTTTGAGTTTCATCTCTTTTTTCTTTTAGTGGGGATATTACCCTTTTAAAGGTACATTTTCACTGGGGTTTTGAGTAAAATTGATAAAAACTGGCAATATCACCCACATGATTACATCGTGATAAGGGATTTCTAGTCCCTTCTCCAGAAACTACTCAACTCAGTTCACAAACCGTGGAAAGTCTTATCTTATTCCTCTCTGTGTCCTAGAATATTTATGTTTTCAAATTCCCTAGAAGAGATTTATTAAAGAGTTCACTTTAAAAATCACAGCATTTCCTACAAAATAGCAAAAGAGTGAATTACATAAAAGTTCAATTTTCTCCATCTTTTTGAGACCTAAGATTTCTTATCGCCAATCCAGATTTTAATTTTAATCCAATCCCTTATGCTGCTTAAATTTTCGGAGTTGTGAAAAGTCTCCCCGTATTGAATCATACTCCTTTGTCTTTCTGTGATTGACACAGAAGGCTTCCTTGCAAGGCAGACGATTTCAAGGGGATTTTGAATACAGAAAGGGGACCTATGTACTAAATAGAAATTGGATGGAATTTTGCTTCAAGAGATGATGGAGAAGTTTCTTGTAGGCATAGTGTATCCACAGCAGCGGTTTGTGCTAAGGATGGAGTTTCCCCAGCGGGTACACTACGTCATATGTGAGCCGTAGGTGATTCCCTTTCTGTTTTAATAGTAGGTTCGGAGAATGGCCTGAGATTTGTCCTTCGGACAATCGCTTTGACTACATTGGCAGCACTACAGGCTCGTCATTGCCCGGGCTGCAGCTACCACGCCCCAGTTTCTCATGTGAAAGGTTATGTTTTAAATGTTGTTTCTCTTTTAGATCTATCTTCCCCATCCACCCTGCCTTCAGAATCATCGCCTTGGCAGAGCCCCCCGTAATTGGAAGCGCAACCCAGCAGTGGCTGGGGCCGGAATTCTTGACCATGTTCTTTTTCCATTACATGAAACCACTTGTCAAAAGTGAAGAAATCCAAGTGATCAAGGAAATGGTAAGAGCAAGGCCAGCTCGAGCCTGTTGCCTTCAGTTTTTCTCTTTTTAAAGCCTTCTGACTCCTGCTGGAGCAGAGTTGGACATTTTTGACTTTTTCTCCCCATTTACACCCAAATTTCCTTATATAATTGTTCCCAAACTTTAACACTGTACAGAGCCATCTGAAGGACTTGGTAAAATGCAGATGGCAGAGTCAGTAGGTATGGGCCACGGTCCATGAGAGTTTGCATTTCTCAAGTTCTTGGGGGACTCTGATGCTGCTGGTCTCGGGAGCGTGCTTTGAGAACCATGGATGTAGGCTGTCTTTCCTCTCTCCTTGTGTGGAGGCAGTTGGGCAGGGGGAGGGGTTCCTCTGCCTTTTATATGCAGCCAAAGATGACTATTTTCAGTTTCTACTGAAAAGGGAGGTTAAACACATTTTAATTCCTTAGATTCTGTAGAAAATGCTATGGAGTCCTGGGCCCCTCGGTACTGTACTATGTCCTAAGCTCCACTTACCTGCTTAGTTGTCTGGTGGTTGTAGTGTCTATAATCCATTACTTCAGTGTCTGCCTTAAATGGGCATTGTGCTCAGCATTTTCAGAGTTTCAGGACTGTACGATTCAATGTAGTAGCTCTAGCTACATTAAATAAACTTTTAAAATTCAGTTTCTCAGTCATTCTTCAGGTGGTCAATAGCTACATGGGGGCTTTTGGTCAGCATATTAGAAAGCATAGGTAAAGAACATTTCCATCATTGTAGAGAGCCCTGTTTGGACAGTGTTGTTCTAGATCACAAATAATTAACTTTTTACATAAATGAACTCATTCTCTTTAAAACGCCAGAACGAACTTTTTTGGTCTTGCTGTGAGCGTGGTCTGGATGAGGCTGTCGTCTTTAAAGACAAAGAACCGGCCATTAAATGCCAAGTCCACTACCTGTTAGCTTGCACGTCGTGGGCAAATTACTCAGCCACAGTTCCTTCACCTAAAGATGAGGATAATACTACTTGTTACATCACAGGGTCGATTTAAAGAATAAATGAGGTCAAGAATGTACTCGAACTTAGAATGTTAAAGTTTCAGCCACCTAAGTGACCAAAGAAGCCCTGAGCAGTGGCGTTCTGAATGCGCATTCCGTCGGCCATGCTCTGTCGTCTCTCTCTGCTCTTTCGTATTAAAACTTGAAGTTTGTTCTTGTATAAGTTTTCTTCTAATCGATTAAATATTTAATCAGATTAAAATTGTTATTTTAATAGTTAAAGGCAAACCACGTGTGTTATTTGGGCAGCTGTTCTTTAGAGTTCACTGGTAAATTGATCGTGTCCCTTGGGTATGTGCTTGAAAAGTCCTTGGAAAAATGCACAGCCCTACTTATATGAGTTGGTAGACATGGGCGTAAGAGGACTACTAAATGAAGGAGTTGGTTTTAGTAAGAAAATGCCTAAGTTAGAGTTTAGAAAATGATGCCGAAGCTACCTAACAGGAGAACGGTAATATATGACATTTTTATGGGCATACTATTTGCCAGTTTTAGAGTTAGAGGCTCCTTTTAGTTCTATGCCGGTGACAGAATTGCAGATGGAGAAGGGGAGCTTGGTTCTGATCACCTGATTCTTAAAGAGAAGAGGGACCGGCGTAAGTGTGTCCTGAGAAGATGAATAAGTACATTTATCCATGAATTAAACACGTAACCTGTAATCAGGGACTTTCTAAAAATGTAATTCTGATATTATTTGCTAAGTAGCCAGAATTTATGGTTTATCGATTAGATATCCCAGTTTATTCTTTCTGTCTTTCCTCATTTCGCTCATAATATAGGTCCCAAGTATACCTCAGGAAGCCTTGGACAAACTGTTATCGTTCACACACAGACTCAGAGAGACACAGGACCCAACGGTGAGTATGGATCTTCCGTTGTTGACAGTCTGCTACTTGATGTTCTTAGAGTTCAGTGCTTTGAAATCGTTTTATTTTTGTTAAGCTGGTATTTTTATTCCTATGTGGTGCTTTGTCCTGTGCACAGGTTTTACTCTTTCAGCGATTTTCACATTTCTTCCAGCTCCTCATGGCCGATATCACGGCAAATGGCTCTAGCTCCAGAGGACGACCGGGCACCCCGGGGGCTCTGCCTGCTCCTCGCGTATTCTGTGCTGAGCGGTCTCTTCTGTTCTTACGGCTTCAGGTGCCAGCTCTAATTCCTACACCTTCATCTTCAGCCTCCACCTTCTCTTTTCTGATCGAGTCTTTATTTCCGATTGTATTTCCATGCTGGGATCGTACGTCGGGAAGATCCAGGGCTGTCACCGCCTAACTCCGAGTCTGTAAAACAGGAACAGCGCCACGTCCCTCGTTAGGGACGCTGCGATGATGAGATCACTGTCAACGCCTCACATCTTACAGAACTAAACGGTCTCCCCCTTTACATCCATTCCCATTCCCTGTTTAATTTTCCGACTTTGTTAATAATCTGTCTGCCGTTACCGAAGTGAGAAACCCCGACGTCACCGCTGATTCCTTGTTTTCTCACTGTCTCCCCTTCCCCTGAAAGCAGACTCATCAGCTCAGATCTCAAAATCAGCTGTTCCCTTTCTGTCGTCAGTCGTTGTCCCAGTATTGGATTTCATAATTTTCCTCCTAGAACATCGCTGTTTCCTCTTGTCTGCCCTCTTCACCAGTAATCCATTCCTTCCTCGTAGGGCTAGCTATTGTTTTCCTGTGGCTCTTGTAGGAAATTACCATGAACTGGTGGGTCTGGACACCAGAAGTTTGGAGTGGGTGTCATTGAGCTGAAATCAAGGTGTCAGCAGGGTCTCGCTGCCTCGGACACCCGAAGGAAGAATCCGTGCCTTTCCTCTTCCAGCTTGTGGCGGCTGCCAGCATTCCGTGACCCATGGTCTTGCCATTTCAATCTCTGCCTCCATCATTATGTCACCTTCTCTTCTGTGTGTCTGTGTCAAATCTTTCTCTGCCTCCCTTTCACAAGGATGCACACGATTGCATGTAGGGGCCATCTAAATAGTCCAGGATGGTCTCCTCATCTCAAAGTCTTTAATTTACTGTAACCTACAGAGTCAGCTTTGCCACAGAAGGGAGAGTTCACAGGTTCCAGCAATTAGGATGTGGACATCTTTGGGGTACCATTTCCTAGCTGTCACAGGCCCTGTTAATTTCCTCTGGGGCCTCATCTCCAGTGACTTCCCCTTACTCATTCTTTTCAGCTTCACCATTCTCCTCGTTGTCCCTTAAACACACGCACACCTGCCTCAGGACCCTCGACGCTTGCTGTGTCCTCGCCTGCTCTCCCCAGTGTCTGCAGGTCGGTCCTCGCACCGCTTTGGGACTTGCTCAGATGGCTCCTTCTCAGAGAGGCCTTCCTTAAAACACTCTATTTAGAATCATATGTCCTCCCCACTTCATGCCTTTCCCTCTTCCCGTTTTAAGGTTCTTCATAGGGCTTATTACCCTTTGACATAATTTATGTCTCGCTCCCTTATTTTTCATTGTCTGTTTTCCCTCACTCAGAGTTGAGTTCTGGGGTGGCAGAAGTTTTGTTCGTTTTGGTCCCTGCCGTACCCCAAGCATCTGGAGCCGCGCCTGCTGCATAGGCGTCCAACAAACCACTGTTAAGTAAATGAATGAATAAATCCTCCGTCTTGTCTCAGGAGAGAGCTTTCCCTAATCCATTTCCTAAGTTCTTCTCCTTTTTAAAACTGATAAGAGCTGGATTCTCGTTGTCTGTAGCCCGAAGGCTAAGATGCCGGAGGCTCCCATCTGCCCTGGCTGCTCGTCCAGCCGCACAGCCCACGGCCTCTGGCGAAGCACCCTCGGCTCTGCCACTCTTCGCTTCCTCCCGTTTTCCAGGCCCGGCACTTAGGCGACGTCTCTGCCTTTGATGACGCCCGCAGTGCGTCTTCCCTCTGCCCACTCGTCGCTCAGGTTCTGTTGTCAGGTGTCTCTCAGCCTCCTTGGGCAGAGGTAACCTCTATATCCAATCTGCTCTCGTGACATTCGGCATATGCTTCTCATAGTGGCCCGTCACAGTGCTGTCACGGTGTATCTTCATCTCCCCAGTAAGAATTTGAACTCACTGAGGCTGGGTCTCATTCATTCTTTCATTCCCATTTCCCAGCCGAGTGCCTTACTACACAGTTAAATGTTTGATGAATGAATGAATAAATCGATTAATAATAATTAATTATCAGGTTGTCCCTGGAGTTTTCTCTCCCTGAGAACATGTTACATTTTCTAAAAAGAAATACCTCCTTAACAGAAGAGAAAAATTCTTTTTAATAATTTTGATCGAAATCTTCGTATTTTTAAGCCGAAGCACTATTATTAGTCATGTTAATGTGAAAAACCCTTACGGTGTGCTCTTAATCTGCATGGCCTCGGTGACTCGGGGAATGTGCCCACATCCTCACCCGCTGTTTTGCGAGATAAAGCTGCAGTTAGAAACTTAATACTATAAATGGTCAATATATTCGGAATTGTAAAATGAAAGTATACTCTCAATTTTTAATTGCTAATAATGTGAGAGCAGAGATAACCAAACCCTTATTCAACACTAAAATGGCCCAATGTGAAGCTTGGTTCTGATTTTTTTAACACTGGATGTTATTGCAGAGCATTTGGTGTCATCAGCTGAGGGTGCTGATATTTTTCAAATTCACGAGACATCCTCACTGATCACTGGGATGAGCCGTGAAGCCCGAGTTCGGTGTCAGGCTTAGAACAGGATCCGCATGTTGTGCGGGAGGAAGTCACCATGCAGTTTATGGGGGCACCCTTGCCACCTGTGTTGACCCCTTCCCTCCCTGCTTCTGGCCAGGAGCCTCGCTGGGGGACTCCCCTTTCTGTGGGCGGTCCAGTCTCAGTGCTGCCTGGCCTTCAACACCGTTACCTGCTGCTGCCCCACTAATCTTTCTCAAATCTGTTACCATGTCGCACATCCCCAAGTCCTGCTGCCTTCAGGAGCCGGGCCAGTTGCCTCGGTGTCGGTGGCGGGACTTTGTTATTTGGCAGCGGGGCTTCAGACGGGCCCGGCGGGAACGCGGCCCGACACCCCGGAAACGCAGCCGGACCCCCCGCGTTCTGCTCCGTGTGCGTTTGCGCCTTTGCTCGCCGCGTTTCTCCCGCCCCCTTGAACGTTTGAAGCCCCTGTAGAAGCTGTCAAGTGCTCTACTTATTTCGGCATTAAATGATGTGCTATTTTGAATTGCAATTTATGCTTTCTTATATTTAAATATTTCTTCATGTCTAGAATGCAAATTTGTTGGAAACAAGGATGTTTGCTTATAATGTTTGCTTATAAATGAGTTCTTCGAAACATAGAATGTGTTTTTTAATAGAAAAAGAGATATGTCAAAAATGTGTCATGCTCCCTACCTAGTCCCCAAAGGCCCCTGTACCCCGTGCTGTAGCCAAAATAAAATACTCATAAGAGCAGCCCAGCATCTCAGGGAGCTGCGAACTACACGAGGGAGGAGAAATCAGTTCATTCTCTCTTCCTGGGGACATACAGAGATGACCTCACGTGAAATGCCGAAACAAGCGAATATGCAGTGTCTCTTTGGCCTCTTCCCATGTCCCCTCTGAACCCCTCGTTAATGTCGTAGAGTCCCCTTCTCTGTCTGGTGCTCACAGCCGCTTTACTGTGCTCGTCAGGCTCTGACATTTTGCCCTGGCCTGTTCTGCCATCCCAAAAGACCAGTTGCTTCAAAAGTTATTCCTTTCTCTGGTTTTCAGTGAAAAAGCTTCGTCTCCTAATGGTACTGATCTAAGGTAGGAATTAGGCCAGTGATAATCTGACTCATTGAATTCATACTAATGTGTAGGTCACGTCCTCTTCCTCTGTTGGTTTTCTTTTTATTTTGAGGAGGCTGATTTTTAGTAATAATTACCAGCATTCATTGAGTGCCCATCTGTGTCTGACTTATGCCCAGTGCTTTAGAATAATTGTCTAATCCTCGTAGAAACTTTAAAGTTACTGTTACCACCATTTTAAAGATGAGGAAACTGAGGCTTGAAGAGGTTAAGAAATTTCTCGAGCTCACACAGCTAATAAATGGGACCCTGATTTGTCTGATTCCAACGCTTATAAACTTTACCATTACATTAGGCCGCCTGCCAAGTTCATTTCAAATTCAAGTTAGCAAATATTTACTGGTACTCACATGTCCTCAGTTCTGTACTAGCACATGTGCTGTTGGGATTTGTAGACATCCAAGAAGACAAGTAAAATAATTCCGACAGCATAGGGAAAGCATTCTGAAAAGAGAGCTGCCACCCACGTGACAGTCTCCGTTGACATCTCTGTGGTAAGCAGCCTCCTTTTCTGTATTTCAGAAGCCATAGATTTACTTAAAGCTCTAAGCATTTTCAGAATAGCTTAACAGTTTGACTTTGTGTAAGCAGAAAAAAGGAAAAAATCGTTGATTGTACGTAAGAGCTATTTTTAAGTCGAGTGCAGCCTGTATTACATTAACATCCTTCTTCCATTTACCCTCTACCTCCCCCCAAAAAAGTGTATGCACAGCACTTAGCACGATGACAACACTTTAATAGACTTTAATTGTAAACACTTCTTGTAGATTTTTTTAAAAAACTATCTTTAAGCCTGCGTTAGGTGCAAATTGATTTCTGTTTATTTTTGTTTAGAATTCATTAACAGTGCATATTTAGGTTTG
>NW_006437828.1:7239527-7273868 GCF_000325575.1 Pteropus alecto | reverse complement strand
CAGGAATGCTGAGTTCTGCTGTGATACGCATCTGACAGGACTTTCTGCAGGTGGAAACAAGACTCTTAACAGGCTGTCTCTGCCCTCTCACAGGCGCAGTCGTTGGCAGCGTCCCTTTCCACCAGACAGCTGTTGCGGATTTCTCGTCGGCTGTCGCAGTACCCCGATGAAAATCTTCACGATGCCGTCACTAAAGCCTGCCTGTCCAGGTACCCGTATTCTCCTTTCTCACTGAATGCAAGGTTCTGGGTCTTTGCTGAAACAGTAACAGAAGTTTAATGATAGGTAGTCTGGAAAAAGTATTGGTCTGAAGATGTAGCTGTTTCAGCCTTGTGTTCAGTTTTCAGAATATGTGTCTTATTTGTGCATGACGACAATTTTAAGAGGCATTTTATAGATAAGAAAACTACTTAAGTCACTTGGTTCAGGTCACACAGTGGTAAATAAGTGAAAGTGGGTGTGGGGTTGGAACGCCGGTCTGTGTATCTCCTGAGTTGGCATTCGTGATCATGACACAATTTTCACTGGAACTTTCCATGCTTGATAGTACTTCCCTGTTACCCAAACTTAACAAAACTAACACCTTTTCAGTCTACACTAATATTTTTCATACCTGTTTGGAAATGGCTATGAAATATTGGCTTATCGAATTTTCTTAACAGAATCACATGCTTGAAAACTATTTTAAAAGAATTATAAGAAAGATTGAGAACAATGTCCATTAGGCCCAGAGGTTTATTTTAGACTCTTTTCATTTGATCTGGTAATATTTTTATGGTGGTCATGTCTATTATTCATTCATTCCTTGATAAAAAAAAAAAAAAGAATTAAAAGAGAATCTATTTTCAATTTAGGAGAATCTGTAATTACCCTCTATATGTAAATCTTTAGATTAGTGGACAATTTTACTTGTAATTAAATAAGCTTCTTATGTTGTGACTTGAATTGTTCTATGCTGTATTCAGCTAAAATGGGGCTCCTTTCTAGTGTCTGCAGAGTAATTCTTTCAATAACTGGTAATTATAAAAAATAATAAAATTATTTTTCTTTTAAGTAGAAGAATATTAGACAGCCGAATGAAAATTAGAAAAAAAATGCTGTAAGTGCTTGTTTTTCAGCGTCATGAACGGAAGATGACGTAGACAGAGAAAGAGATCTAGTACCTAACCGGTATTTTCATAGTGGGAACTTAGGTGTAGATGTATGTTAATGGAAGTAAACAGTCAGTGCTAAGCAGTGCGAGTAGTTCTGGAGCCTGAGGGAAAGTCATGCTTCGAATGTACTAGAATTAAAGAATCACATTCTGTAGACCTTCATATATGCCCTGGTAGTTTAATCAACTTTCAAGTTCTTTTATTTAAAAAAAGCAAGTAAAAATAAATCAAGTAATGTGAATTGATCTAAGAAATAAACAAGAGTGATCAAAATTTGGAGAATAGGCATTGTGTTATTACTGCATAGCATTAAAGACAAAGTGAACAACTTAAAAATTATGAGAGGAAAAAGGTAGAAGGGAGCAATATTAAACTGACAACCTCAGATCAGCAACAATAGATTCCAGAAGAATTAGATAGTATCCTGAAAGTGTTAAGGGAAGATAACCATGAACCCCAGAAGTCTCTGCTTAGCTAAATACATTTTTTGATGAGGACTAGAGTTTACCACATTGCCAAAAGAACTACTAAAGGATATATTTCAGCAAGAAGGAAACCAGATTGATATATAAGTATAATACAGTCAAATAACACCAGAGTTATAGTGAATTAGACAAGCTGATCTCAAAATTGGCATTGATATATAAAAGGCTGATAATAGTCAAGAAAATTTTGAGGAAGATTAAGGAGGTATACTTTCTCCATCAGTTATTGGGATCCATTATAAAGCTATATTCATCATGACAGTGTGTATCAGTGCAAGGAAAGACAGACCATTAGAATGGACTACAGAGCCCAGAAACAGACCCTCATATTTGTGGGAATTTAGTATATATTTGAGGTGGCATTATAAATCAGGGTGGAAACGGATGGACTTATCAATAAATGCTTAAAAGTTAAAAATATTCGCTTTATCCTTTAGAAAATAGTAAAATCCTGTTTTACAACAAAAACACTATGAACCTTTGTATAAGTATGAGTCACACACTAAAAGATGTTTAATAAGATTTATATTTATAATCACAAAAAGATTGGTATGCTGGGACTATTAAGTATTAATTAATGAGATAAGAGAATCAACCCTAAATGGCTGAAGGGCGAATAGGCATGTACAGAAAAGTTCATTCAGATGACCAACATCTGGAAAGTGCCGAACTTCATTATTGATCAGGGAAATGAAATTTAAGACAGTAATCAGCTATCATTTTATACTTAAAAAATTTTACCTATAAAAATTAGTATTTTTCGTGAGAGGAAGGAAATGGAATTTCATTACAGCTATTGGGATAGACGCCTCATAACTTCGGGGTTGAACTTACACTATCTTTATGTCTAAATATTTCATACTATACCATTTGACAATTCTACTTCTTGATATCATCTCAGAGATAGACTTATATCTATCTATAAGGAGGCAGGTAGAAGAGTGTCCATTGCATCATTGTTTATAAGAATGAATTGGAAACAACCTATCTATCAAAGAATGAATATATTAATTGACATATTCACATATTAAAATACTATACAGCGGTTACAATGAAGTAGATCTGCGTATATCAATAGGTATGACACTTGACAATATCAAGTGAAAAAAGCAGTTTGCAAGAAGAGATTTGGCATATGATGCCATTTATGTAAAATGTTTAATACATTAAACAGTACAATATATTTTTACTCCTAAATATGTAGCAAAGTAAAGATATAGACAAGAAAAATACTAATTTCAGTGTGAGAGTTACCTCTAGGGATGGAGAGAAATGAATAGAATGCTTAGTATTCTCTAATTTTCTGTATGCTTGAAATATTTCATACTTAAAAAATCTGAAAAACTAAAAAATGCTTACTTTTCATACTCATCAGTATTTCAGTGAATCAAATATCAGCTAATTTTTTCAATGTTATCAAATGACCACAATAAAACTCTGTTTTGTTACTAACCCTTGACCCTTTACAGTAAGTAAAAGAGCTATCTTGTTTATGCATCATCTGTTGACTTTAGAGGCTACAGAGTCAATAGCCTTTTTACTAATCTTCTTTTCAAGATAGCACTATGGCAGGAAAAAACAAAAAATTATGGGTAATTAAAGGTTTTTTTTTAATGACCTCATTCTACATTGAAGCAGTGAAAAGAAACTGAATTTTATTGAAAATTGTAAACGAAAATTAACATATATTCATGAAGTCTGTTATTAAGCAGAGAAAAGTCAGAAGAAATTCTCTAGGCTAAATTTGTTAAATATTAAATTTATTAACTATTAGATAGACTTGTTGTCTTGTTCATTTCATTTAAAAAAATATTATTCATTCGTTTGCTTGTGCTCGTTGAGCTCAGGCTGCAACATTTCTTCACCTGAGGAAACAGCTCCCTAAGTACCTCATTCTCATAGCCTGTAATGTGTCCACCACGGCTCGGAGCGACGTGCACAATTCATTTTCTAGAAATTCGAAAACCTAAGAGGCCAAATGGAAGAAAATTTAGAAGATTAGGAATTTACCAGTTATTTCACATTCCAAAAATTATTTTATCGTAGAAAGTTCTATTCCATTCAGATATTTTGCATTCCATTAAGTTATTTCCTTCTGGAAAATCTTGGGGGTGACTATCTTTTAGCATAGAACCTGTGGGCAGAGCTATAAGGATTTAATCAGAAATGAAGATTAACTGTCTCAGGGATCGAGGTAATGACATTTTTTTCGTTCACCAACAACTTAGTTTGCATACAGCATTTTTCAGAAATTCTTCTGTGACATAAAATGAATAACATCTGTATAAAATTTTTACATTATTTAAGCTGTTAGTTAATTTTTTAAAATCACAAACCTGATAGAATTATCATACACAGTGTTATATGATTACAGTGATTATTTTGATGTGATGTGAATATTTCGTTGTCCTGAATAATGATTTTCATTGCAAGAGATACTATTCAGGGACTTATTTTTGACTTTAAAAACTGCTATTCAATTTTTTAAGTCTATAATTTCAGAAATCTAGATCTTCTTTAGGATTTTTTGTTATGCAGCTTAAGTCTATCAGATCTAATTGCTTTTATGGGCCTTTGAAGATGTGGCTCTGTTTATACAACTTGGCTAAATTAAATATCTTCAAACATTTGAAATTATGTTTAATAAATTCTATAAGAATATTCTGTGTCCTTTTAAGCACTTCAGATGTCTGAATTAACAAAGCCTTCCTGAGAAATTACATAGCTCAAAATTTAACAATTTAGATTTTTAACTAGGATAAACCATAAGTTTTCTTAAGTATTCCAATACTGCTTATAAATTTAAGATCTAAAATCATAGTTATAAATTAATTACATGTTCAAAACAGAAGTCAAGAGCCCCTCAGTCTTTTTCTCTCTCTCTTACTGCTAACACTTTTCCCCTTGGGGCGGTGATTTGGAAGCCCCCCTCTCCTGGTCCCGGCTTCTGCTGCTCCCATCCTGAGGAGTCCCGTTTCATTCCTAATCTAAAGATCCCGTTCAGCTCCTATGATGAGACACAGTTATCTGAGTTAGCGTAGGGCAACTACTTCTGTTTCTGCGTTTCCCAGAATATGGTTGAATCTTTCTTTATTTTTTCTTAGAACCGAAGACTTAAGGAAACTAGAGACTTTCCACCAATTCTTTTTTTTTTTTACTGGGATTAAATAATGATAATAGTAATAATGATTTTAAAAGGACACTATGATGCTCACATTACTGATAAATACACTTGAAAAATTTGAAATAGGTGTGCTTACTTTGGTTATGGGAAGGTAAGTTTTAGATGTAAGTACATTTCAGCTTCCGTGCTATGCTACCTCTGATTAGTTGGTAGTGCCGTCTGGGTGTGAGGTTGAAAATAATTCCAAAACATGTTTAATCTCAGTGGGAAAGAATGTCATATTGGTAAGCAGTGCCTGTCACTGCTGTTGAAAAGGAGGCATACATGCCTTGTTTGCTATCCTCTGTGGGCTTTGGAGGGCAATCTGAAATGTTCCAGAACAGGGCCAAAGTGAGGATGTGTTGACAGACACACTATAGAGATGTCAGGGGTTTCTGGGAATAGCAAAGAAAATCTGACCTTGAAAGTGGTCATTGTTGGTCAAGGTGGTGTGACAGGGAGAAATGGAGATACAACAGCAGGACCTAATGTTCCCAGGCCAGATTCTAGTTCACGGGATATTGCTAAGAAGAAAGTAGGGCAGGTCGCCAAGGCAGGGGCTCAGGAAGCAAGATAAACCCAGCTGTTGGATCTGGGAGATAAGGTGAGGGCTTGGTTTGAAAGAAAAGGCAACAACCTAAGGACTGTGATGAAAGGTCGGAGATGAGCAGCAGTAAGTCTGAGTTGATGCTGAACTGATGAGCTGCCAGCCTAGAGCTGTAGAAAGGCCCCTGTCATAGCCTAGGACCAAATGAGGCAGTGGGCGGGAGATACCGGCAAATATGTGGGTTGGAATGTTACGGGGACAGGCAGTCCGACAGTCCTTCACATGCTCATCCGTTTCCCTTCTTGCTCACACCAGCATCTCTTTTGTTGGAGCTCATACTCCAGGCTGTGGGAGCAAGCACAAGGGATTGAGAGCTATGGAAAACCTAAATTAGAAGCGGTATGTTGTTAGTACGTTTATTCGGAACGCTGTGGCATATAGCGGTTACTTTATAGTAATATAGCACAAGGAATCATGGGTTAAAAGTCATTTCTGTGGGTTCACTTGGGATCATAAATTCTGGATATGTTTGTGTGGCTAGGAAGCTCTGTTTTCATGTCCTAAGCCCATGATGTTCATACAATCTCTTTATAGATGAAGAATACCCCTGTCACTCACCAGTGTTGTTTGACAAAATACATAGAGAATTGATAAGGAGGTATAATTTTTAAATGGAAGGAAGAACCAAGTTTGGTAATATTAAATTTATTCAATAATTTGTGTTAGAAAGTAAAAGAAACCTCATTAATTCACTAATTTGAATCTGTGATCGCCAGCTTGGAGTAGGTTAAAGTATTGTTTAATCTATTTAAGAAAATTTGACAAACCACCTAAATGATAAATAAGATTTATGAGGTATACTAAATCCATTTTAAAAAGCAAATAATTTTAAGTCTTGTCCTGAAAAATGTTATATGTCAATGAACACTGCTAATTACAAATGAGCTTTATTATTAAAGATTCAACAAACATATACTTCATCGTCACATGTACCTGAAGTTTATTATTTGTTTTCACAGATCCCAGGTTGTAGTTAGTAAGTGTGTTTGTGTGTGTGTGTGTGTGCATGTGCACGCACACGCGTGTACATGTCAAAAGCTATTTAGGAATTACAGAAAGCTTTGACTTTATCTTTAAATCCTTCCCACCCACACCCACCCCCAGGTTTTTACCAAGCCTCGCAAGATCAGCATTAGAAAAAAATCTGGCAGATGCTTCAATAGAAATAAGTGCTGATAATAATCTAGAACTAGAATCGGAGGATTACAAATGTAAGTATATGATTTGTTTTTTTTTTAAGTGAAATAATAATTATGAAACATTTTCTAAATATTTGAATTTCAATAAAAATGGTTTTGTTTTCCATTCATTTTGTTTTATTATTGGGTTGAAAAATGAATCTTTTATTTAAAAAAAAAAAAGGTTGAAACCCACTTCCAAGCTAAACCTGAGAATACATCCTTTGTTTCAGTGCATACCAGATTCAGGCCCTTCCCCTTCACACCTTCACTCCCCAAGAGACACAATTGACGTGAACATATTAAAGGCTCTCGGAATTTCCGGTGTAAATAAACTTGCGTGATTTTGTTTTACCTTTTTTTTTTTTTTATTCCCCAAATGTATTTCACCATAGAATCTAAAATTCGATGGGGTTTTTTGCACATTTACATTTTGCGGACCACCGATGTCTTACGGGACATGCTTGGGAAGCTAGTCCAGGGTGGTATAGACTAAAATAATATTCAGAGTACCGTTTCATGCCTTCTTACTCTTCCTTTTCCACATGTACTGTCTTTTGTGGAGCTTCTCTCCTGGATAGACAGAAGTATACTTTTGAGTTGGAAGGAAGTTGAGCTCTTCCTTTAAAACGTCCCCATCCTTCAATCAAGAGCACAATGAAATGTTCTCTATTTTTTTTGAAGAAATTACCTGTTTTTATCAAAACATCCAACATGTGACCACTCTGTTTGTGGTTTTCTTTGTAGTAGGTGTTTTTAATTGTTGGGGCTACACTGAGATAAGAGTTTGGTATTAAGGAAATAAGATTTTTTTTTTTAAGTAAAATTATAAACAGCATTTTCATGGATCTGGGTACAGATATACAGAGCCACGTCAAAGAGATAGAATAACCTTGACACTTTTTAGACTCAAATGTTACTTGATTGAATTTTTTGACATGTCCAAAGAAAAGTGGCATCGTTCGGACTATAGACTGTTTAGTCTTGGTAGCAGGCCAGCGTTAGTAATTCCTGTCTAAGCCTCTGTAGGGGAGAAGGAACCTAAGTTAAGAGGCTTATGATTCGTTTGGTTCCATTCATCTTTAATGTCCTCTCTCTTTTAGAAACTTCATTTAAATCACTTCCTCGTTCAGAGGCCACGCTCACCTATCAACATTCTGATAAAGATTTGGCTTTTTCCATGCAGGTCACCCTCCAAACAATATGCTGCTATGACAACCAGTGTGTCATATAGTCATATGAAAGTTGCAGCTTTCATTGCAATGTAATATCTTGCAATTCTGGTCTTATATATCAAAATGTATACATAGATCAGAATCTATGACTTTACTAATCTCCCGAGAGTTAGGTTTTATTCTCTGTCGTGATGACAAAATCAGGTTTCGAGCTTACCAGGCTGAGGACCTTGCCAATTTTCCAAAATAATTCCATCTTGTGAGATTTCTTAGAAGATTACCAGGCAGCTTTCTCCGCTTGCCTTTCCATTTTCTAGCTTGAAATTTTAACAATAAGCATTGGCTGAATGAATTAAATTGTTCTAAAGCCCTAAATATACTAAATAAATATATTTCACAAACTAAACAATAGATGATATCAGATACTATTTAAATCTGAAATTATGCATGTCATCTCAACATATAAGTACATAGTAAATTTGCTGCCATGATCCTAGTCTTTCCCTTTACAGTTTTATACTGGGTCCGTTTCAGAGACTCAGTGGTAGTAAATAAATAATAAATTCTTGGCATGACAGCTCATGGGTTTTTTCCCCTATAGAACTTGTGAATAGAAAGAAAATGGCAAAGATAGATTGAGGGAAGAACTCTACTCTGCTTAAGCAAATGTATAGCACTCAGCAGTGATTAAACAGGGTGACAGTTTAATTATCTTTAGCTCGAAATTATTCATGGTGCTCCATGAACGCAAAAGTTGCTTTTCCACCTTGTCTTTCAAAATGCTTTCCCACAAAAATAGCAATTTTCTTATTTGAAATAGGCATGGGAAAGATGAGTCAATTGTTTAAGGCGCACTAATTGCCTCCCTGCTTGCTAGGGTATTTCCACAGGATGGAGCATTATCTGGAGTCAAAGGGCTGAACATACCTCACTTGGCAGAAGGAACGTCAAACTATACTAAGCTCTATTTTTAGCTCTATCCGTACTGGCTGGGAGATTTTAAGCAAATTAGTTTATGTTCTTCTTAGCTCCCTCATACTTCTCTTCTCATTTGAGGGAAAATTACATGAAATTATGTGAGGAAACAATGAGCCGAAGTTCCTAGTTTGGGATCTGGCACATAGAAGATTCTAAATAAATGAAGATTCTATTACTGTGATCATCAGTTCTGCAACTGCTACTATCAGTGTTGTTGTTATTGTCCTTGGAATATGTCAGACGGTGAATAGCGTATCTGGTTACTGTAGGAAATACACACGCGGTATGTTCCCTGACTTCAAAATTTGTTGTTTAGTTTTCTGGCTTCAACGAACTCAGATTCTATTCTGGACCAACTATAGGAGACAATAGAATAATAACTACCGCAAAAAAATTATGCAGCGCGTGGGTGCTTGTTTGAAAATACCAAGCTCGTGGACAATCCCTGAAAATAGTGATTTGAGACAGTGGAGTGGGTTGGTGCTTCTGTGTTTATGACTAGACCATCAGGGGATTCTCACATGTGGTTTTTTCAATGAATGGGTCATATAAGTGACATTCGAGGTAATTCAGAGCTTTAGAATGTGCATTTGGCTTATGTACGTGTCATAGTCTTTGACCGAACAAGCTTATTAATAAGCTGACTCGACTCGAGTTCTGAGTTTTGTTTTCCCCTGTCAATTTTATCTGTGTGCTATTCGCTATATACATTGTTTTAAATAAAAATTATTACATTTTGGAACATTTTAAGCTCCTCGTAGAGCTTTAAGCCTTTTATGCAGAGCTAAAAAATACTCTGGCTAATAAAATACCTTTAAGGTTTTTATTACCACCTTCAAGCTTATTTCTTTTATCTGTTAAATTGAAATCCCTTGATGAGCCCACAGAATATTAAAGATGCTGAACCACATTCTGCTTGGGCTGGACCTGACCTCTCTGGGGCACCACGAGTAATCCTCTGATCTGTGTGGAATGTTTAGGTGAAGTAGCATCTGGATTCCTGAGGATTGGAGCTGTTAGTGCACCAATCTATAACGCCCACGAGAAAACGAAAGTGCCTGATGTTCTATTCTATGACAACATTCAGGTAAGATCACTACATCCATGGATAAATCACCACTTATCGTAGTTCATTCTGATTCAAGTGAAACTGTTTAACTATCTTTATAATTTGCTAAGTTCAATTCAGATGATGCAAAATGAAGTGTTGAAACATCTTCCATTCATGCATTATAAAATTAAAAGCCGCTGCTATGTGTAGAGGATAATAAATTTTATAAGCACACATACACTAGGCTTCGGATAAATAAATTTATTTTTAAATTAAAAACAAAATAGAACGAATACTTATCCTCTCTTTTGCCTTCCTGTTAGTTAAATCAAAGAGGGACGTGTCTTTTGCGTTATTTCCTTCATATTTCTTTCCTTTTCCTGAAATTTTCTAGTATTTTTCTATTCTTTACTTTTCATTCTTTTTTTAAGGGAATGTAGGTAATTTCCTACTTATAAACTAACCTAGAATGATGGACCTTCTACTAAGACAGAAATAAGTGTGTACCCAGAAAGCTTTATTGTAGAAGTTCATTTTAATAAGAATTTTTCCAGAGAAAATATAATACAATATAAAAAGTTTTTTTCTTTTACAGATATTCTGTCAGATGGTTATATATTTATTTTATAATAAAACACATCCTTAAGTTTTCTGTTATGTTTGGTCACTAATCTGCAGGTAAATAATAGCCTTACATTTATAAATTATGTTAGAAGAACTTCTACTTATTGTTTTTACTACAGTAAGGATTTAGGGATGCTAAAGTAAAATTTCTTTATCTGCTGTTTTCCAGTCCTGTTTGTTGTTCAGTGAGCACCAGAATTTATATCCCTACATTATATTAACAGCATAGAAGGTATTTTGGCAAATTCTTCTTTCTCAATAAAAATATTGATTAAATGTTTTGAAATCTGTTCAAAATATAATTATCATCCATGGCATAGCAAAAGGCATAACTCAGTTTGCTTTTTATTCATTCTATAGACCATTAAATAATGTAGATTTTATTTTCTTCCAGAGCATTAATGCTCTTATGTAAGCAGTAGACAAATGAACAGAAAATAAAGTTACTTATAAGACAAAGGGAAAAAAATCTTGCCTATCGATAAAGACGAAAACAGTCTGTAAGGAAAGTGCACTGTTTTGAAGCACTGATGGTGTCACACTCCATGTAGTCGAAAGGAATAAAGAAGAAAGAATCAAGATACTTTGTTATAAGCCACAATTTGAAAAACTCCATGGTAGCAAACGTTGAAAAGACTTGCCAGCACGTAAGAATGTAGGAAATTCGGCAGGGAGCAGGGAGAGGCCTGTGCCTTTGAACACTGTGTCTGTTGCCATGGTGTTTGTGACGTAGACATCAAGGACCACAGGGCTGCTGTGATCTTTACATGGTGGCCCTGATGGACTGACTGTCTGTGGTCTGTCCCTAAATGTATTGTCTTCATAAAGTATTATGAATTAACCACTGATGAAAGTTTTTCACTGTGCAGTCCTCGGGACAGTGGCTCGATTAAATTTGCTTTTGTCACGTCTATTCCTGTTTCTTTTATGCCACGCTTCATCTTTAATGCCTCTTGCATGCTTGGGTGCTTCTCTCTTACTCTGTGCCCTCTGATCCCCTTGCAGTGTGTTGAAACTGATTTTAAAATGTGTTTTTCCATACCACTAATTGGAGGAGAGAGAGTTTAATAGCCTTTTAATAAGCTTAATGAGCTTTAGATCTGAACATTTAAAAAAATATCTGCCACATGTCAAGCCTTGTCCTAAGGTTTAGGATTAAAACACACACGTGCGTGCCCGCATGCATGCAGCTCCAGAGCTTGGTTGCCTGGGTCTGTCAAAGGGAGAAAGGCAAGTAAGTGCTTATATTTACGATACAGGAAGTATGCACAGGTTACTATGGTAGCATTGATGTGACAGTGGTCCCAGACTGGAATGATCATGGAAAATGAGTTGACCAGGCAAAGCTGAGGCTGTCCCTCAGACAGGGAGACCAGCATTTGCAGAGACTTGGCTCCGTGGGAGGGTGGCTCATCTAGGCAGCTACATGTAATTAACTGTCACTGGCACAGAGCTGAAGTCGCTAATGGAAGAGTGACAAGAGATGAGACTGATGAGTGAGGAAAGGGTCAGGTCATCTGGACCTTGCTAATTAAGGAATTTGGATGCCTTTCAGAAGAAGTGAGGAAGCCACTGAAAGATTTTAAGCACATTTCTGCTTTTGCTAACTTCGTGTTCACTCTTTAATGTCATCTATGGGTTGGAATCAAGGCAGAGGGAGACTAGTTAGGAGGCTGTTGCAGTGGTCCAGGTGAAAATTCTGAGGGATCTGAACAAAGGCAGTGATGCTGCGGACAGAGCGACAAGGACATGTCACAGGCTACTTGGGAGATAGGTAGAGAGTCAGTGGAAAGACAAAGATTCTTCCTCTGGAAGCTAGTCTGGTGGAAAAGTAAAAAGAAGAGTAAGGAGAAAATGACTCTAAATTGTGCACATGACTGGAACACGATATAGGAGGAGAGTGTTAAGAGGTGAGGCGGAGACTAAATCGATATGGTGAGGAGTGACCGTTGTTCCTAAGGTGTGAGGAGTCATTTAAGGAACTTTGAAGAAAGCAGTGATATAATTTCGAACAACAAACTGACAGTCAGTACAGGCACACCTTGGAGATTTTCTGGGTTTGGATCCCAGTCTTCACAATTAAGTGAGTACATCGATACAGCAAGTCGTAGGCTTTTTTAGTGGTGGAGGTCTCCCCTTCAATCTGTAAAAAACAAACAAAAAATGCGATAAAGCAAAAACAAGGTATGCCTGAACTCTTGAGAACATGTTAGCTCAAGGAGAGACTGAAGTTAGAGAAGCCGAAATGGCTTATAAAAGTCCAGTTCAGAGATCATAGAACCCGAATGAAAACTGTGTGGACAAAAGGAAAGGGTAGATACAGTTGACTTTTTGGTGGCTTAGTGGCTTAGACTTGGTGTCTAATTGGCTTTTGAAAAAGGGAGGAGTGAAGTGAGTTAGATGATGATGACAGGGGTTCGGGCAGGTAGTAGAAAATGTTGCTGCTAATCAGGATGATAGATACAGGATCAAGAATGAAGCCGAGAAGGAAGTCATGAGCCAGGTCTGGGACATGCGGAATCTGAGGAGACTGGGAAATGACCAGTAGCTCGGTAGTTATGCAGAAGTCAGGGTGGAGCTGGGGAGAAAAGCCTCGCTGTGCGGGGCCAGTGGGACGGATGGGAGAGGAGTCAGAAGTAGCTCCTCGAGGACTGACATGCGGGTCCCCAGCTCACCATGTAGCCCTCCCTCGCTCCTCAGGTGGGCGCAGGAAGACACAACCTGCTCTGGCCTCTACAGCGACACCGCTCCCCGCCCCCAGGAAATCTTGTAAAGAGCTAAAAAGAGAACAAATGAAGGAAGATGGGAAAATTAAGGAATCACTACAGGAAGAAGATCTAGCCCAGCAGACTATGGAGAGATTGTTAAGAGGAGGAGGGACTCCGCAGAGAGGCACAGACAGCGGGGCGAGGAGACTTAAGAAATTGTCTGCGGCACTAAGTCAGCCAAGAGGTTATGAGAAGAATTATGTAGGCGATGACCTTAATCTTAGCTAATATTTCTTGATTTGAATAGTCTAGTTAGATGTGATGAAGGCAGGAAGTAGGACAACATGAGGAAAAGTAAAGAAGACTCTAGATACCATTCGGGTTTTTTTTTTTCAGTACTTATGTTGCTTTTCCAGCTGACCGTACAGGTGCTCGGTCCAACTTTTTAATCTACTCTCTATGCAGATTTGCCCATTTATTTCAGGAAGGATTAATGTTGTCTGGAATCGGCACTGACCTTCATCTTAGTTAGAAGGAAGAGGTCTCCAGACCACGTTATCACAGGGACCCAGATAAAAGCGTGGTCTAGTTCTCCATTTTAACTGGGGTAACCATCCATCTCAGCTTGTTTAAGGTAGTCTCTGTTTATATTTGTTGCCCCAGGATCATATCAATGTCTCTTTATTCTTAAAACTGTCCCAAAAGGAACACTACATTGATATCTCTCCCTACTCGACGCCTTGTTAAAATCCCAGCTCCATGGTGTATGTAAAAGTATTTTTAAAAATAAAAACCTCCAAGATAAACATTACAGAATACTCATCTGTTCTTGAAGAGGAGGCAAAAAAGTTTCTCAGTTTTTCTCTCTAAGGAAGAAACTCTGAAAGAAAATATTGCTTAATTTGACAAGTAAAAGGAAAATATTCTAGATATCAAAAAAGTCCATAAACCAAATTGAGTAAAAAAAAGCAAGTGACAAACTATAAAAATATCTGCAGTATGTATTAGATACAAAATGAGGAGCCAATTCAAGCAAAAAAGAGAGACGTGGTCAGACTTTAAGACTCTGCAGCAATCAGATTCTTCTCATCCATTCCACGGCCCCAACGACCAAGCTTACGCTGCCTTTTCTACAAACGGGGAACTTAAGCAACTTTGGTGGTTTATGAGGCCAGTATTGTTTCGATACAGAAAACCAAGAGGAAGGCATAGGGCTTTTAATCATACTGCATATAGTTCTCGCCATAACTCCCACCCCCGCGACTGAGCCTTTGTGCCCTACTTAGAGTTGTCCTATTTTTCAGGATACAAAAGAGCAATGTAATTTCCTTTGTGGCTATTGTGAACAACTTTAGTCTAGTTCTTTTATTATACTGCGTCATAATTCGAATAAAAAAATGTGGAAAGTAAATAATATATTTTTAATTCTAAAGCTATACATTCTTCAAAGGTAATGGTTAAGAATACGTCAGTGTAAACTGTTTCATGGAAATCCCCGATTATTTTAAAAAGCCTTTGTGTGTTTACATTAGCAAGTGTTAATTTAAATATTATGTTAAATTATAAGCCAACTCAATATCATGCAGTCGCTGAAAAATGCTTAAAATATGGGGCAGTAGCTTAGTTTTGCTCAGGTGTACTATTTCAGGTTTTCAGCCAGTGACCTCATTGGGTATGTTACTTATAACCACAGCGTCAATTTCTGTTTTTCTAAAAATTCATATTGTTTAAGTAGTGTCTGTTATAATCGGTGTTTTCCGTTCCACGAAAATAGCGTCATAGTTACTGTCCCATTTCACCTTGACTGAGCTGAACGCGGTTAAGCTGTAGCTCTTTTCCTCCAGCACATGGTGACGATGGAAGACATGCTCAAAGACTTCCTCCTGGGAGAGCATCTGCTACTGGTTGGCAACCAGGTGAGTGATGGCCGCCACTTGGGTGCTGGCGAATGATCCATAGTAACGGTTTAAAAGCAGTAAGTTTCTTCTGTTTGTTGGAATAAGGTTTCAGAAATGATTCTTCCCCACCCCCTCACCACACACACACCTAAATGACTAGTTTAATTAATAAACAACGAGGATCTTCTACCTTCTAAACTTTAGAATTTCTCCAAGACTTAATCACTCGCCACTCAGCCACCCATTAAGTCCCGCCCACTCTGCCTTCCCAAGTTCATCACCCGAGCCCAGCTCGCCATCGCCTGGCACCTGCATGATGGCAGCGGTTTGCTAACGTAGCTCTGCCCCAGCCTTACTCCCACTGCGATCCACTCTCCGCTCCGCAGCCGGGTTGACACCTGTAAAAGTAAAATCTCAGGAAGTCTTTCCTTTTTGCTGAAATGGGGCCCCCACCATCCTGAGGCATGGTCTTCGGTGTGGTGTTCAGTGTTCTGCACAGTCTGGCCACTGCCCGCCTTTTCAGCCCTGAGCCTGGGCTCCCTCCGTCCGTCCTGGCGCTCCGCCGGTTCCAGCCATTCGGAGCTTGCTGCACCTCCATCTCCGCCCCGGTCCCAATGCTGGCTGGTCTCCGCGTGGAGCACGCCCAGTCCCCTTCCCTTACCCGCTTCCCTAACTCCAGTAGCCGCCCACGTGCCAGCTGCCTTAGGATTCCCCTGCTTCTGCGCCCTTCCATCTCCCTGCCATCACACAGGTCGCATTACTGATTTTACATGTAGTGTGATGTCTTCCCAACAGGCCTGCATGCTGCTCAGGGGCAGGGGCCGCGGCTCCTAGCTCACCCGAGGTTCCTAGCACGGTGCCTGCTGCACAGTAGATATTCGCCACGTGTTCACAGAGGGAGTGGGTGAATATTTTGTATTTCCAGGGTTCTGATCGTTTTCCTTAATTGAGTCATCAGACTCACAGTGAACAGCCCCTTTGGTTCTTCAAATTGGACTTAAAGATAGGGGGTGGGAGGCAGTGGGGGTTTCTTGGTAAACGCAGGGTTTGCGATTGAGCAGATGATAGACTCAGGGTTTCCAGGAGTTGTCTGGGTTGAGAGGCTAATGTCAGAGCCTAGCCAGTCACCAGAGAGACGGGGAGAATATTCTAATCCTGGGGGATCGAGGGGAGCCTTGCAGGTTTGCTTCTGCTTGATAGCAAGTGACAAAAAGGCTGTGAAAGTGCTTTGAAATTGCCGTAGAGTGCTATGCACGTGTCGGTGTGGAATCGGGTTTGCTACCTCTAGTCTTTTTCCATTTCTCCAGTCCCAAAGAAGAGAACAGGGCGCTCAGGCAAAGAGTTTGGCAGTGGGTGGGGTGGGGAGCAGCTCGTGCCCCCGGGAGCATGGCTGGCCCCAGCATCTGGGAGACCACGCTGGCTTTCGGGCTTGCTGAGGGTTGGCCAGGAACCATAGGTGGAACCTGCAAGTTGAAGAGCCTCAGGAATGGCAAGGCAAGAGACGGAACATCACAGACGTCAGGCAGGCAGTGCTGTCGCAAACCCCACCCATCACAGCGGATCACAGTGTCTCGCCTTCCCTCACCCCTGTTCTGTTACCCTCTGCTTTGGAGAAGCAGACACATTGGCAAAGGGAGATCGTATTCAGTATAAATTTGGTACGTTTAGCTGGTCTTTGTCATGTCAGAAGGTTGTTCTTTCTTACAAACTCTAAGACCGCAGTGTCATAGAATAATCGAAGGAACCAATGTCGAAGGAACTTTTAGATTTTCTAAGTACATTCTGCGACCTGCACCTATTAAGTCATGTAGTGGAGAAGTCCAGCTCTCTTAGGCTGGCCTCTGTTGTCCTCCGTTTTCTAATCCCCCTCTACCTGCAGCCCAGTGTCTCATTCCTCCCTCCAACTCCTGTCCTTACGTAAATCAAACACTGTTTTCCAAACGACCTTCTTATGAGCGTTTTCTTCCAGCCTCTGATCGTTGCCAGCACGCTTTCTTCTTTCCCCCATCTTTGCCTCTTGAAACCCTTTCACCCCCAGAGTGGCAGTGTGGCCTCGCGGAGAAGCAGAAAGCTGGGCCTCGGAGCCGACCTTGTCTAGATCTTTTCAGTTCTCTGTGTGATATCGGGTAAACTGCTATTCCCCCTTAAAAGAGTGTTTTTTCTTATCTTTTCTGTTTCGTTTTGTTGTTCTTGTTATCTATAAAATGATTGGAATGGGTATTTTCTACGGTCCCTCTGGCTGTGATAGTCTACATGTAACGTGCCTCTTTAGTAAAATCTTCCCCATTCTCTGAACTGTTACTGCTGTTATAGATCTCTTTTGACTTCTGTTAGATTTTTGTGGCTACCTGCCATCTGTCTACTGAAGAAGGAGAGCCCTTTGAGAAGGTCATTATTTTTCCATCCTTCTCGATGCCTTGTATATAGTAGACATTCAACAAACGATTGCTGAAAGAATTCCTGGATTTTAGAGGACTACTTAGAATAAATTTCTAATGAGGACCCCGAATGGTTTTAGAAGCAATATGAATTTAAAATTTCGGCTTAGTTGGATTATTTTCAAGAGATTCCGAGACAAATTGACTGAATTTCTTATTTCGTAAATTTGTAGCAGTTTGGTGAAGGAGGAAACAAGTAAATCAGAATCTAGAGAGTACCCACTTAAAACAGTAAATAGGTAAGTGGCCCATTCAACCGGAAGTGGTTATATACTGATAGGATCCGGACCTCACGGCATTAGGACAGAACAACGAAGTGCTGATTCCATTTCCAGTAATAATTAAGTGCTAATGAGCGTTTAGCTAAATGAGGTCTGACTTTGCAGTGGCTTCCATTTACCAGGTCAGGCAGTGGAAGTGGGACCAAAGTGGCTGCTTAAAACCTAAATAGAGCTTCTCGAGTACTTTAGCCAATTTTAGTTCCTTTCAAAGTTTTTTTTCAGAAGCTAACATTGATGTTAAAATCTGGGCTAGATTCTAGACTCTTTTTTTCCCAGCTTTGTTGACAAAATTATAATATATTTAAAGTGTACAGTGTGAAATTTGATATATGTGTACATTAATAATTTGACATTATTATGCATCGTGACAGGATTCTTCTCATCTGGTTAATTAACACATCTCTTATGTCATATATTTACCTTTTTTTGTTTGTTCGTTTTTGGAGAGCAGATTTAAATTTCAGTTATGCCACACAGTGTTGCCAACTATGGTCACCATGTTACACGTTGAATCCCCAGACCTCACTCGTCTTATGAGTGAAAGTTTGTACCTTCTTACCAACGTCTCCGTATTTCCCCTACCCGCTACCCCCTAGCAGCCACTATTCCACTCTCTGTTTCTAAGAATTTGACCTTTTAAAAATTTTTTTAAATTTTTTATTCCACATATAAGTGAAACCATGCAGTATTCGTCTGCCTCTGGCCAGCTTATTTCACTTACATATATCAAATGGAATATAGCTCTAAAATCAAAAGGAAATATGATAAAGAAGGAAGCTTACTCTTGAGTTAGGACAGAAAAAGCACCACTGACTTGAGAATAAATAAATAGGCATTTTTCTTTTTTTCTCCTCTTAGTAAAGGGGAAGTAAATAGAAAGGCATGCTATAATTAAAAAAAAAAAAAGCCTTAATGAACAGGCCTTCCAAGTTCATTACGGTTAGACTCTTGACTGCTTCCACTTGGTAGGTCCAGGCGAGGATGAAGGCACCTGCAGTAGTTGTTGCCTAGCAAAGAGCCCCAGAGATGGGCTTTGCTGAGGACCAGATGGAATTCCGAGTCCTCATCATCCAGAAGGTTTCTTTCTCGGGAGCGTGCACTTTGCAGTCATGGCAACTCAGGTCCTTCATCAGCAGCTTTGCAAAAACATTCTGCTTTTTTTTTTATCAATGGTATTTCGGCACCTCTCTCTGTTTTATGCACTTTCTCACCTTCACCCTTATTTCCATCTTGTGAAACAAAACAAGAGAAAAGGAAAAGACAGGCAAGAGAAGGTGCAGCTGGTGGGTGGACTGCTGACTGCTCTCAGGGCCCCTGTCACTGGCGTCTTCACTCAAATGCAAAGTGACAGCCATCTGGGAAGATGCCGGTTTTATTCACGTGACTTATTTTGAAAATAAGTAAACCATTCGCAGAAGTTGATCTGGCTCCTTTCTTTCTTTTTGTCTATCTAAAACATTACCGGGCGACTACTCAAAAAAGTCAATTAGACGTGAAGCTTTGTCATTAAATATTGACAAAGAAGCCAGCAGGGGGTTAGTATAATTATACAATAAAGTGTAATGAGTGCCCTTAAGACAAACTGTCTACTTGGCCTTCTGTTTGCAAAGGAGAAACTGGCTGAAGTCCACGAACGAAACTTTTCAACAGTCGAAGTTGTAAATGTAGAGATGTTTTGAAAGATTGCTCTGTTATCAGTGACAATTTTTACAATGAGGAAGTTAAAAACTAAGACTATGTGCTGATTTTGAGATATTCCAAGGTTTGTCATCTTTATAAGCCTAACCCCACCTTTTCTCTCCATAGAATGCTCTTTTCTATCAAGATTAGACAAAATTTCATAACTATTCTATTGGGAAACTAAAAACAGCTCCATAAACATCACTTACCGTGGCAAAATAAAGTAGCCCGCATCTTATTTTAGTGAAGCAAAATTGATTTTTTTTTTTTATCCTTTCAATTTTCTGTGTGGGATTTAGGGCACAGTACATCTACTTTCCAGTAAGTGAGGCAGAATTTACTGCCTGTCAGCCTAAGGGATAGAGTGCCTGGAAATTACGCATCTGATGGTCCCTTAGTCTATAAGGCTTCATAGTGTAGAGCCACTTCTGTATGCTGCTCCCTGCAGTATTTCCTATTTACTGTAATTATAAATAACACTACATATAACTTTCATGCAGTTAGGAGTGTCATACTGTTTTTTTTTTTTTTTTTTTATAGCATGCCTTTCTATTTACTTCCCCTTTACTAAGAGGGGGAAAAAAGAAAAATGCCTATTTATTTATTCTCAAGTCAGTGGGGCTTTTTCTGTCCTAACTCAACTCAAGAGTAAGCTTCCTTCTTTATCATATTTCCTTTTGATTTTAGAGCTATATTCCATTTGATATATAAAATATTTATTGTGACTATTTGGGGTTATAGGATCAGCCAATAGAGGCATTTTTTATTTGTTTAAAAACTCCCCAAGAATCAACTTCTGTTTTTGTGTAGGAATACTTCAGTTTTAGAGGCAGCTGCATTTTATCAGATAGTTGAAGGAAAAGATATTTTAGCAAGAACTCAGGTTTGTTTTCGTCTCTGAAGGCTTTCTTAGTCTCTGCCAAATAGAAATAATCTTGTTTTCCTCTGAACGTTTACAATATTTTATCACTATTTTGATTCAGGTTTCTTTTAAAGTTTATAGGTTTTTTATTTCTGTAATTGAATTTTTCTATCTGTAATTGAATTACAAGTTTCTTTGGGGCAAGGATTAAAAATGATAATATCTTTATGTTTTACAATTTCTAATGTACTTTTTTTATCATCTCATTTAGTTCTACATCAGCCCTTTCAGGTAAATATTTTTATTTTCCACGTTTTACAAATAAGCAGACTGAGGCTCAGGAAGGTTAAAATGTTTGCTCAAGATCGCATAGCTATTTAATTACAAATTTAGGACTCAGACCTCCCATCCCACGCTAATTCTTATATTAGTAATAATAACAACAACAATGATAGTAGTAATATGTAATAGTAACTTATGTTGAGTGCTAATAGCCAGGAACTGTGCTTTACATACAGAGTACAGGGCATTTGAAATTTTTCTGTTATACAACTTTTTACAACAGAAAAATTTTAAATATATTCTACAAAAAGTAGATTACATAACGAACTCCTTTGTGACCATCACTTAGCTTCAATAATAATCAGCATTTTGTCCATCTTGTTTTATCTCTTCCCCTAACACTTCTTAAATATGTCATCTTTTAATACGTGTTATACACAATGTGTTTTTGTTATAAATATCTCAGTATTTATCTCTAATGTAACCACAATTCCATTAGACCTTAAAAATTAATAATAATCCCTTAATATACTCTGATACTCTGTGTATTTTCAGTTTTTCTTAATTACCTCCAAAGTATCATTTTATAGTGATTTGTTCAATTAGCATCCAAAAAAGCTTGATTGTTGCATTTAACTAATGTGCCTCTCAAGTCCCTTTGAAAGAGAAAAGATATACTCTCTCTTTCTCTTTATCCTGAGAGGTATTGACCCATTTTCACAAATATAAACATTTTATTGAGAATTATACCAATATTGATTGATAAGCTTCCAGTGAGGAAATATTTTCTAGAGTAAATTTTGTTAAGCCAATTTAAGTTCTTGATTGATTTACACAATGAAATTAAACAATATTAATTTTTTCATGCTAGAAATAACTGCTTTATTTTCTGATTTTCATAGCCTTAGATTTTGAAACCTTTTATATGCTATGAAAATCAGTAAGCATATATTTAGTGTCAATTAAGCAGGACTCTGTGTACACTGTCACTATGTAACTATATACTTTATATTTCGTTTCATCTATTATTTATAGGCTTATTATGATCAGGAACTTAGTTTTCTTCTGGTAAAGGCTTAGTAAATGTTTGTTGATTTTTTTTTATTGAAATACTGTGAATAATTTATTGCCAAAATTAAAGAATGTGTGAATTTTGCTAATTAATCATTTCAGCTGAGACCTGCCAGATTGCTATGATGCAATGTCAGAAATATACCATGTTGCCATGCCAGCATAATTGTCTGATATCCATTGAGGGACTGAACAGTTTGTTCAGAAATTTTCTCGCCTGTGTCCCCAGCTGGTAGTGGCAGCAGGGAATTTGATAACGAAATGTACTGTGCTTCTGGTAGCTTCAGCAGCCTGGGAGTTTCAAGGCTATGAAACACTTGGTTTCATCCAGTGTAATGACCCTCATCTTTATTTACATTATATTATTTTGTGTCCCATCTCAAATTCCTTGCTTAGTGAATTTTCCCAAGTCGCGGTCTGGAAATTCTTTGCCATTCTCCTATATTCTCTCTATCCGTTAGTTTCTCCATCCATCGTTTCTTAGTGAATATTTTTCTGGCATTTGTTTTGAAGACACATTGTATTTTGTAGATGCTTCGATTTCTTTCCCCCACAATATTTGTCATGGCTGCTTTGGTCATACCTAAGGACCAAACTACTCCAAAGTATATCTTTGCCATTTATAGCAACATAGTATTTCAAAGGGAAATTGCAGGGATGTGGATTTCATTATTCTTGTTTGAAAAGGAGGTTATGACTGCGACAGGAAGCTTCGTGAGTGTGTTTTAGAGCCATGCAGATTAGCAGTGCAGTTGCAACATACGTCTTCTCGTCTGACTTCTGGCTACTATTTGTCGGCTCTATTACAGGGAACTTATTTGTGCAAATGTTTAGGATTCTTTGCTATTCAGTTTTGACATTTTTTTCTGATTACATAAGTAACACATGTTCACAGAGGGAATTTGGAAAATAAGAAATTGCCAGTGATCATATAGCAGCAATCTCTTATTGTGTTATAGGGTTAAAGAATATTAGAATCAAATAATGATTAGCGACCAGCTTGTCTAGACCCTCCATTTGAATGAACAAAGCTAGGCTTTGATTGTGGTAGAAACGCCCGGTGAGAGAGATTAAGCAGAGATCACAGTCCGAGTCTCCCTATAGTAGCAGAGTAAGTATTTTCAGGCTAGTTTTAGTAAAGAGTTGGAACGCTCGACCTTTGATGGAAATTTTCAGGTTAAAGAAGAGCAGCTGTAATTTATTTCTCATGATTTTACTGTAATGTTTCTTTATTTTTGACTGCAGTTGGTATTTGTTAACGACGTTCACACAGTAGCTTTTCTAAAAAGGAAAAATGCAGAAACATCTCTAAATGTTATACAAACTGACCTAACTCTGTGAAAGTTATTAACGCATTCAGGGAACTGGAAGGAAGGCCCAAAGCTAAGACGTCTCAGAGAGCATAGGAAGCTGAACACTGGCCGTGGCACACTCAGGGGGACTCCGTTAAAATACGAAGACAGAAGGAAAGATCGGGCTGGACTTTCTCACTGTCTCCTCCCGAACTGAGCCGCAGACCCCGTGCGGGTTTCCCGACCCACCTCGGGCTGTGTTCTAACCCCGGAGTGACTGACCTTGGACTCCGGGAGATCAGCACATAAACGTCACACAAGTCAGTCTAGCAAGGCTGCCTCCTGCCCTGGTTTCGCAATGTGGCGGAACAGAAAACAGCCCCATCTGTCGAGTGGGAACGGACTTGCCTTCAGACACCGTGGGCGCGGTGCCCAGCTGCCTAGATGTCCCAGCCAGGTGCGGGGCGGGCGCGGTACTCGGCTGCCTAGATCTCCCAGCCAGGTGCGGGGCCCAGGGCGGTACCCAGCTGCCTAGATGTCCCAGCCAGGTGCGGGGCCCAGTGCGGTGCCCGGCTGCCTAGATCTCCCAGCCAGGTGCGGGGCGGGCGCGGTGCCCGGCTGCCTAGATCTCGCAGCCAGGTGCGGGGCGGGCTCGGCGCGCGGCTTGCGTAAGGAGTCAGGCGGCTATGCTGGGAAAGCGCGCTGACCGCAGAGGGCTCCACTAATGTCGCTTCCTCTTCAGTAAGGAGGGACAAAGAAGGTTCCTGGATGAGATTTGTGCCTCCTTTAGCAAAAGCAAATTGCATGACTTTCTGTTTCTTTCCTCCTTTCCTTTCCTCCAGTTTTAGTAGTCATCACCTGCAGGGTATGTGAGTCGCCGGTGGCAGGAACACAGATGGGGGACAGCCCTGCCCTCGAGGGTGTCTCCTTGCGGTGGCACCTGCCCCATCGGCGCGGGGCGCACGGGCTGTGACACACACGGGTGTGGGGACGCGGGGGGCGCCGCCGTGGCTCTCAGGTTTGAAGGCGGCGAGGCGCGGGGAGGGTCAGGCAAAGCGTCAGAGAAGAGGGACACTTTCTAGAACACTGAGGGGCGAGTGGAAGAGGACAGGAAGGCGGGGAGGGGTGGACTGTCCTAGTCAGGACAGACAGCGCGAGCAGAGACTTGGAAGCGCCGGGCTTGCGGAGACCGCTGGCTGCCGAGCAGCTCGGTTTGCGACGGCGACAGCGATGTAGCGCCTTGCAAGTGTGTCCGCTCTGGTCAGCGATCCTTCGGCCTTTAAGTCCCAGGACAGTTACTCGTGGACCGGATCCCTCTCCTGGACCCGTTTTCTCTTTGCCTGACCTCCATTCCTCTTTAGCCCTTTCCTCCTCCTCTGCTCCTTGCTCCTTCTCCCCGACGACAGGATGTAGGTAGAGTTTTCCAAGTTCCGTATTTTCTTCTTGTCCAGGAGACAAGCCCAGAAGCCCTTTTCCTCTAAAGACTCTCACTGCTAATCTCCCTGAGGAAACAGGGAAACGAAAATAATGAGCCTGAGGAAGTTGTAAGAGTCCCAGAAGCCTTCAAAGTTCTCAAAGTCATGGTCTCTGGCCTTCTCTGTCACAGGCACTGGAAGCGTGCTCACTTCCTGTCCTCGCTATGATTCCTGTCTGGGGGGCTTAACAAACCCCTGTAGTAAAGCGCCATCTGACGCCTCCCTCTGTGACAGACCTTCTTTCCAGACCGTCGTCACGAGGAACACAGTGGGACAGAACAGTAACGAGACAGTTTGTAGCTTTTAGGATCTCTCATTTCACAGGTTCCTTCTCCTGTTTAAATTTTCATTCACTAAATATTATCTTCAGTCAGAGTCAATAATGATGTAAAAACTTTCAGGCTAATTTTTGTTAAAGCAAACAATCGTACATACGGAATAATGACTAGTAAATAGAGATAGATATGCACAGCAACAAAACACAAATGGTGGCAGATTTGTTTTAGCAGCTGCACATTGGATAGTGCTTTGTTTTCTAAATTTCCCAGTAAGAAAAATGTAGCTTTCATCATTGAAACATAAGATACTATCTACATATTTATTCAGTTAAAGTAATCCTGAGGATTATCTGTTCTTGGTGGAAACTATGATCGGAAAGAGCAGATTGCTATAACTGTGTCATTTTGCTCAGGATATTTACAGAAATTCCTTCCTAGGTTATGCTTTTAATATTTCCTCGAAGGAACTATCAGAGCTTTAAAATGAAGTCGGAAATGACCCTATGAGATCTCTGTTTTTAGAAAAACAACGAGTCGTTGTGGGTCGGAGGTGGGAGACGAGAGAGGACCCTTTCTGGGAGTCTGAGCCAGATGACAGGCTGCCCTTGAGCAGTGACAGTGACCTGGAGAGGAAGGAGCAGATGTGGGAAGCAGGCACTTCAAAGTAAACATGTCCAAAATTAAACCGCTTTTTTAAAAACTAGAATTCCCTCCCCCGCCCAGCAAATTCGCTCCTTTCCCCCTGTTTTGTATGTCAGTAAATGGTGCCCCTTCCATCCACCCCGCTGCCCAAGACATAAACCGACTCTCCACCCGCTTCTCCCGGCATCCAGTCCATCACCAAGTTCTGTTCTTTTCCCCAGTTGTCTCTTAAATCTCTCTCTCTCTCTCTGCTCCTTCGTTTAAGCCGCCATCCTCTCCTGCCTGAATTGTTTCAGGAGTTTCCAAACCGCTTTCCTTTGCTTTCATTCTCGCTCTCTGCCAGACCATTCTGCCAGAGTGGTTTTCCAAAACCGAACATCTGAGCCGGCTACTCCTCTACCTCAATGGCTTTTCAGTGCTTTTAGGAAACGGTCCAGATTCTTTTAAGTGGTTTCCACGACTTCGCCAGAGCTGGCCTTGCCTACCGTTCTAGCCTAGTTCCTTACCTGCTAGAGCAGCTCTTCTCTCGGGAGGCCCATCTTCATAATCATAGCCCTGGCTCCTCGTCATTCAGATCTTAGCTTAAAAGTTACCTAAGGAGAGGTCTTCACTTCCAGCTCATATTCAATCACCACCCGGTCAGCATCACCTCGCCCTATCTTAATTGTCTGTAGAGAACGTATCACTATTTGATAATTCTCTTATTAATTAGTTAATTAATTTGTCTAATTACATGCTGCTACCTTCCCACTGACTTTTTCTAATCTTCCTTCCAATCTGTTTCACATTTCTGGACTGGAAGCTCCAGAAGAGCTGAAACCTTACCTTTTTTGTTCACTCTTATTTCTCCTGATATATGCCAGCACTCAAAAAATATTTATTTATGTGATGAACGAATAAATAATCCATCTCCTGGAGACCAGTCTCTCCTCTTGTCAGTATATTTTGCATATTATTTCCATATTGACCTTCTTTAAACATCAATTTCATTGTGTCTGTCCCAGATTGAAGGATGTACAGCAGATCTTAATTGCCCACTGCCATCTGTGCATGCTTCCTACCTCTGTCTTATTTATTCATATTTGGTAATCATTCCAGTCCCCTTAATCTCTCTTGCGTCTGTCATCTCGCAGCATATTTAATTGACCGAAGAGAGAGATTCTAAGGCTAGCAGAATCTACATCACATAAGTTAACAGTTCTTTATCTGCATTGGTGGCTTGTCTTCTATGCTCCAAGTATATATATATATCTCGCTTTCCTTTGAGAATCGTGAAGGACGAACTCTCAAATTCCCTTTGAGAATTTGTTTATCTTAGAGAAAATGTCACAATATTAGGACAAAAATAACTTTCAGTAAATACCCATTCAATCTTTGGTGCTTGTAGAATGCCTCTGTCACAATGCTGTTGGAGCATGTAGTAGAAATACTGATAATACGCTTGCTTCCCAGTATAATGCCAGTATATACTGGGCTTCTGCTCTTTCTACTGGGTCCCATGCTTTTCTCTTATCTACCTAATTAATTTTTTAGGATGGATTCCTAGGAGTGGGGAAAGAAGTAATTCAAGGCCAAGGTTACCTAAGTCAATTACAAATGTAAAGAAATGTAATTCATAATGTTGGGACTAAGAGCATGAGATCAGAATCAGACAGACTTGGATTTGAATCCCGGCTCCACTCTGATTAACTGGGTAACTGTGGACATATTGCTTAACTTTTCTGAGCTTTGCTTTCTTGATTTGTGAGGCTGGAATAATCATGAATACTGACCTCACTGACGAGCAAATGGCGTAACATGAAAATACTTAGCATAGAGCCTGGCACAGTATCAGAAATCAATAACTGTTATTTATTGCTATGACCATAGAACTCAGCTTTTTTTGTCCACTTCTATTCTTCCAACATAAATTACTTGTTAAAATATTGGCACCCCATTAATAAAGTATTCCGCCTCTAAGTGAAAACTTTTAAATGGGGAAGTAGCAATGGAGTGGATTCCATTTTTAATAGTCTTCTACAAAGGACAGCGACTCACAGCTGATGTAAGTAGCAGGGAAATGGGGGCGTTTGTAGGAAAAGAACATTATAATTGAGATTTAGTAATAAGCCCTGGTTATAATTTTAGGTTTCCAAAGTTTTAAAGGGCTGGAAAGTGTGATAAAAAGAGAAGTGAGTGCTTGATTAAAATGGAAGTACAGTATAGTTAATTTTCTGCTATAATGTCAGCACTTCAGTTTAAAATTATAGAACGGATTAAGCAAAATGTAAAAAGCTAAAAATAATGTGTATATTTTCTTTTAAATGAGAGTTTAGAACTAGTGTGTTTAAAAGTAATTTTTTTAAAAACACTGTATATTGAAAAGGTACTGTATAGGTTTGCAAATTAGATTTTCATTAACGATAGCTAAAACGGTACAACTTTGAGGAAATCGATTTTGGTAAAAGTTTCTTCTGGTTTGTTTTACCTCCAGACAAAAGTCTTTTGTTTGTTGCTTTCTGTGTAATTACAGGGTGTAGGAAAAAACAAGATCGTTGACAGATTCCTTCACCTGCTCAATAGACCACGAGAATATATCCAGCTGCACAGGTAAGAGGAGAAGACCCACAACCTCTTAAAATCTGGTTTAATCATTTATTTTTTTTCCCCTGGTACAATTTAAAAATTACTTTCTTAAAGGCCCATTTTATAAACATGTTTCATTTCTGTTCCTCCTGCTCATATTTCTCCTCTCCTTAAAAGGTAACAAAACCATGCAAAATTTATTTTTAAAGTGACTAATGCTTTATAAACATGAATTAATAGATATTTTGTGGACAGAGAGTGATGAACATTATATTCTAGTAACAGATTTCATCAACATAAAGACTCTTAAATTAGAATAAAAATATGTAGAGGCTAACCCCACTCTAATAGGAAGCTAAAATAGCTCACAGAGAGAAACAATAAATGATATGAATCTCAGGTATGAGATAAGGAACTCAAAAATATGGAAGAAGTAAATGATTCGTGTCCTTGCCTTCCTTAAAAACATTTTGTGGGTTATCTAAATTTGTGTGGTCAGAATGATGGTTAGGGATAGCTTTTAGTTAAACAGAATCAAAGAAATTTTCTAGACATGGATTGAGTTTAGATTTATCCGTAAACCTGCTCCAAATCTTTTAAAAATAAAACATAAGCAGATCCAGAGAGAGAAAGAGAGAGAGAGATCAAGGAATATATCAAGTAATAAGCAACTTTAAAACTAGATTAAATTATTATTGTTTTTTCTCCCAGGAGATAAAAAATATTGTAGTAGAAACAATATTGGATTGAGTTACAAAAATTTTTTTGTTTTGGGTCCTTTCACTAAATAATGATGTGTTCTTAAAAGAAAACTAAGAGAAAAGAAGGCAGAGTCAGTGGGCAAAGGAGAAGAAAAGTAAACCTGAAGGACGGTCAGAACCTACCTCTCGGAATTCACACCTCTGGCTGCGATGGTGTAACTGGTACCAGATCAGTCCTACCGCAGGGAAGAGCTATAAAACTAGGCAAGATTCACAAACACTGGGAAAAGAACAGCAGCCAGGGACAGCTGTGAGCCGAACAACAACCAGATCTCCCACGTGGTCAGGAGCCATCATGAAACATTGCTGGTATTCAGAAGACACCCCGAGAAGTCTGTGCAGTAGAAGTAGCACCTGTTTATCCATTAAATAAAAGTAACTCTACACCCACCCTTACAAAGTGTCAAAAATAAGCCTTGGCAAAACAAGAATACTTGCTATTTAATGTTATTTTGGAAGTGTTTCTCATACAAAATGACTTTAAAAATTAAGGGGATGAATATTAGAGGGAGAAATGCCTTGAAAAGTTCAAGTTGATTCAACAGTAAATTAACTGCTTAGCTGAACAAACTGAATCTTGAATGAAGGAAGACGACAAAATCTAGACATTCAACAACATAGCATCATGATGTAAAGCAGTCAATGGGAAATTAATAGATATACAAAGAAACAAGAAAATCGATTAATAGAAATAGACACCGAAATGATAGATAATGGAGTTAGCAGACAAGAACTATAACATATTGCTATAAATATGTTCAAGCATCTTGAGAGGAAGAAAATGTACATGAAGGGATTATTAGGAATTCTCTGTAGCAACCCTAGAGAAGCAGCCTCACATATGAGCAATCAGAGTCTAAAAGAAGGGAGAAAGAATGGAGCAGAAAAATATTTGAAGATATAAATGACGGAAAAAATCCGAAATTGAATGAAAAATATAAGGTCGATCCAGGAAGCTCAGGGAAACTCAAGCGGGATAGACTGGAAATTCAAGCGGGATGACAAGTTCCTTGTAATCAAATTGCTGAAAATTGAAAGAGAAAATCTCTAAAACTGCCAGAGGAAGAAAGACACACATAGTCGCCCTTATCTGCGGAGGATATGTTCCAGCCCCAGGTGGACACCCAAAACTGTGGATAGTACCGGATCCTAAATATACTGTTCTTTCCTATATGTGCGTACCTTTTCACTTAAAGGAAGCACTGTATGGCTTTTCTTTGGCATATCCAAGTTGCCAGAATCACTCTTCTTACACTTTGGGGCCATAATTAAGTAAAATAAGGATTACTTGAACACAAACACTGCAATACTGCAACAGTCGAACTGAAAACCGAGATACCTACTAAATAACTAACAGCCGGAGAGTGTATACAGCCTGAATATGCTGACCGAAGGATGCTTCACTTCCTGGGCGGGATGGAGCAGGACAGTGCACAATTTAAATTTTAAACTTCCTCAACTTGATAAGAGGCATCTATGAAAATCTACAACTCACTTGTATTTAATGGCAAAAAACTAAATGCTTTCCTTCTGTGACTGTGGAAAAAGCAAGGATTTTCAGCATGATGCTAGTGCAATAAGGCAAGAAAAAGTAATAAATGGCATACATACTGACATGGAAGAAGTAAAATTGGATCTTTTTAGACATTGTGTGTATAAAAAATCCTAAGAAATCTACAAAAAAATAAAAATGAAAACCATCAGAACTAATAAGTTGAGTTGAGCAGGGTCACAAGATACAAGGTCAAAGGGAAAAGTCAAATGGACAGTAGGGAAATAAATTTTTTAAAATACTATTTACAATAGTGTGAAAACATGAAAAATTTAGTAATAAATTTAACAGCATATGTGCAGATTTTAATTTGCTAATTTTAATAGAGCCTAACAAGATCATCTCAACTCTTAAACTTCTGTAGGTCACCTGCATAGTTTCAGAAAATTTCTAGCCTATCCACATATTCTCTCATGGTTCTCCTTTGTATTTCTGATGCCTTAAATGAACCTAGTAGTTTCAACTCCCTTTTTTTAAAGAATTTACTATGTTGAGATTACAGGGCTAGGTGTCATAGGTGATATAGAAAGAAATAAGAAACAATCTTTATGTTTAAAGAGCTATAATACTGTTCTCGATTGTCATTATTTCATCCTTCGCTGTTCACTGAATTTGAAAAACTCTTCCTTTTTTTCCCCTTACCTTTAAGCTTTTCCATCAGTTTTTCTTCCCACATGGACAAAGTTTAGGGAAAATAATGAAAGAATCAAAATGTTTAAGTAGTTTGCTACTTCACCTGAATAACTTATTTATAACAAGGCACGGTCCAGTTTTTGAGCCACAAGGCACATGGCGTGACCCATTTCTTGCATTTTAAGGATGGTACCGTGAGCGCCGCAGTTAAGCGGCGTATGTGCCGTCAGAGTGAGCTCTGCAGCTGTTCATTCTTAGGAGAATTTGTGTTGTTTTGTTTGCTTTCTGTTTCATTTTGAATGTTTAATGGTGCCCTTAAAAACATGTAATTAACTGAAAGTTTTAATGAATGTATATACTGATGCCACTTAAACATGTATCAATTTAGAGCAAAAACAACTTGATTTAAATTTTGTATTTTAAAATAATCAAGCAGAAAACCAACTTTCTCTTAAGAATGACTTCAGCAGTTGAAATCAGCTCTCAAATTTATGCTCCAGAAAGAAGGAAGTCACTTTATAATGAGAGTCCCTTTTTATAGTGGGGCAATTTTTCCGTTTCTTTATATCAGACAACAAAATATTGTTAAAGAAAGATACATTAGGCTCTGCTACCACAATCAATTCTGGTTGTAGATTATGGAGATTCCTTAAAACAATCAGCAAAAAAGGAGGCAAAGAAATATAACTGTTTTTTTAATAATTATTCCTGAGTGTATGTCACCATTATGCTCATACTCAGGGCTTTGGCTTATGATCTATTATCTTTAATAGTTATAAGAAGTTTTGATGCATCTTATTTTTCTAGGAATTGTTCCTTGACTTCTAATTATTGGTGTAAAGTTCTTTATAATATCATCTTTTGATATTTTAACATCCTCAGCTTGATCGATGATATCCTCATTTTTATTCCTGGTATTGGTTACTTGCCCTCCCTCTTTTTTGCATGATCAGTTTTGCCAGGGGTTATCAATATTATTTGTCTGTTCAAGCAACCAGCTTTTGTCTTGTGGAACCTCTCTTTTATATGTTTTTCTATTTCAGTAGTTTCTGACCTTATCTTTATTTCCTTCCTTTTATTTTCTTTGGATTTAATATGTTATTTTTTATTAAACTTTTTTTATATGAATTCTTAATCATTGAGTTTCAACATTCAATTTATATATGTGTTTGAGGCTATCTGTCTTTCAATCTCTCTTTTAGGTTCATCTCTAAGTAAGAGGAATAGACAAGGTCATTTCTAATATCTCTTTTAGCTCTATATTCTAATTGTTTTGAACAGGCAAGAAGAAGGCAGTAGTCAAGGACCTTTAAAAAGTTTAGATTAGAGATACCATACCATTCTACTTGCCTAGAATGTCTTTTATACCAGCCTTTGGTTGTGAATTAGCGAATGATCTGTAAGTAATAAATAATTACATGCTGTTTGTTTATATTTGTTCTAATTCTGACACTGGCTACATAAATATGTAATATGTTATGTATGAAAAAACTTTCTAAATTCAAAATGTAATAAAAATTTCATAGCCATTATAATATTATTGATCAGTGATAATATCATAAAATAATATATTTACTTTAACAGGGGCTCTAGATATCTCTATTTGGCAATATTTGATATTTATTTTGTAAAGTCATCATTTCTGTTTAAAATATGTCATATTAATTACTTATCATTAATTAAACTGACATTTCCATTAATTTCAATGTAAGGAGTATTATTATTATTATATGCTATTAGGGCTGTATTTGCCATAAAATTTAAGCTCAAAAATTGCTTTAAGAGAAATATTTATTTTTAAAGACCTAAAAACAGCAGTCAGAAAAAAATGTTTAGATTTCTCTGATCTATGGGTGGCCTACTTAAGGCCTTTATTTTAGATTCCTTTGAATGGATTTGAGATGTTACCATCTAAATAATCAGTCACATTCTGTTTAGTTTATGAATGTCATACCAACAAAATTGGTTATGAGCCATCAAAACATAATCTTGATAAGTAAAACCATCATCAAACATACATGAATGGCCATCTTATACTGATCAGATCTCATAAAATAAGCAAGCTGGGCAATTTATGTCTTTAGTTAAAATCGAGGTACTTTTGATATTACATATTTTAGACAGAAGAGACTACATGGCTCACATTTGTAAAATGTATCTATTTACTTGTTTTTCCACAATGTTATGTTAATTTGACATTAAAAGACACTTAATATGTCAACTTTTGGAGCTATATTTCCTCCTTGGGTAAAAGTACACTTCTGTATTAAAATCAGAATTATCTTAGGGTTTGAAATACTTATGGTACCAGATTTTTCTTTTCTTTTGCTATCCCTCATGCATGAAGATGAAGGCACAGGTTCAATCATTAGCATGACCTATACTTTTGGTTATTTTTCAAATAGCGGTGCCCATTGTAAATACAGCGTTCCCGGGTCCCCCAGTACAGTCTTAATTTCCTCTTCCAGTGGAATTTTCCCCAGGCATGCTCAGTTTATTTCAGACTGGACCATTATCTGTCCTGCTCGCAGGTTTTGAACTTGTATCCACGCATGTCTTTATTCTTCCATCTAAAATGCACTTTATTTCTCCTTTGGGATTTGGTCCATCATTACTTCTGTATGAAACCTTTCCTGATTTGGTATTCTGGGCATAACTCTTCCATCCTCTGAAACTCCATAGGACTGAATTTGTACCATTGAAATATAAAATACATGGATTTTAGATATCAAATAGTATCTTCACCATTAACTTTTGTGTGGCCTTGAACTTCTCGAGTGCTAATCTCCTTACTTAGCCTATCAAATTGAAATAATAATACCTTGCAGGGTATTTGTAAAAATTAAATGAGAGAACATGTGCAAAGAACCGACCGCGCTGTCTGGCACATTTTAGGCACCTAAATTTTTAGGCAAACTGATAAATTCTAGTTTCTTGCCATATACCCCACTTTCTCGTCTCACTCTGATATACATATAGTTTATTTCTATATCTTCTCTCATCCCCTCCCCTTTCACCACTTGTGCCTGCCCCCCACTAAGTAGGGAACTTTTAGAGAGCAGGAGTCTGGTTTGTTACATATTAATTATTCATATAATTTGTATTTATTGGATTCCTATTGCTTGCCAGTGGCTGCATTAGGCACCGGCAATGTATAGGTGATGATACTGTTTTTGACCTAGAGGTGCTTGCTTGCCTTCCAGAGGGTCAGAAAACATCAGCATTTATAATACAGTGTTGTGCGTCAGCTATGAAAGAGGCATATGCAGGTTGTGTGGGAACCTCGAGGAGAGGTGTCAGCCCTCTGGGTACGCGTGCGTGACGTGGCGGAAGTTGTCTGGCGAAGGTGGCACGCGACCTGAGTCTTATGGGATAAGCAGGAGTTTTCTGAGTGCATGAGAGAGAAAGGGGCATTTTGCTTATTGGGGAAAAAAAAAAAAAGGCTATCTAAAAACCGGGACGTGAGAAGCAATTTGCCGTAGCATGGGAAATATATGCACAGGGCCTA
>NW_006437828.1:7236536-7239122 GCF_000325575.1 Pteropus alecto | reverse complement strand
TTCATATAATTTGTATTTAGTGGATTCCTATTGCTTGCCAGTGGCTGCATTAGGCACCGGCAATGTATAGGTGATGATACTGTTTTTGACCTAGAGGTGCTTGCTTGCCTTCCAGAGGGTCAGAAAACATCAGCATTTATAATACAGTGTTGTGCGTCAGCTATGAAAGAGGCATATGCAGGTTGTGTGGGAACCTCGAGGAGAGGTGTCAGCCCTCTGGGTACGCGTGCGTGACGTGGCGGAAGTTGTCTGGCGAAGGTGGCACGCGACCTGAGTCTTATGGGATAAGCAGGAGTTTTCTGAGTGCATGAGAGAGAAAGGGGCATTTTGCTTATTGGGGAAAAAAAAAAAAAAAGGCTATCTAAAAACCGGGACGTGAGAAGCAATTTGCTGTAGCATGGGAAATATATGCACAGAGCCTAGAATTGATGGCGAGGGGAAGATGTGGGCCTTGTAGGGACTTCACAGGCCCTGCTGGTGGTGAGTTTCCCCTGAGTGTGCTGTGGCAGAGTTAAAGCAAGAAGGACCCTCAGGACCACAGCCCGTGGGTAGATCAGAGTCAGACGAGACCTGAATCACAGAGAACCTAGGAAGTGCTCGCAGCAATCCAGACACGGCTATTGGGGCTGAACACATTTACTGGCAATGAGAACGGAAAGAAAGTACATATTCGAGGAGGTTTAACTGCATAATGTGTGAAGCCTCGATGACTCTATGGAGGGTGAGGGGAAAGGGGAAAGTTCCTGTCTTATGGGTAGTCGGCCAAGCAGGAGGCAGGCCCTTCGCGTGGCTCCCAGCGCAGAGTGATTCCCGGCCTGTGTTTGTCGAAATGACTCGATGTGTGCTAATTCTGCCCAGACCTTCCGGCTCCGACTCCCCTGCCTAGCGGCACAGGTGGACTTTTTAGAATTGAGTGAGGTCCCTTATCCACACGTGTGTGACCTATGACTGCACTGCGTTAAGTTCTCTAACCCCTGAGATGCTTAAAACGCTGCATTGTGGATGGTTATTGTGAAAACACTTGCTTTTAAAACCCTGTCACATTTTTCTATACTTTTTCTTTGTGAAATCAAATGAGATAATATGAAGTATAAAACTGTAGCATTGACCCTCTTCGAAGCAGATAACCTGGAGCGAGCCCTGCCTCGCTTTAGCGAGCACAATTCAGCGTACGAGGCTTTCCTCAGGCTGAAGGAAACTGAGTGTGACGGTGTACATTTTGAAATTCACAAAGTCCCAGAGTTATTGGTGGAAAATGGAAAAGTTAAAAGCTTTTCTGAAGCCTCGTGGAAGAAATTATTATTGAGCCAGCAAGACATTCCTGGCCACTGAGAGCAGCGGAGGACCAGAGACGCGTCAGCTGCCGGCGGCCGCCCTGGGCCGCTCCTTCCGCCTCATCCTCTCCATTAGGAATCCGAAAATACTATTTCAGAAACATTTTTATCAGCTGTTGGACAGTAAGTAGCATTCTGGCTGATGAAACGGAGGCCTTCTACCGCCCCTGTTTTACAAAACGAGTGATGCCAGGACCGCTAACTTTTCCATGTAAATCTGCAGGTTCATAATAATTTTTAACTCTTTTGATAATCCCCAAGTCCACTTAAGTTCCTGTATTATTTTTGTTCACTTTAACAAACACGTACCTAGCAGCCGTTGTGTGCCAGGCCCTGTTCTAAACTCTTTTCACAGTGCAGTGCCTTACTGCTCGCTATAGCTCTGCGAGGTCAGTTCTGTGACCAGCTCCGTTCTGCAGGTGAGGACGCTGGGGCGCAGAGGTTAGACCGCTGGGCTGAGGTCACACGGCCGGCTTCCTGCAGTCTGGCTCGGCTGTGCCCTACCCACAGCCCATGCCGCTTCATTGGATGGTATGTTAGTGATGATGGTGCTTCAGTCAGCTTGACCCCAAGGTCTTTCCTTTGGCCGGTTAGTCCACATTTTTCCATTTTTTTCAAGTAATGTCCTTATTAAATTTCATTTTCTGTTTTCCTGACCACTTCTCCAGATTATTAAACGTTCTTTTTGGTTCTTATTCACATGTCCCCTGAGGTATGTTAGTAAATGTAATAGCTCTGTTTTCTGTTCTGTCACCCAGGTACTTCATAAACATGTAGCCAAAGTATTTCCTGTGGCCTTGTACATGATGTCCCTCCCTCCCCCCGGGCCAGCACTGCCTCACGTCTGTCAGGGCATCCATCTTTTTAAAATATTGAGCAAATTTTAAGTGCCTTCTGTGTGCTGTATTCTATCTTTTCTTTCTCATGTTTGGCTTATATTAATGAGAGGACTCTTCCTGTAGCCATTTTTATTATAATGAACTACAAAGTTAGAAGAAGATGTTGTCAGCTATTTGAAGCTCTGTGTGTCTGTTTCTTCCTTCACTCTTAGGTATAAGTATTGTTTTTCTAAAAGAAAGCTAACCGTAAACAAATTAAAGTACAGCTCACTAAGATAACATTCTCAAAATAAACCATTATTTTGAGATCTTTCGCTACTCAGTAAATTAGATATTCGCTCAATGTACCTTTACAAGCAATATATCAGAGCAGATTGTGCTTGCTTTCTAGAAGCCAACTTTCATTCTTTGAC
>NW_006437828.1:7214332-7236457 GCF_000325575.1 Pteropus alecto | reverse complement strand
TGCCATGTGCTTGTCTTTTTGTGTGTGCTTGTGTGTGTGCGTGTGTGTGTGTGTGTGAGAGAGAGAGAGAGAGAGAGAGAGAGAGAGAGAAAGGGAGAAAGGGAGAAAGGGATTGGGGAGGGAGGGAGAGAGGAACCTGGTCCTCATACAATCTAATGACTTTTATTGCTACCGGAATCATTTTAAATTACTATTGAAGCATTAATTGTTCCAATTTTAAAAAACCTTTAAAGCCACAGAGTTTAAGTAGAAGTCTAGAGTTTAGCACCATATTTCTGTGAGTAGCCCCTTCATCGACACAGGCTTTAACTGACAGACAGCTTTAGTCTGTAAGAAGTGGCAACAATTGGTGCTAACATAAATGGCAGCAGTGTGCAGAACATTCTAATTAATGCCTCGAGCATTATTGGTAACTGTTATGTATTGGAAAGCCATCTCTTTATTACACCTTAGGCTGAAGAAATGTGACCAGATGTGTTTTAACTTTTCTCCTCCCAGTACTGTTGAAATTGTTGACTCTGTTTAAACTTTTATGAGCTTCTATTGCAAAGCTGTTCTTGAGAGGAACAAATGGTAATAGAATTGGAATTGTAGCGAATGAAATGTTCTCCTAGCGTTATTGCTTATTTGTATGGAGGATTAATTTCTTTTGATACAAGGCGCTCATAAATACAGAGCAATAATTTTAATCAAATACTCTGAAGAAGAATCAGTCTTTAAAAGTTAATTCATCTGCTATGTGCAACAGAAGCAATCACCTTATCATTTACTAAGTTGAAGTTTATAATCTTATAGGATATCTGAAAAACAATCTTCTTGTATTAAATACTGTGCAGAAGACAGTGGATTGTTTTCTACTCTTACATAATCGGGGGAACATTGAAGTATAAACCAGCCCACTTTTTAAAATTCATTTTCATTCTGTGTTTTTTAGTAGCCTTTGCTTTGCTCTTCATGTATAAGACAAAAGGATCAATAACAAGAATAAAAACCACTTTTATCTTACGAATCCCTATTTCTCATAGATTGCTCCACTGAAGGCCGTGATTCCTATCTGTATTTATCCTCATTTGTACTCCCTTTTAGAAATCATCCGATTTATGCTTGTTCACTCAAACTTATGGTTGTTACTTCTGGCACAGAAGTCTTTTCAGAAACCTAATTTAACAAGTTGTATGCTATCAGAATTCAAGGGTTATACAGCAATTTCATTTGCCTTTTTAGAGTTGGAATCCGAGTTGAATTTCCTGTTCTTAACCTGCTGCTGAAGCACGTTAATTAATGACTGAATTCTTTTCAACTAACAAATGATACAAGAGTTCCTTTTTCTCTGTTGGTGCTGGAACGTGTCATGTCGTTGCCCATTAAATATGTGACAGCTGAAGTGAGAAGTTCACTATGTTGCTATAAAAATCTGTGTGAGCACATCTTTTTTCTTCTTCACCCACCCGCTCCTGTATTGCTTGAATATTAACAGTGAAGTTAAGTAAGATTGAACTCTGTTCTTGATTTTTTAAACTCTAAAAATTTTTAGCAGAAGATAGTATGAAGTATGTCCTACAGTAAACTTTTAAGACCCAAGAGTACAGAAAATGGATATATGACTATTTATCCTTCTATTGTATAAGAAACATTTTATTCATACTAACAGTTGATAAAGCGCCAATAAATTGTCACAACATATTTTCACTTTCCTTAACATCCTCCAAAGCTTTATTTTAGACACGTTTTAATTTGAATGTTAGTGAAGATGAAAGAATAATCGTAGATTCTTTGTAAAGTGAACTACTAGAGCCATAGGATGAGCACCAAGCCCACGAGAGCCAGGATCACGGGACCGGGAGCCTGAAGTAGGGGTCAGGAGTGGCAATATGCCAGATCCCCGCCCCCCTCAGGAATTATCTAAAAAAATCAGTCACCAGTCAGTCAAGTTAGAGGGAGAAGCCTTTTGAGCGAGGTGCAAATAGGGCAGGTAGTGGAGAAACTGTAAATGTCAACAGCTGTATTGCCAGCGTACCTGCTCACACCGTGGTAAAGGATGACGCTGACGCGGAGGTTACCTGCGACAATGAGAAGTGAATGTAACTCAGCTGGAGCCCATGACGGGCATAGGAAATCTCCTCCTCAGCCTCTCATCTTGTCAACCCTAATGTACTTCTCGACATGGCTGGACTTTCTAACCTATACTTGTAAATGAGTATGGTCAGAAAGTCGGCCTTAACCAAACTCGGCATTTAAAAAAGTGCGTTCTGTAGTTCTAGATTCTCAATCAAAAAAAAGGAAGGAAAAAAAAAAGAAGTTCCATGATTCAATTAATTTGAAAGTTCGCGTATTGAACGTTGTACTTACCATAAGCTAGAGTGTTGATTTTTTTAACTTTTGGCATTTTTGTTCATTTCATTATGCATTCATTTATTCACCAAATACTTATTAAATTCATCCTGTGAAGCTGACAACCGTTAGATATGCTGGGGATGGGATGAGGGACAAGGCAGATCGAGTAGATTTGGTCTACACTCTTAAATTTACAGTCTGGAAAGAGAGATGTTAAAATAAGCAGCTGCAGTATAGTGGGTTAAGGGCTAAAACAGGGATATCCAGGGCTCGGGAGACAGATAGCAAGGCTGCCTCACCTGGTCTAAGAAGGATCCAGAAGTGGGTTTCCTGTAAATACCGTCTATGCTGAAAACTCGAAGAGCAGGTAGAAGTTAGACAGGTAACTCCCAGTCATCAGAGCAGCAGCAACAATAACGAACAGGTAAAGCCGACATGTAAGTACACTACTGTCTGCCGTGTACTGTGCTAGGTTCTTTCCAAGTGTCCTATTAGCGAGCCCCTGGGGAGCTTTTTACTTACCCAAGATCACATGGCTAGCAATTGACAAGAACTAGAATCTCAATCCTGATTGGTCAGACTCCTAAGGCTGACCCCACTACAGTCGCTCAAAGAACTAAACTGATTTTATTAAATATGTTCCACTAAAGCAAAAAAGAAAAGATGTTTCAGTTGTATCTGAAGTTTGCTTTTTTTGTGATTGTCATGTGGTATTTTTTTCTAATAGTTACACACTTTATAATTTTAATAAGTTATGGTAAAATTTGGCATTTGGGTAGAAGTTTCAGAAGTATATGACAGCGCTAAAGTCTGAAGTTCCCATTCCAAGTAGTGTCTCACACACAGCAGGTGCTCAAAACAACACAGTTGTAATCCTTTACTTTGAATGAGTGGTAGGGGCAGTTTGAAAAGATAACTTTGAATTCTTGTAAAGGAAGGAGTGACTCACATTTAAAAGTCATTTAAATCTCTATATGACATGATCAAGTTGGCCATAGACTTTGTTTTTGTTTTTTTTAAGATAGAGTATGTGTAAAAAGTGAAGATACAAAAATTGATCCCCTTATAAATGTCTGGACCTACCTATCACCAGCAGCTTGCGAACACACATTTCCGCAAGAATATTCACAGGTGATGTGAACCTCACATCTCGTCCTAGGAGGAGCCATGTAGCATTAAGATAGCTTGCTATTAATACTTCTGAAGATGCTGATCTAATGGAAGGTTAGGTAAATGATAGCAGGTAGATTTAAGAAAATAAAATGGATGGCCCTAATGACTGCAGAAATGTTTAAAACCCCATGGTTCCTGGAGTGGGGTGAGAGAGTCTGGCTTCCTCAACTAGTGGCAGTGGATTGGGCCAGGGCTGGAATGTGTGATGCATAGACGCTTGGAGTGTCAACATGCCAGTTGTCAGTAAACTCGCCATCAAAATTATTTTTAAATAATGTAAATAATGTATATATAATCCATATGTGTGTGTGTGTGTGTGTGTGTATGTGTATATATATAGTTTGTTTTGTTTTGTTTTTTAAATCTTCCCTCTTCACCCTCAGGAGGTGATTTTGAGGAATGAAGTGGTTACACAGGAAAGAGAAATGATCTTTCTTTTTATCCAGAAGGAAAAAGAGAAGGAAAGAATTTAGATGATCCGTAAACCTGGATTAATTCCCAAACCCTCGTAATTTATATCTACATCCGCAAAATACTGTTGCCGATTGGAATTTCATTTGCTATTTTTATTCATTTTGGGAAAAACAGGATAATGAACGAAAAGAAATGCCCGTGTGTTGTATTTTCATCACGATCGAATGTCAGTTTTTTTCCTTACTAACTAAAAAATGTGTTGGTCTGACTTTAGGGACACCACAGTGCAAACCCTTACTCTGCAGCCTTCTGTGAAGGATGGACTTATTGTTTACGAAGACTCGCCTTTGGTTAGTAATCCAATTCTATGACTATTCTCAGCTGTTTTCTTTTAATGAACATTGTATCTCAGCCTTTGAGATGGGAGCGTGGGGTCTCCCAGAGATTCCGATATATTTCAGCCTTAACTGAAAAGCATGCATTTATATGTCATTTGGGAAGTGGATATTTAAAGGCAGATAATTTGGAGGAGAATAACATGGTTCCTTATTCTGTTCTCTCTCCAAAGTGAGAGATTGAGAGATGATAAAAATCCTCTAATGATTTCTTTTCCATTCCGAAATTTTAAAAAGAGAAAGAAAAAAGCTTGCTGTTGTTTTCGAATGCGTAGAGTTTGAAGTTAGGTAATGGTTCTGGAATGTGTTATATGTGATTTTAATGAATATAATATTAGCTGAGTGTTTTGGGCAGCTGGGACTATCCATTCCTCAGCTTCTCACACCAGGCCCTAGGAGATCCCAGCCTGCCAGCCCTCCCGCTGCATAGAGAGCTCCCGTGCAGCAGATAAGCCATCGTGGGAAACCCTGTGGTCCACACCTTGATATTGGGAGTCCCTAGGGTCCCCTTCCTGAATTCTCCCAGGTCAGGCCTGGCTTTTCCTGAATAGAGAAGTAAAGGCTGGGGATGGGAGTAGAAGCTATGTGTTTTCTCTTCGTTTTAAATTCAGTTTACTTCTATCCTAAAATTAAAAAGTCCTTATCAGTTTTTTTTTTCAGAATATGGAATAAAATATTTATGGTAGAGGGAATTACTTATTTCTCAATCTGCATTTCCTTACAGTTTTTTACCGAAACTATGTAATGAGAGAAGTTTAGGATTTGGTCCATTTCATGTTATGAGAGATTTCCTTACTATTTAAAAAATAATCATCTTTGGGTTTTCATTGAGTATCTCTTTCTACCCACTCTCTGAAAGTGTTCTAAAGAGTTTTTTCCTAGCTTTTATCTTTCTTTTCATAACGATGCCATTGTCTCAGTCACGTACGACCTAGGACTTTTTCTTATTTTCCCTTTCCCGCCTTCTCATCCACTCGGTCACCAGTACTGGAGGTTATTCCTCTGAAAACCCGTCAGATCAATCTAATGCTTTTTGTTTCCATTTTCCCTATGTCTTCTCCCCTCAAATCAGGTCCCTAGACCCCCCCTTTTTTTTTTTTTACCAAATTATTATGGTAATCCCCTTTTAATTGATTCTACATATTTCTGCCAGATGAAATGTCTTAATGCAGCTCCAAGCTCCATTCTTATCATGTCTGAACTCATAAATCTTTAGTTATATCCCGTTACTTAATGAGGGAAAGTACTTTTTTTTTTTGGTCTGGCAATCAAATTTTTAGTAGTAGATCCCTGGATTGTCCCTTTCAGACTATTGTCCCTAGTCTCTATTTCTTTACTTTAACCTCTGCTTCAGCCAAAGTAGACTATTCGTGTTCACTCTTTCTCTCAATAGGCTCCAGGATGTCTTGAGTTTGACCGTTGATTCCCTTTGTCCTGAATACTCACTTCTTCACCATCAATTCTGGTCTGCTAAAAATCGTACACTTTTTAGAGCCATAACAAATGGAATGTTCTAAAATCCACTATTTATCATGAGGGATGACTTAGTTAATCCCCGTGGGACTTTAATTTCTCTATTTGTTATACTTGTTTTAAATTTCCCCTACTTTGGTGTGTAACATGTGGATATCACCAACATAGGAAATAAAGTGATTACTACAAAGTTATCAGTTTCGTAACTGTGAAGCTTTTGATGGAGATCCGTAATTGTTTCCAGCTCTGCTACAGACTTTTTTTTGTGACAAGTCTATCCATAACTTAAATATAACCAGCTATTATAAATCCAAAGGGATGAATGATGAAATTTTTTAAATGTTTGCTTTCATTTTTTGTTTATGATAAATGTTCTGTCTTCAAAGGTAAAAGCAGTAAAGTTGGGTCATGTTCTGGTGATAGATGAGGCAGACAAGGCCCCAACAAATGTCACCTGTATTTTAAAAACTCTGGTAGAAAATGGAGAAATGATTCTAGCAGATGGAAGACGCATTCTTGCAAGTGAGTATGAAAAAAAAAACAACTTTTCTTTCAAGATTTGCAATTTTTACATCTCTGGTATGAAGTCACACCCTTAGTTGGCTACTTATCTACAAGCAACAAGTGTAAATTTAATATACCTCAGGTTGTCTTTAGTGACAGTCATTTATAAAAATCAATATGTTTGAATCTAGCTTTGTCAGTTTCATTTTTTGTAGCCTGAGAGTATCTTTGAAAATTTCAAGAGTCATTTTAGGACAAATCAGCTTCATATCTTTTTCTCTGAGAATACCAACACATAATTTTTATTATACTCATCTCTCAATTATTTGTGTGCAATTTATTTTCTTTCATTGTTATCTAAAATTTTTTAAAGCTCTAGCATGTTTCTATTACAAAATTAAAATAAATGTTTTTAGCTGGGCATTTTATTTTATACATGTATTATATGTGTGTGTGTGTAGATATGTGTGTATATACATATGTATTACACACACATCTACACACACACACACACCTGCCTAAGAAAAAGCTTATCCTCCATTTTAGATAATCTTCCTTTTACTTATTTACTATTTTCTTGTTGTCATTAGGGAAAATGTAGGTAGATGGATCTCATCAGTCTGTTTAACCTGCAAAGAAAAATTAAGTTTGTCTAATGCAATGTGAGAACATTTTCTAATTTCTAATCTCAAATTGTTTGTGTCATGAAAAGACTTCAAGATCTATGACTAACCATCGAAAATACGTAGCCAATAGCAGGGTAACCAAACAAATTGAGACTAATAACTAAAGTCTTCAATATTTGAAGAAAACATGTAACAGAGATGTCATTAAAATCTTCAAGTGCATCACCACAGACACATTCTTCTTGGACAGGGTGGCTGTTTCTGAGCCCTGGAACCTCAGCACTGATAAAAGTGCTCTAACATATCAGTTTCACAGGGAATTTAAGGGGGAAATGAGAATTTGAATTAGCCTGATTACTCTCTCTTAGACATGTCATTCAGACTCTCAGGACTGGAATTCTGTCTGCAAGATGAGGACAGGGAAATGGAAAGCAAGAAAGAATTCCTGAAACAAACTCGTGGTTCAACAGTGATTATTTCCTGGCGACCTCCTACATTTTCTGATATGTTTTTGAAGGAGAGTCTAGAAGTAAAGGAGTCGTCATAATTTTTAAACTCAAGCTTGATTGTAATAAACATTTTAAACCCAAGAGCCCCTGAAGCTCTTTTGAACATGGTTTCATAAAGCGTCACTTCTAGGACTAATTTTTTCATTTTCTTTTCTTTTTAAAATTTTCATTTTTTATCATCACTTTTATTTTAATTAATTAATTAAATTTTGCCTGTGACCACATACCTTGTTATTTGCCACTGCTAAAATTAATGGAGAGCAAACATTAAAACTATTGGTTGTTTTAGTACATGAATATATGGCACATCAGAAGATTCATTTTTGGTATCATCAAAAAGTACGAGTGTAGATTCTTACAGACTCATCTCAAGTAAAACTGCAGGTGCTTCACAGAAACCATTTTTTAATGATAGTGTTCAATTCCTTTAATATCTTAAACATTTGTTTAAGGAAAGCTTCAGTCAACTTGAGATTACTTATTTTAAGAACTATGGTAAATTTCTTGATTGGAAATAAATCAGCATTGCACTAATGCATTGACTAGGTATTCAAAACCTTTATTCTAAGTGGTTAAGTTTCAGGGTGCATAAAATGCCAGTTCTTGTGCTTTATCAATATCCTGTTCTTAAGGAAACTTTCTCAAGAAAGTTTTTTTTTCCTGCAACCATGTTGTTACAGCCAGATTTCAGAGTTTTTAATAATTGAACAGTACGACTGATAATATTATGTTAAAGGCTATAACTTGATATTCTTAAGAGTTACTGTCAATAAAGAATAAATATAAATTTTGTTTTTCAGATTCTGCTCATGTCGATGGAAGAGAAAATGTTATAGTGATTCATCCCGATTTTAGGATGATCGTTCTCGCCAACAGGCCTGGATTCCCTTTCCTAGGCAATGATTTCTTCGGTACTTTAGGTAAAAGCAATAATGATAATGACAATGAAAACAATAGCAATAGAAATAATAATACTAACATACTGGATTTCGATAACCAATGTCACCATACAAATATTTTTTTAATTTTAAAAGTTAAAAAAAAAAGAAAGAAATAGAAAGAAATGATAATAATAATGCTAACTTGGTAGCATTGCTGTAATGAGCTATCAATGAACGCCGTGTTCGGCATTACATTACAGATGAAATCTTTTGTGTTTCTGCATTCCTTTTTCTTGATTCTAATTTAGACATCGTGTCTGCAGGTTTACTTTTCCAAAACTAACTTCTAAAGTATATTCTAGCAATCTGCAAAAGATATAAATTGTTTAGAGACTGATGATGATAATTCCTCCTATTTAAGTATACATAAAGAAGCCTGCGTATTACATAGATATATATAATTTCTGAAGATATTCGACATCTGTTAAAGTTTAAAACGCAGTCTCAGAACCCCATGAAGATTATTTTCCAGTTAAATGGGGAAGGAATAAATCACCTTTAAATGCATATGTTTGCATGTGTGCATTTAAAATAATACTAATACAGTGCTGTAGGCGTAAAAAATAAAAAATAAGGGATTGTAAGCTGACAAAGTCTTTGCAGTCTGTGAGGTCAACCAAGGGTTGCCTCACCTAAGAAAAATAATAATAAAATAAAATAAAATAATACTAATACAGGTATGGGAGAATGAATACACTGACCTGCTGACCCCGAGTGCCCGTGGAGAAGCAGGTGGGGTGGGGAGACGCAGGAGGACTTCTCATTTGCTCTCTGCCTTTGAGTATCTCCCAACAGGTCATACTCAAGTATTAAGTAACCTTTTAACAGGATTAAATCTATGTAGAATAAACCACACATCACTCAGTCTCCTTTTCTTTTGCTCTAGTCATTTGCTCTGTTCACTATATCATCCTATTGTTGGAAGGGCTTTCTGTGCAGTTTTATACATTTAAAAATAGAAGTGCTTTCGGAGCAACCAGTGGCTCTTTAAATGACCATTCCCTATTTCCTATGGCATTAAAATGGAGTGGTTGCAAGCTGAATGTGGTTTTTTTCTCCTATAGGTGATATTTTTAGCTGCCACGCAGTCGATAATCCCAAACCCCACTCAGAGCTCAAAATGCTGAGGCAATATGGACCAAACGTGCCTGAGCCCATCCTTCAGAAGCTCGTGGCTGCCTTTGGAGAGCTCAGGAGTTTAGCTGACCAGGGGATTATCAACTACCCTTATTCTACCAGAGAAGTTGTCAACATAGTGAAGCACCTACAGGTATGAAACACACCTGGGCACAGAGGTCTAAAAGAAGCCATCAACCTTGTTTTTCTAGACCATTTAATTTATACCAAGTCTTTTAATTTTTATAAATATAATACTGATTCAGATGATATAATAGGAAGTGTTCGTAATTTAAATTTTAAATCTAGAAGACCAATCGACATTTGATGTTTAGCCTTTGAAACGACCTGGGTGAAGTTCTGTGTCATGGTCATTACCAAGGAGACAGGAAATTTGGTGGTGGTTTGGAGGTTTTTAGGGGCTGGGGAAAGAGAGGAGAGCGAGACAGCAGGAAACTCTGTTACTCTGAGACTTTTATACAACAAGCATGTGGTATCTGAGTGAAAAATATTTTCATTTTGAGAACAAAAACCTTGGAGATAGAAAGACTAGGAATGAACAGTATTGATCGCATACCTGTAAACACTGCAAAAGGGCTTTATAAGATGGAGTAGGTGAACGGGAGGTGAAATTCCTTGTAGCCATGGACAACGTGTAGTCTGTCGACCTCGGTAAATAAAACAGAAAACCTGTGTAAATTCTACTGATCACAAATAATGGTCTTTAACAGTCACAGCCTAATGACTCTTGACTTAGCCCAATCTCCAGTCCCCCAAGGAGAACCTAGAGAGGAGAGTAGAAGGCTTTATTCTGCCTCTGAAACCATCATAAGTCCAGCTCAGATGCCAGGACCGAAAAAGGGTTGAGGCAACCTGTGAAGGGCTCAGAGGACACGACTAGTGTACACTTAGCTGTTAGTAACACTTGCTCTCTGCTGCTCCTTACTTCTCTGGGCTCTGTACTTTTTACATTCCTTTCTTGTTCTATTATCATTTTTTTCATTTGTTCTTAGACCTGTGACGTCTCTAAATTCTTCCGAGTAGGCAGTCAACACTCTGTTTACACAGCACCTTTTGCTTTGGCCGATCTGGTACGCGTTTTAAAGGCAGGAGGTTTCAGAAAGCGTTGAAAGTCAGTGAACGTCAGGATCTGTGCCCCGATTCACTGTTTGAGGGAGGGAACTGCTCCCCTTAAAATTCTAGTATTTGTCTAAAAAGGAAAATCTTGCATTAAACATTAAAGAGCAAACATTAAAGAGACAAATGCGTGGATTCCTCCTGTCTGGTTTTTCTGACAAGGCTAGTTCATCTTCCCTAACGTTCATTTGATCATTATTGTCCTATCGGTTTTGTAAATCTCTGTAGAATCTGAGTTTTATCACATATTTAAGAAAGGAATTTTTTTTCCATACAGAAATTTCCCTCGGAGGGTCTCTCCCGTGTGGTCAGGAATGTGTTTGACTTCGATTCCTACAACGACGACCTGAGGGAGATTTTGACTAACACTTTACACAAATACGGGATCCCTATCGGAGCAAAGCCGACGAACGTGCAGCTGGCGAAGGAGTAAGGCAAACCCACTGTTGCTGAAATTCTGTTGAGCATTACTGTTCTGATTCGTAAGAGCTGATAATTCCGAACCTACCATTATACTCTACTGAACTGAGTTGGTGTGGAAATTACTTTCCACCGTTAAGCTTTTCAAATATACGTTGCTATTTGCTGGCTGGATTTCAGCTGAATAGCACTGCTTAGAGGCCTGCGAATTGAGAATTTCGATTATTTTGACTGTCCCATGAGTAGATGTAATGTAATCAAATAAAGGGAAATATTTGTTTCTTTAACAGCCTCTGTCCTTTTGTTGGAGTTACTGTGACTCTTACTATTTCCTTATCTAGTACAAAACCATTGTACAATCATGAAAACGATATAAAGAGATAACATGCATTTAGTTAAGATGTTCTTAATTATGTCACCGTATATTTTTCTGTTATGATAGTTTTCTAAATTTATCATCATATTAACTTAGGAAATTTTGGGTTACTTATTTTAGTTCGACAGATGAAAAAGGTAATGAAAATAAGTGGGTTTGTTTCATGTGGGCCAGTTGCCTACCCTTTATTTTGTAATTACAGGCTATGTACTTGACCTTAGCAGAGAATCTCACAAATATGCTGTTGACCAGAAAGATAGTTGACAGACTTTGTTAATAGTTATGTCTGTGCAAATTTATTAGAAAACAGTTTTAAATATGCATAACTTACTAACTTATAATAATGACTCCAATACTAACTTTGGCTCTAAATAATAGTCAATTTTCATAAAATTTAAGGGACAGTAATTACTTTTAAATTATAATTTAACTTGAGTCTCATATAGAAGGCACTCTCTAACTTCCTTAGGAAAAAAATCATTAAATATAAATTAATGATTAGTCTAGCTACATATATATTGTGTTTTGATGTACATACACATACATATACGTATATATCCTAAGTCTGTACGTGATTCTTATTTATTTATTCTTTGAAGTTATAAAAACTTTTCAGAATAGATGCCAATCAAACTAAATTATTAAAGCTTTAACAGTTTCTTCAAGGATTTCTTAAAGAGAAACAAATATTTCCCTTTAGAGTTATGTTAAGAATAGTCAGTAAATTGGTTTATAGTATAATAAGTTAGAAATTTTTTGAGAAGTATAATTTGGTGTCAGTTGCTAATTCATAAACTTTTCTGTAAGATAGTATTTTACTGATTGATTAGCACTGTTTATGGGCATTTTGGAACTAGTTTGGTAATTTAATGGGTATAACATATCTTCTATATTAGAAAGTTCAAGAAATTATCTTTACTATGCAAACTTATATTAGTGCTCATGTTTTTTTAACTTCCTTTTTTATAAGCTATGTCTTTATTTTCAATTGGAAATAAGACGGTTTTTATTACCATTAACAAATTTATATTATTAGAGTTCTATCTTCTTGGAAACCAGGTTTGTGATTTTAAAATAGCTTTTTTTGTCCTGTTGCACAACTTGAAATAAAGATTAAAATACCAAGTTGGTAAGATCAATCAAAAGAAATTTGTTGGCAATTTAAGTGTCTAAGGAAGACAAATAATATGATTCAACTTATTACCATCCTCAGTTCTAAACTGAAAATTTCTTGCCGTGGCTTGTTCATTGTTGAATGGCAAGTTAATTCCAACTCTGGTACTTACTTCTGAGTGGAGGCAAAGCCGCATGGAGCCTGGTCATGAGGACGGAAACGACAAGTTGCCCAGCCACTGCAGGTGACTAGAAATAGACGTAGAGCAGACGTGGAGGATGTGTGATGCTTCCTTTGGGGCGGAGATAGTAGCAGACAACAGTCTGCACGTGTAAAATGTTTTTTTCCTCCTCTGTAAATTGCAATGACTTGGGAAACTCAAAAACAGTGATATCATTTCATTGCCCTTTAGTGAAATCTATAGGTTCCGTATGTCTGTTTCTATCGAATTATCGGCCTCTTACTTTGAGAGGGTAGCATGGTAAAGTGAACAAAGCAATGGCCTGGGAATTCTGCAGTTAGTCATGTATTCATCCTGTATGCCCGCATCGGACTTGCAGAAAAAGATTCTACTGTATTGGTAAAATGGCAGCATTTTATTATAGATAGCGTCCCGGTGTAACTTATCTAATTAGGACATTTTTGAGAATGGAAGGGGCGCTATTAATAATAACCTGTATAAAAAGTGATGTAAGATAAGACTATCCCAGTGAGGCCAGAATAGATGGTCATCTTCCTAAGGTTAATAAGGTTAGCCTTATTAATACGGTTCCTTCCTATTCTAACGTCCTTTGTATTTTAACATAATCTTAACCTTCTCTCATCCATAAAAGCGAAAACTAATAAAGAAGAAGGGATGCTGACGCTCTTTTTTTCCCTGGCGCAGCACACTGGTGATAGTAACCACAGAGCCCGCTGAAGCTTGAAAGTCGTCCCCCGCCGTCTTGCGATCTGCTTGGACTTTGCCAGACCTTTGGCTAAGCCCTTCGCTTCGCTAGGCTTCTTGCTGAGCCAGTTGTCCGAGGCTGCTCCTGCCGCCTCTGCAGAGACCGTGTCAGTGCAGGAGACCCCCGCTGGCTTTCTGTTCCTAAGGAAGAAGGCCACAGTGTTCTTGCTGCTATTAATATCCTTTTGCCCCGAATGAAAAATTCTTGCTCGAACCTGTTATTTTCTTGCTCTCTAATCCAGCCATAGTGCTGCTTACTGGGCGGGAGCAAACTTACGTTGAGTCCAGAGCAAGATGGTCACAGTCCCACTGAAGATGGCGGATGGCAACCTGGTTGGCCACCCACTGTATGTAACTAAAAAGCGGCAGACGTGGCAGAACAGGGAGGTTCTCACGCGGGGCACAGACGCTGCCAGGGCGCTGTCCGGTCATCTCCCAGGGCACCTGCTTCCTCAGCTTTGGTTCCAATATGCTCTGGCTGTTTGGTGATGTCCCACTGGTGCTCGTTGGCGATAATTCTCCAGAGAGAGATGCCGTCCTTTGCCTTTCGTTCTAAACTTTGCGGTGACGGTACCGAACTCATAGGTTTCTGCACGTTTTTAAAAGTCCCAGTGTGATAATAGGAGGTGAATATGACTTAACTCCTTTGCGAAACCCGATACGTTTGGCCGAGTCTTCCCGGTTGCTTCGGCGTGCCATAATGCGGCTCTTCTTCCTCAGCTCCAGTATATTCCCAGATCTTAGTTCTAGGGTCACCATCGGCCACCTAGACCCTTCCCACTAGCACTTCCTGAGGTTTCTTATTACTCCTTTTTAAGTTTCTAATACATGGAAAAGAAACAATATGTATGCCTGCGATGGCAAACAACCAAATAAGGAGGCACACTGGGAGAAACTTGACACAGAGATAGGAAGAGTTGGGATAAAATCTGAGCTCTTAAGAAAATAATCTGAGCTCTTGAGTGTCCAATGTCAATTTCATGAAAAAATACACACACACTTAGGTCCCAGCACCCAACCAAAGACATATAGATTACCTGCTATAGTAGACATAGATATAAATTTCAAAGCAAAGTTTGCTTGTTTTTCCCTCAAATGAGCTTTTTTTTTTTTTTCCGGTCTCTTCGTGACTTTTTCTTTATATCCTTAGCTGTAGGACATCAGTTCAGCTAGACGTCAGGCCATTCTCAGTGACGGTTGGTTGTTCTTTAGTTTAGCTGTAATTTTGATGTGCTCATGAGGAGGCAAGAACAGCATTTAGCTACTCCACCATCTTGAATGGCGCCGTCAAATGAGCTTTTATTTCTGAAGTTTCTTTTATTTGGGAGTAAACATGCCGCTAGCACATTAATTCTTCCAAATTTAAAAGTGTGTTTCAGAGTAATTTATGAACTCTAACATGCTGGGGAAACATTTGTTTTAAAGGAAGAAAGACATCCTGTACTTCCTACCTCCATTTTTAAGTGACTTATACAATATCTTATCTTAAATTTGTATGCCATACTCTGTCTGACAGTTAACATAAGAGAATTGTCATTCATAAATTTACAATGGTATATAAATGCTCTATCTCTAAATATATTCATTAATAACAATAATGATAATGGTAATATCAACACATAGATAACTATATGCAAAGCACATTTGTACTCTCTTTACATGAATTTATATAATCTTCACAGAAAACTGTATTATAAATAATAATAATATATATTATTTCGTAGATGAGGAATATGAGGCACAGAGAGATTACATCACTTCCTTAAAGTTAGAAAGCCAATGGGGCCGAGCTGTAATATACATAATATTATTTCCAATTCTAAGGACATATATGTAGATTGATATGCAGATTGCAGGCAGTTTCTATATCATAGTGATTCTTTGGATACTGAAATTTAGCAATAGTTTTCATTTAAAATGGCCTTGAGATTTTAGGTAATCTACTTGAAAAACATCATTGACCATGATGTCATATGTGTATAATACACAAATTCTTATTTTTCAGAATGTTATGATAGATTTAGATTTTGGGATTTTAGCCATGTCTCATGATGAAAAATAAGTCAAAAGGTAGGTTAACATAGACTTTTGGCACAATACAAAGATCATTTTTAAGATCTCTTCATTCTCAATTAAGCTTTCTTTTCTCTCTCTCTCTCTCTCTCTCTCTCTCTCTCTCTCTCTCACTTTCTCTGGCATAATGAAGAATCAGAAATTAAAACACAATGTAATTCATTTAGAAAAAATTCCAGAAAACTTAATTTGGCTGCCATATATAAGAAGCATACTAGCCGTCATTTCTTCCTGATTTGGAACACAAAAGCAATTTATGCAGTCTTCTCAAAGATTGTTGTCATTTTTAAGTAAGTCAAAATTACAGAGAAATTATCTCTACCCCCTAAAGTTATCTTCATGTGTTTTTCCCTCCCTGTCTTCCCTAGGAGGCACATGTGTCAATAAAACATTTAAATCATCATCTATCTTAACTACAAATTCTTTGTCTTCAGCATTGTTGGTTTCTTTTTTAATGCTGCTTAGTTTGTTCTTAAGCCAGTTTATTTTTTCCCCAAAGCATTTATTGGCTATGTGTCACCAGCAAACTATAGTCTACCAGTCATTTATTCGTGTCAATCGAGTAGAATAAAAGAATTTGAAGAAATTAAAATGTTTTAACATGTACGATTTCTTTATGATGAATGATGTTCCTTAAAAGAAGAATGATGTTCCATTTATTTTTAAAATAAATTAACAAAAGAAAATTAAAATACCTATAAGTCCACCTTCTAGAGATAGCCATTGTTAAATCCTTCTAGATCTTATCCTGTGATTCTGTGTGTTCCTTCATGTACCAAGAAATGGTTTTTGAGGTTTTTCTTTTGAGTTTTTCTTAATAGGAGAGATATGTCCCTTAAAGGGGGTTCTTTTAAAAACACTTCAATCCCAAGCTTCTTTGTCAAAAAGCAATTTATCTGTAATGAATTAGATTTGAACATGCATGACACTCTCACATCACACAAGCCTACTTTTTTTTTCCATTCTTCTTCTTTCTTGAGATTTTAAGTCTAAGATATTTATTATAAACATAATGAACCTGTTCATAAAGCATAAAAGGTTTTCTCATAAGGAATAAAAACAATAATATCAACACTTTGTATCTTTATGCATCTTGTTTAAATGTCATTATCCTTTTCAGACATATAAAAATGCTGCTGCCCATCTAATAATGACCATTATATGGGACTTTAAAAGTGTCCCAGAGCTGGCGAAGAAGCTCTGTTGGAGTCTTCTCATTATTCCTCAGATGTCCTGTTGACATTCGTATTCTCTCTCTGTTTTAAGCGCTTTTGAATTTCAGTTTTCAGGCAAAATAAAGTAACTTCGAATCAACAAGATCTAGGACAATATTAGCCAATATTTTTACTCAATTTTTAATAGATTCACATTTTAAACAATTTAAAAACCTAGTAGTAGCTGCCGATAGTAACTGCCTTTGAGAGGCCCTAGAAAGGAAAAGGAGGCCTTGCTGTCCACTCGATTTTAATATTCTAACCCATGTGTTATTATCTATATTTCATTTTTCAAGTGTCCTCTGACTCTCTGGGCACTGGAATTTCTTCATTTTGTTTTCATATTTAAATAAAATTTAAAAATTTAAGTAAAGGGCTCTTCTGAAATTACGATTTTGTGAGCCCCCTGCCTCCAGCACAGCCAAGTGGACACCACACCGCAGTGCCCGTTCCGAGGGAAGAACGCAGGCACCGTTACCATGCCAACGAGAAATCAGGCGGACCAGGCATTTCTATGGCACATCAGCCCCATGCAGGCTCGTGCGTTGGTAGACGGATCAGGGAAGGGTAGACAGCACGTTTTTAAAGCAGCAAAATTAAAAACCGTTGATATTTGTCAAGTGTTTACTAAGTTCCTTAAGCACTTTACAAGTGTTAATTCACTTCATCTATACTACAATTCTGTTCTTTCTATTACGCAAGTATTTTTTTCCTGTTTTATTAGCTATTAGGTGTAGGGGTATGCATGTATGTGGGGGGGGGGTGTGTGTGTGTGTTTCTGTTTTACAGATGAAGAAATGAGCCTCAGGAGACTTTAAATAAATTAGATAACTGATAAATGACAGGATGGGGGAATTCAACTACTGGATTGCAAGATTTTAAAGATAATGGCAACTTTAAAGTTGCTTTTCAACTTTTATTTCTTACCGTTTTGGGACACATGTGTTATGTGCTGTTGGGTTGACTCCGACTCCTGACCTGGCGACCCTGCGAGTGAGTGGTGTCCAGTGTCCCGTCCTCGCCAGCCCTGCTCAGCTCCCGTTGCCTCGTGCCTATGGATTTTTTTATTGAGTCAATCCATCTTATATTTCGTCTTCCCCTCTTCCCACTGCCTTCTAGTTTTCCCAGCGTTCTTGCCTTTTCCAAAGAACGCTGTACCGTGCAAGATATACGTATAACTTTTACATAAGTGGCTAGGCCCACTGTTTCCTTTACATGAATGCCATTCGTCATTGCTTCCAGAAGTAAATAAGAGCATCCTTTTTATAAGATGCAAATTCTCTTAAGTTTTTTCTCTTGCAATACTGATTTATTTGCTTTTTGAAAAATCACATTCGGTGACGTTGACAAATTCTTCAAAATGAATAGAACAATTTTCTTTCTTAAGCTTATTCTGCATAGAGTCTTTTACTTAGCACTGCCATCCTTAAAATCATTCTCATTAATACAGTTTTAGCAGAGAAGTAATAAATCACTGTGCACCTGTGAGTTCTTCTAAGTCATTACAACCTACAGAGAGTTGGCCTCCAACTTGGGGCCAAGGGCTCCTGTGTTCAAAGATGAAATGGATTAGCTGAGGGAGAAGAAGGGTGTCCATTCCACAGACTGGGTTTAGACAGATCTGGACAAACCACGTCGGGGAGTTTGAATGCTCAGGCACTGCATCAAATAGTCTAACGTTCTTCCAACTCCTAGATTCTGTGATTCACTGTCCCTTATTCAATTGAAAAGCTGAGTCAGTAGTCATTCTTCTCCCGTATATTGGTAAGCGTTCATTACTTTGTCAGCCAGTCTCACAAGTGCATGTTAACAGAATTCTCAGAGAAGGTCGCCGAGATTGTTTTCCTGTTGATGTTGCAGTGTGTGTCACACAATCGTGTTTCGTGTTGATCTTTCTCTGTAGAATAGTGTCATGTGTGCGTATTTGCAGAGAACAGTTTCATCTACACCGAACGCATCTTTGAAAGAGCATCTGTCTAGAATTGGTTTTCTATGCGAAAGAATTATCCCGTGTAATTGGAACATCAATGGCAGCTGCTTCCTCTCTGCCCAAGACGAACTCTGGGGTCTTCAGAGTACCAGAGACATCAAAAACGATGCCCCCGACCAGAGCCTCATTTGGAGTAATTTCATTAGGTTTATCTTTGAAAAGAGGAATGATGTTCAGTTTACTATTGCTTGCATTTTCCAAGCTATTGTTTGCTATCACTTTCTTTTGTAGTCTTACTTTTTACAAACACGTCCACATGTTTATCTTGGAGTTCGAAGGTATGCAGTTTCACTCTGCGTGGTGACATACTTTTACTTCATAAAAGAGCTCCTAGTTTTCAAAAATAAGATTTATATTATGACATCTCAAAACTATTATAAACAGAAGAGTGGCATTGGGTTTTGTAATTTCATAGTCTTTGCCCCTTATTCTTTTGGTATATTATGAAGTAGCTTCATAGCTATTTCATTTACTCTCAGTCCCTTTAATGGGGTTACAGAAAAATATACCAATATGCATAGAAAATGTCAAGATCTATGAATCTTAAGCAGTCTCACAGAATTAACCTTGATCCCTTAAACATCTGTGATATTTTATAAAAGCCTGTCAGCTGTCTGGATGCAAATCCCCGATCCCCACCAATAGATAGCTAACTCATCCAAATACACCTGCGCAGTAGACTGCATCATTTGTCGAGAGTCACGTGGCGAGGATGCAATGGGGTAGACCCGCCGTGGTATTTTGCAACTTGCCATTGAGATGAGGAACAAACAGGTAAAGATGTTGGCAGTTCTGGTATAACCAGCAGTCACTCATCTAACAAACATGATCGAGCCCTTCTGTGGTAAACACGAGGTAGGGAGTCAGAAATATAAAGGCAAAGAGGGCTCAGTACCTACCCTCGAGGGGGTCACAGTTGATCGGGGAAGCACTCGAATGAAGAATGACTTGTGTAATGTTTGAACAACACAACAGAGAGCAAAGATACAGGATCACTACTGCCTTCTGCCCTGGGGGAGCATCAGGGAGCATAACCAAGCCGAACCTTTGAAAGAGGAATCCAGGGAATCGTAGGAAAATTTTAAGCCAGAGAGGAGCATGGTCAGATTCATAATTTAGAAAGACCTCTTTCTGTTTTCTAAAGATGATAAGCTGAAAGGCAGCGAAACCGAAGGCGGGAGGACCTGTTGGCGCAGCCGCAGTAATCCAGGCGGTGAGCGGGGGCCCACGTCGGAGCAGTAGGAACGAAAAAGAGGGACGAGAGTGAGGTTTAGTGGCAGGATGGATGAATTCTGGACGCCAGAGATTCAAATGAGTGAGATTTAAGCCGTGCTCTCGGTGAATTAACGATCTAGTTGGCACAGCCTGTAAATGCTCAACCTCGTTACATAATGCTGTATTCAAAGCTACACATACAGTAAGATTATCTCATCCTCTGTGTCCTTCTGGTAGGAAATACAGAGGTTTTCACTTTTGTTTTTTTCGGGGGAAATTTCCAACTGGAAGAGTTTTAATCCCAGTCATTTTTGATGTGGGTAATTAGAAAAGGAAAGAACTTAAGATTGAAAAATACTTAGATGTGGCTGGTAAAGCAGATGGCAGAAAAAGAGAAATTTTTGCAGTGAAACTTAAAGATGAGGGAAAGCAAACGCAGGCCCCAGGACTGTAGTCTGGCAGCTTCTGTGGGCAGGCGGAGACGTGTGGGGCAAGCCACCAACATCTGCTCTGGCAGGACTGACGCCCGCCGGCAGCTCTAAGGCCGTGGTGTCATTCTGGGTACCGGGGAGCGGTATCCCTGATATTTGAGAAGTGTCAGCCAAGAGTAGCAAGTGTCCACAGATCATTTCTATCTCGTGCGTCCCAAGTACTCTTCACTTTTGTGGCCTCAGCAGGACCTAGGTGGCAGAGGTGCACAAGTCTGAGTTATAAAGCGAAAGCGTAATGTGTGAATGCAGAGCCGGGCACAGAAAGGAAACCCTCATACACATCTTCATTCTGCGCATGTCATTTACAGCAAAATTAATTTTTCACCGGCCACGTGTGAGACTGTAGGGAGAGGAGGGTCAGAAGTGTCCAGTGACAAAGGAGCACAGTAGTATCCATTATTTCAAGTTTAAAGTGTTTAAAGGGGCTTTTCTATTTTCTCTATTGAGTCGACTGAGTTTTAAATTTCACTTTAAATAAAAATATTGATGAGGAATTTCATAGATTCATTTATAACTTTACTCTCTAAAACTGTTATTCTCTATCAAGTCTTAAATTTAAGAAAACCGTAAATTCTATAGAACTCTATCCTAAGAGAGCAAATTTTCATGGAAACGCAGAAGAGCAAGAGATTCATTCTGCCCAGAAAGAAATATGGGTGAGGGATGCAAGGGGAAGTGACATTTGAATTGGGCCTTAAGAATGAGAAGGGTTTCATCAAAGGGGCAGTAGCAGAAAGGAATTCTAGGCAGAGGGAATGGCCTTGTGGAAGTGTGTAGCATGTAACAGCGTGTAGCATGCTACACGTAGCATGTAACAGCAAGTAGCATTAGATCGAAGAAGCTAAGTCATAAATTGTCGGGTGTGCAAGAGGAATGGGTAAGAGCCGCAGGTGGAAATACCTGTGCAGGTTATTCTATGCAGCCCCCAGTAAACTCAGTTGGATGGTCCAGCTTGATTTGTACCAGAAGTTAGATTTAAAACATTAGGAACGAGTGAGGCCTGATAAAATAGAGTTGTTCATTTTCTTCTCAAAGTTGGTAGTAATTGCTGAATTTTTCAGAGTCGGGGAAACCACCCCGAAGAGTTCCATTATTCCCATGAAAATTAGTAGTTCTTGTGGTAAGGAAATGTTTTGGGAATTGTTGATAATAGGTCTGTCAACAACTTTCAATTACATAATGCCCCTAGAAAGATCCAAATCTTTTTCATGTGTTTCTTTCATACTCCAGAAATAGTACTGGCAAACGTTCAGAGAAGGCAGAAATTTGCCAGAACATGCTCTTTAAAACCCCAGCTCACCTCTTTATGGAAACAATCTTAAACAAACCTCCTGCATGTCATTCAGACTTTATTACTTGACTTCAGTGTCCATATGCATCGTGTTAAGAATTGTATGCATGTTTAGGCGGGGAAAAAAAAACATTATTTTTTTCCGTTCTGAAGCTGGCTCAAGTGCTATAATTTGCCCTGACTCATAATTTTGATATTCACCTTTCTTTTAGTTAAAACTTTTACTTCCAGATCTTTGTGAATACTTCCAAAAGTGATTAAGAAACATCACAACACATGACTTGAAATACTTCATTGTTTTAAAAAAACATATTAAATTCATGAATGACATCGAAGATAAAAAGTAGTGCTATTTATAGGCCTAATTTATCCT
>NW_006437828.1:7196391-7214291 GCF_000325575.1 Pteropus alecto | reverse complement strand
TCCTGCTAGGACTCTAAAAAAACAAGTGACAGAATCTTAAAACTATGGAAAATGCCATTGTTTCCATCAAATCACGTATTATAACTTCATTCTGGTCAGAGCTGGATGACATATTTTAATAATGGAACATAGGAACTTTTGCTAACTGGTTATTAGTTTAGAGTTACCCCAAATTAATGCTAATAATGCTTCAAATTCAAAACTTGCTCATGCGTCTAGTTTTAATACTCCCCTTTTCCCCGCCTACAGACTTATTGAAGGGGAGAGAGTTGGTAACCATCAGATTTTTCCACGGCTTATCGGGAGGGCTTAGTGGTGGAAAATAAATGAAGGGCTTTGGTTTATTTCAGCCGGCCAGCTGGGAGTACTCGCACAGGGAGTGCCTAGAAACAGTACTTCATGTCACCAAGGAGCTGGATGGAGTCAGTTTGACACTGCATTCTGCATATGTGCCTTCCAGTCGTAGCTGTGACTGCCCATCCATACATAGTATCTGGTTATGTGGCACTGAAACGGATTCTAAACTGGGGACCTGGAGGTGCTTCCGGTACTCTGCCAACCAGCTAGTGCTGTTTTCAGATAGAACCAGGAAGCCTGTACTTGCCATGACTATTATTTAGAATGAGTTGGCAAGTTCAAACCAGATTTCATGACTATCCCTGGAACTGTCCGTAAAAACTAGATGTGGGGTAAAGTTACTTTTTTCTCAAATGGATGAAGAGGTTTGGGGGGTGTTTTTTTTAGCATCTGTATGATATTTTTATGATTTTTAAAAGATACGTTAGATTCATTTTTTTAGGCTACATATCTACCTATCAACCGAGAATCGTTTTTTATTAAGCGATTCTCCATCCATTAAGAAACATTAAGAAATACAGTTAAATTTCAAGCCGTGTAACTGTTTCTGTCGTCTTCAAAGAATCGGGTGTATTTAGAGCTGCTTTTCATAAGCTTTAGTTAAGTTTTATACCTGTCCCTCAGGGCACCAATTCCATTGGTAGATGCAGAGATTTTCATTCTGATTATTTTATTTTCACTCCAGAGCACCAAGGTAATGAATACAAGACTCTTGACTCGACTACTGACACCCCGCGCCCCCCCACTCACTTCAGTGATCAGCAGAGACCCCCCCCCCAAGCTGTAAGGAACCTTGCAGATTTTCCTGTTGATTTCACAAAGGAAGCTATTAACACACAGAGGAATTAGCCGACTTTCCCCCGCTAAGTCCGCATAGCTACTTAATAAAAGAACTGGAATTAGAACCCAGGTCTCCCGCATTCTATTATGTCTTCTCTGCTAGAGGGAAACTAGGTGTGTCTCCTTCCTTAATTTTTTCCCTTTGATATTTGAGACCTAATCCTCCTTCACCAAGCTGCTGAAAGCAAACGGAGGACGCAGCACATTCCCTAAACAAGGAGAGAGAGATCCTAGTCTACGAGGTGTTTTGAAGATTTACCCTTTTGACGCAGAAGCGTGTCTTTACTTCGTGTAAAAGAGAGAACACAATAGTAAATGCCCTGACTCAGTGCCCTCCCTCCTCATTTGCAGTCGAAACGTGGAAAGAAGTGGGTGACCAATCAGAGTAAATTGTCCATGTACTGAAATGTATTTGAGATGACAGATCCAAAAGTACCTGCTTCCTTTTGAGAGATTTATATCAAATGACTTAAAAGAACTTTAATTTTTTAAATTTCTTTCCTTTCATGTTAAACATTAATATTTCAAAAGGCCAAAAAACACATTCTACGAGAATGCTTCTGTTATTTTATGCAAAAAAAAAAAGTGAGAGCCTTACATGGTTTTATTAAGCAAATGGAAATATTGTGTCAGACTACTCTTACTGAAAATAAAATGATTTCTAAATATAAATATGTGCTCTTTTAATAATCAGACTCATTCTAAGCATGCATTTCAATTTATAGCCACATGTTCACTATTTTCAAAGAACTCTGAATCATTTTTTTGCCTTAATTTATCATGGAGTAAGAACTTTATAATAAATTAAATGTCAAATGGCTCCTTTTTAAAGATTCATAGAAAAGAGAGTGCGATTAAAAAGCGAAGCCTTTCTTGGTTTTGTACTTAGCTTCGCCACACACGTTTTGGCAAGTCACTGTATTTAAAAGTCATTTTAAATAAAATGAATCTATACACAGAATAATTCCATTAGAAATCAGGAAAGGAGCTCCCTTGGCGGGTATAAATGACAAAGTGGTCTTGAGGGGGTTTCTGGGTGCGGACGATGCTGTTTCTTTAGGTTCTGCTTTGGGGTCTTGGTGTGTTTAGGACTCAGTGGCCCATTTGTGTGAACATTTCTGTATATATATTACATTTCGATTCGAAGTGAAAAAATTAAGGTGCTGAAATAGTCTATGAAATTCGCCTCCTACAACTTACAAACGTGCGGCTGGTACTGCCGTGTACTCTTCGTTATTGGATTCCAAATGTAAAAGAATATTATGAGAAAATCGTTGGATTGCACCGTTTTTTCCCCTAAATCTTTCCTATACTCTACTAGAAATTTCGATGTTAAATTACTAAGCATTTTACCAACTCAAGGAAAAAAAAACATAAACCGTAATGATAGTTGTCATTGAGGTAAAAACGGAATAAGACTTTACCTTCTGTGTTTCAGAAATGTGGAGCCCTTTCTTCTTAAAGTACATTCTAAGATGGCTTTATAGACTGTCTTTTAATAAAGTGAAAAAAGCTTCAGAGTAAAGCATTCTTCAAATTTATTTGTGTGGTCGATAAAAGATGGCTCTTTATGTTTTTCCTGTGACTCGCCAACAAGAAGCGTTTACCTTTCGCCTCATCCTCAACAGGTTGCCCCTGCCAGAGCAGACTTTCATGGGCCACTGGACAGTCGGTCAGTCAAGAAATGGAACGCAAAAGCTGCTGTGTCCAGCAGAAACTCATCATATAGACATAAAGGTGGATCTTATTACTTCTTCATTAAAATATTGAACGTTACAGATTTTTCCGTTTTCACTGGCGAAAATCCATACGAGCCCAGAAATGACTTGTTCTGATGTTGTTTTAGAATAGATTTAGCTTCTGCTCTCACTCTCAAGGCAGTCTGCCCTCTGAGGAACTCGATGTAGGTAATTGCTAATCACCAGTAGAATTACTAAGAACTAACGTGTATTTCAGGAGAATCAGATATCTTGTGTGTTATCCTAGGACAGTTACTCCATGATATTTGTCTTCATTTAAAAAGGCAAAGGAAAGGAATATCCATCACTAGTTGCAACTACTCAACTCTGCCATGGTGGCACCAAAGCAGCCTTAGACGATACAGTAACAAACGAGTGTGTCTGTTTGCCAGTTAAATGTTATTTCAGAAGCAGGCAGCGAGCCGGAGCTGACCGGTGGCCCATAGTTCCTCAGTGCCGGCAGGAGAGTGGAATCTGACCGCACATGTCAGTCAGAGGCTCCTTGGTGACGGTAGCTGCGGGAAGATGGCCACTACCCCTCTCTGCCTTCCGGATCTCATGCAAGTGCATTTGATTGGCAGAACCTAAAGAACATCCAGAACTCCTGCTCGAGGGAGCATGAGAAACGTAGTTGTTAGTCTTCCAGCTCCTGAGATGCACATTAGGCAGAAAGGGACCATGGGGGCCGCAATCGTCAATATCTAACCCTAACGTTTTTGATTAATTAAGGACTATAAAGCATATAAGTTATTGAAATGTTAAACGCCTCTAGATAGTCTTTCCAGGGTGTCATATCTAAGCACTCAGCAGTAATATCAGTAACATTATTAAATTACTTCCTCTGCCTATGTTTCTAGTGAATAATTTTTACCTTATGCGAAACACTCTACCTTTGACAATTAACAATAGTGGTAATCTACTACTAGTAGTTGTTTTTAATTTCAATTTGTCATTTTTTTACATTATCTTTCCAAGACCTAGGTTTAGCCATTACATTCTATATAATGATACAATAATCATTCTTTACTACGGCCCTGATTCATTAATTTACAAATTTTTCTCCTGATTTGGACAGCTCTGGGTCCCAATACTTGGGAATTCAAAAGTTGCTCTTAGCTGAGGAAGAAATGAAGCAATAAATCCTATGAGATTTTGCATCTGGTATATTTTATGAGTAAAAAGAACATTAAATGAGAAATTAAATAAGATAGCACATATGGAAGCATTTATAAATGCTAGTAGATGGTATTATTGTTATAAGACCACTCCAGTCAATAAAAAGAAAAGAGATACTTCGAGATATTGAATATTTGAATTTAAATTCTATATTTTGGAAGCTCTTTAGCTTTTCTACATTTTGGTAAGTACCCAAATTTCTTAACTTGGATAACTACTTTATTATAGGGTCCGGCACTTATGAACATACAGGAGTATCCAATAGAAAGACATGAAGGGAGATCTCAAACCTTTACTGAAGAATGTGCCTCCTGGAGATTGCCATTGGATGAAATCAACATAATCTGTGACATCGCTACATCACATGGTATGTCAGTTTATCCTTCTGATTTTTCTTTCCTAAACTGACTTTTTTTTTTTTAATTGGGATTAAAATAATCTCTAGACATCAGAAATCTATGACAGACTCGATAATTGTGTCATTCTTGGAGTGGATAGCAATTATATGTAATTTAGAACTAACTTCCTGTAACGATCTAACAAAACAGTGTTGCGGAACCCACATAAGCACCGCCAAGTTTGTGTGCACATGTCTGTTTCTCATTGCGATTGTAGCACAAAGTTAAACACACTCAAGCATGTGCTAAAAATAGAAGCGGAAAAGAAAAAAGAGAAACCTTGGGTATTTTGGCTGGGATTCCAGCTGGGCGATTGCATGAACCATGAAAGCTGGGCTACAGTGATTTGCAGTCATTAAACTTCTCGTCGTAAAGAATGACAAGGAAAGGATGTGAACTTTTGGCATCTGTATTTCTAGACCGTTGCCCTTACCTACTGATTCATGCAGTGTGCCCTGGTACCTTCTGGCAGAAGTTTCTCAATTAGTGGCAATTACTAAGGTGATATAAACAGAGACGAAGGCAACAGGAAAATGGAGAGTCTCTAACTGGACTAAGCTGGGGATCGTGTAGGCAAAAATTCCGAAGCAAGTTTTGTTCCTATGAGTCCTATAGATATAGCTTATCCCTAAAATCATCTGAGTCAAATAAAAATATGTGCTTTAAAAATATACGGTTCTTTGTAACAGATGGGTGCCCTTAAGATATTTTACACTCACGAGTAGAGAGTATGTACGGATTTTATGGATATAGTTTGAACTTTGGCCCTTGTTTCACATTTAGGCACTGGAAATAAGTGTGCTGCGACCATGGCCTGTGGCAGGTGTCACTAATCAGACGCAGGGCTCCTCACCCCACAGCCCTGGGCACGGCAGTCCAGGTACTGCCAGTCACTCAGCTCTGGCCCCTGAAGAGGAAGCTCTGTCGCTGTCCCTCATGTCGTTTGACCCTCTTCACTTGCAAACTAGGTTTTTTGTTATTTGTTTCTTTGGTTTTTACCTATTCTGTATTTGTAAGAGAAAAAGAGCATTTTCTTGGATTAGAATGAGATATACATAGACACACTAAGAGAGATAGATGATTGATAGATAGATAGATTAGACAGACAGACAGACAGACAGACAGACAGATAGATACACACATATACAGAGGGAGACAGAGCCAAAGACCAAACAGCGCTTAATTTCTGCAATAAGAGAGAACACTTAATAAGTTTATTAAGTACATTTCTGTTAATACTTTTACTATATTCCCTGGTGCTCTGTATTATGCACAAAGGTGCTCAATAAATTGGACTGATTTGTGCTGATAGGAGAAGCATTAAAAAGATTCTTAAATGATAAATTATGTGATTCTGTCTGATATTTGGAACTATAACACACATACACACAGTCTTCTAAATACCAGCTTCTTCTGCCCTTCCATTGACTTGTGTTTCTTATCAGCGTTAGCTTATTTATTTACGTTTCCTATACCTTTACATGTAATATTTGGTCTTTATTTGTAGACTTGGCATGCGTACGCACACGCGCGCACACACACACACACACACATATGTTCCATATTTTCCAGGATAGTCACAGATATCAATATCTCATTATCATATCTTGTGTCTTAATTTGGGGTTCAGAAAATATGATCACTGTCCACATAGATACCTGGATGAGGAGCGATGCTGATGGCATTTGTTGTACAGAAGCAGCTAATACCTTGCCTTAAAGCGCTCACAGATATCGATTATGGAAAACACGGCCCAGAGCCTGACTGTTCGAAGGGAGGCCGTCAAAACGACAGCACCGGCATTATGTGGGAGCTGGTTGGAAAGGCCGAATCTGAAATCCCACCCGGACCAGCTGAATCAGAATCTACCTTTTCATTAGATACTTAGTGATTCACATGCACTTAAAAGTTGACGAAGCAGTGAGACAATTCAGAAAATGGACCTAGTCAAGTCTTCAGTTGGACAAAACAGATCGAATTTTTTTATTGAGGTATAATTGACATATAACATATGACGTTCGGGTGTACAACATAATGAGTCCATATTTGTGTATATTATGAAGTGATCACTGCAATAAATCTAGTTAACAAATGTGACCATACATAGTTACAAATTGGTGTATTTGTGTGTATGATGAGAAGAAACAGAGATTTTATAATAAGAAATACTCAAAAGATAAAAGTTTGGAAACTAAGATCCATGAACTAAGAATTAAAAAATAGAATTATTTATAACAAGAAAGCTTAAAGATCTAGTAACTTTCCAGAAAACAGGAGATTAGCAGATGGAAGTTGTTGACCAGCTTTTGTCCATCTGAACCAACAACGAAACAAGAGAAAACAGACCTTTATTAAAGTGCAAAGTGAGGTTTCACACAAGGAAGAACTTCCTGTGTCGAGAAGTGTTAAATAGATAATGGTGTCCCTATGAGATGTCGTGGAATTTTGGGGAAAAAAATAGCTGTGGCCCCATCTGCATTTGGAGCAGGAACTCAGTTGTTTGTCATGGTCGTTTTCAGCCTAATCGATCCATCTACACATCAGCTGCCGAGTTCCAACTGTGCGACTCAGTTTTCAGTGGATCTCTTGACCAGTCAGAAAATCTGTTGCAGATGACAAAATGAACTCCTTTCTGTCATTTCAGAAAATGAAGAAAATACCCTCTACGTAGCTACGTGCAATCCTGTTTCCTTACACTTTATGGACACGGCTGGGAAAAGTGGCTACGTCGTGGACCTTTCTGACATCTTACCAAGAACGGCCAGAGGAGTTTGGCACCCATTTTTGACAGTGGCACCCCTGGGAAGTCCCCTCAAGGGCCAAGTGATTCTCCATGAACAGCAGGTAAACACCCCAGGCCAGTCACACGGAAGATTGTGCCCAGGGTAGCGTGTGAAGGAAAAGGCAGGAATGATTCGCAGCCTCTAACTGAAAATCGCTGTTCTCCTAACAGTCGGGGAGGGGGCTGGAGAGAGCGCCCGGGGTTGTCTGTGGTAAGTGCAGCGAAGAAGACGGGCTGATGTCTCCCCCTCTGCAGAGACCTCAGCATGACCTGTGAGTCCAGAAGTGCTTAGTCAGGCTTTCTCTACCTCGGTACTGCGGACATTTGGGGCTGGAAAAGTCTCTGTCGTGAAACCTCCTTTCTCTTTGAAAAGATAGACAACAAACAAGTAAACTAGCAAATACATATACCCAGTTCAGTGACGAGGCCTTGCCTTAATAATTATCATAAATTCTGAGTTAAAATTATTTTCCGATTTTCAGATGTTTCTTTCATTTTCACCTTCTCCTAGAAGCAGAGTGACGAATATCCAGATATCGCTTATAGAAGTTTGTTTCCAGCACATTGGAATAAGGGTTTTACTCTATAGATTTCCAACAAAATCTCGATGCTGTTGAATAGAATTCTATAGTCAGAAGAGTCTGTCCTAAAGAGAACATGATATCTTGGTGATTTTTAAGTCAATTAAATTTGGATAAAAATCTAAATTTGGTGTATTCAAATAGTCCTGCCGCATTTTCAGCCGTCAGATGAACTGTCAGATTTACACATACCGATTCTTTAAAAGATTTTTAGGCTCTCACCAAGTTATTCGGTACCGTTGCTGATTAATACTCTATTCACTTACAATGACTTTCTCGAAGGAAGGTATGTTCTTCGCTGTGAAGACGTGCATCTCTTCCATGGCTAGGGCTTTGCCTCCTGGCAGTCTCGTCTGTCACCTGACTGACCTGCCAGTTTTCCAGTGAGCCACCTCAGCGCCCTGAAGGTGCAGCCTATCTGAATTCTGCCAATACCGTGGTCTGAACCGCGTCCTTTTTCCCCACAGAGAGACTCGTAGCTGTCTGTCTTCTATTATGGCCCTGTTAGGACAGAAGGCCTCTTTTAAGTCCAAATAAACATCATGCAGTGGTAAAATTTAACAAATGATAAATAATTCTCATGCAAGAAAAAAAAATGAGCGCACTTCCATCAGTTCCTTCTTCCCCATTCTGCCCTAACTGAAAACAGAGCTGAAATATTGCAGAGAAGTCCTCCCATTAATTCATCTATCCCTTGTCTTTTAAAAAAGGAAGCTTTGCCATGGGCGCGTTTCCCCGCTTAGCTTAAGAAGTTGTTCAAAAAGTCCTGGCTAAAAAAAAATCTTAAGTGAGGAAAGGGGAATTTTGCCATCCCTAAAAATACAGCAACCCCCCCTCTCCGACCCCACCATGAGATTATTTATTACATCTGTACAAAGTTTAGAATTGCAGACTTTGGGACATCGAGGTCATCCAGAGGTTACTTTTCTCCCAGTCAAATACAAACATAATAAAATTGCTCATTTGCTTCTCCTCCCTGCCCCCGTTAAAGGAAGCCAAAGCCACAGCTCCATGTGCTCATGTGTGACGCAAAATTCTATTTTTAAACTCAGACAGAATATATCATTAGTCATTTACAGAAGGAAACCATTAACTTCTGAAAGGATGGAACAGCAGAACTCTTTCATGTTGCCAATTGCTTCTAAAACTAATTCTAAATACAGCAATGGCTGGAAATATATGTTTTCTGTCACTTAGGAAGATACAGTTTTGGTCCCTTAGACCAAGTTATGCGTATATAAGCATTAGACCCTAAAAAGGAAGAAAAATGCAAAACTGTACTAACTTATTTTTCTGCTTAATCGTATCTGTTTAATCATCTGCTTATTCTTTTGCTAATCATATTTGGGGATCAAACATTGTTTTTAGGACTTTCTTTTTGCTTAGAAAAGTTAACATTATCTCAGATTGCTTCAGAGCTAAGAATTCGTATTAATGTCCTACATATTTATATAAGAAAGAGAATCTCCTTTAAAAAACAAATTTAATCTAGACCGGAGACTATAAATAAGGCATCACTATCATTTTCAAACTTTCAAACGCCAGGAATAACACTTTTTGTATGAAATGTTAGTTTTAAAAAGAATATTTCTAACACAGTCTTAATGGACAGTTGTATATTATATAGACTAATGGATTCTAAGGGTGTGTTTGTGGAAAAACTTAAGCTTTTTCAGTATGCTGAGTAGAATTTTTTAATCTGGCCAAGATTGAGTATCTAGAATGAAGGAAACTATGTGATATGAATATCACTTTAACTCTTGAGCAGTTCAATAAAATTACCCAGGAAAATAAATTTGCGGTTCCTGATTTGCAAATGAATCATTAAGCTTTTTACATTTCTTTTTATTTCTCTCTAACCAAATTACCTAATCGAGGACGAGGGCCACAGTTAAGTCATCATTATATTCTCCTTTGTGCTTTAAATATCAGCTGCTCAGTCAATATTATGAGAGAAATGAATGAACATTTCATATTCTGTTTCCTGATTTTGCAAAGTACGTTCATTCTTTGGATGCTTTATGACTTAATTTTCTCCAAAGAAAGTTCTTAAAATGAAAAGTTTGTAAGGTTTAGGACAGCTAGAGAAGTCCCAATTTAAAACAAAAACCAGAAAGAAAAGAAATTGCATAACGGGGAGGCCTGACAAACAACTTCCTGATGCATTTCTGCAAACCTGTTAAAGGTCTTTAAACTTAAACTTAAAAAGCCAACTCTTTGCATCCCTTTAAAATATATCATCTTTTCTGGCTTTCTCAATTTTAAGCTCTTATCTCGTGTGTTTCTGTTCATTTCTTTTAATGCTTAAGGTTTATTTTTAAATTGTCTCTTCTTAAAAAAACTACACCTAATTACTAAGAGGTTATTACTTCATTTGCATAACCACGACTAACCATGCTGGAGAAATCTCTTGTTTTATTACTAGCGAGGTTCTCGAGGTCCTTGATATTTTCTTACTAACTCATCTTTACATCATGTATTTTCTGAATTGAACCTGGATTTGCGAAAAGAATTAATTTAATTATACTTATTTATTTTTAATTTAATTGTATACAACATAAAAGCGTTTTCAACAAAACATTCTTTAAGGGCAATTTCATAAAAGTAAATGGAACTTTTACAAAATTTACTGCCTTAATCGTATCATTACTATATAATAAAACAGAATCATGGTTAAGCTAGCCTATACTTAGAAGACATTTATGTTTTGGATTTATGTGATAAACCCATGAGTACAACTCCTGATTGCACCTACTTGAAAAACAAACGTTTTAGTTTATTAATTAAACTAGTAAATAAATTGCATGGTTTTAAGAGAAATTTATCATATAATTAGAAACATCTTCGTAAAACCATCTATTGCTTTACATTCTGTCTTAAGGAAAACCGTTTCGTGTCTTCACGGTGTCTCTTAAATAGCACAGTATCGCCATCTTCTCCTTGTTTTATCGCTATAACCGTTACTCTCAGGTTGCCGAGCCGCTTCGGCTTTTAAGGAAAGGATCAGATCTTGAGCAACTTGCCGTCTGTTCTCTTTACTTCTAGAGTAATACCATCCTACTGTTGGATACCACTGGCCGAGCCCTCCGTCTTCTTGTCCCTCTGTCAGAAGAGATGACGTCTAAGAAATCTTCGTGGTGGCACAAGGAAGACGCTGTAAGGAATACCCAAGCGGTCCAGCAAATTGCCGAGGACTTTCCATAGCTTCCTGAGCGTAAAGATGCACACCTGCCCGTCCCTGCCGTGCCTTCCGTTTATTATAATGCACAAGAGAATTCTCTTTTCGGGCACATGTAGATTTTAACACAAAACAAATAGACATTGGTGCATATCATTAAATACCAATAGCTTCTTTCCAAACTCACAAGAAGACTAGTCAGGACTGAATTCATGATAATAGAATATTATGATAAGCTATTTGAGTATGATGTTCTTAACAAATTTCTGGTCATGTAGTTGCTTTAACCTGTTTTGGATTTACATGATAAACCCATGAGTACAGCTCCTGATTGCACCTACTAGATAAATAAACATTTTAGTTTATTAATTAAAGTAAACTAGTAAATAAACATTTTAGCCCAACCCAAGAGGATTTATTCTGCCATTCAGAAAAAGGTAGTGGATATGGAATAAGGCTTACTCTTTGCTCTGCAGGATAGCGTACTTAGGTCTTAAACAACCACGGATGGGGGAAAACAAAAGATTTTTGAAATGTCATAAATGATCCAAATCTAAGAAGCAAAGTATTTTCTGTTTATGTTATGGTACAAATTCCGTTTTTTTGTTTTGTTTTGTTTTGTTTTTTTATTGATTGATTGATTGAAGAAAAGATTTTCCTTTTTTTTAAAGATTTCTGAAATCTTAAAAAAATTCCACAGTTTATCACCCGATAGTGTGTTTATTTCTAAACCGTATCTGGCACTACTTTTAACAGTTCTCAAGGTGTTTTAGTATGTGGCTCACAGCAAGATTTGAAATGTGTTTTAGTCCATGTCACCATGAGAGTCTGGGAATAGATGAGGAGGTAACTTCTCTGGGAATTTTACGTGGTGAAGACCTTGCAAGGCACAGCAGCTAAAGAGGCGTACTGTGTCTGACACATTTAATGTGAATGTTTTGTTTTGTCTTTAGGAAACTTATAAAATGTGTAAAGAATTTTCGCACAAAAACTGGCTAGTGTTCTACAAAGAAAACGGGTGAGCTCTTGATTGTAGAAAATGTAAACTGGGGACCCTTATTTGCCCATTCTATTTCCTCTTTTAACTTTACTTGTTTGTCATAAAACTAATGTAACCTAATTGTAAATGTTCTGTTATTAAAGTAACTCATCCCACACTGTAGAACATTGAAAAATAGACATAAGAAAAGGGTAGTCCTTTAATTAATTCTGTAATTCAGCCACTACTAGCATGGCAGTTATTACTTTTCATTATTTTCTATGCACACCCTTACGTAGCTTATAGTTTTGTATATCTTTTTTAACATTCTTAACATTTTTCTGTTATTATTTAGTCTTAGAAACATCCTTTTTTACGGTTGCGTGATATATCAGGAAACGATCGTGCCATGGTTACTCAGCCATTCTCCTCGCCACGTCCTTTCAGAGACAGTTTTCCTCTCCTTTTCCAGGAACAGCCTGACTGTGCTGGACGTTCTAGAAGGGCGAACTCATACCATCTCGCTTCCCATCAACCTCAAGACTGTGTTCCTTGTAGCAGAGGACAGATGGCTTCTGGTGGAGAGCCAGACAAACCGGTAGGCGGGTCCACGTCCGATCTCGTGGTATAGCTCAGCCTTACTCATCACTTCCCAGCGCCCTTACTGTTGTCCCTTCCGTGTCTGTCCCGTCACAATTTCCGAATGTGGCAGCATCTCGGTAAGTGAAAGCTGAAAGAAGCGGGGGGTAGAAAATTTAAATGAATTAAATAGCACGTCGCAGAGTAGTTATCACAGTGTTTCAGAGGATGACATCGCAATGAACAGTACAAACATCATGACTTTTTATGTAGGATCCATATTTCTTTGGGCTTGTGCCTCTCAGCACACTGAGAACTGTGTTCTTGCCAAACCAGAGATGCTTCAGAATAGACTTGCAGTTTACCCGCTCCTCAGAGGGCTCCAGTCTCCCGTCACAGAGCTGGCGCTTTTGTGTGACTTCACAGAATCCACCTCTTAGACATTTTTCGTTTTATCTTGTGCGCTCTTATTTGGTTATGTTTATGTTTGTGTTGCCTCCCCCACTGGGCTGTGCACTTCTCGATGAAAGGGACAGCAATGCTCTTGTGCACAGTAAATTTTGAGACCCTTCCTTCATGCATTTCAGCCACAAGCTGAACGCAGACTTTTTCTGCAACTCTGCTGACAAGCAGAGGTAGCTGCTGCAAAAGATTTCTGGCCGTTTCTACATCCCCGTTTCAGAAATCTTAAAAATAAGCACATCAAGGGGATTACAGTGGTGAGAGCGCCTTAGCTGGTCACAAATCAGAGGTCAGGCTCCCACTAACTGGCTGGTCAGCCGTATCAGCAGCAGCCTCCATGGTTATAGGGGTGTGTCTCCTTAGAGTTGTTTTTTTTCCATTTTTTTTTTACAGCCCTTCCTCTCATACAAAGTGTCAGATTTTTAGTTCATACTTATCACTGCATTGTTGTTCTGCACTGCTGTCTATACACAATGTTGAGACGTCGTTAATTCACGATGAAACTCTGGAACTGTGAATTCTATTTCTATTGTAAAGAAGGGGCTTGGGGACGGAAGGGGGTGAGGAACTGACTTTTTTCCTGGTCTGCCCCATGATTATGAGAAAAAGAAAACCATCTCGCTTAGGTGTTTTATTCGTTTACAGGAAATACCTCTTAACGACGCCCGCACACATGGAAGCTGAGGACAGCGGCGTCTGCCAGCTGTATGTGCTGCAGGAAGAGCCGCCTGCCGCAGGCTTCGGAGTCACACACGGTAACGCCGCTCGTCACGGTCACGGCGGTGCGGGGGCCGGGCTGTCTGTCGCGTGCGTCCTCGGGAGTCGCTCCCAGCAGTAACACCGACAGACGTTAAATTCGTACCGAAAGAGAAAACATGGTCTCCACTCTAGAAATAGGGAATGAGAAGCCACCATCTTCTAAGTTGTGGCCTTGAAACCGTTTAGCTGACAAATCAGAATCTTTGTATGCATTTAGGTTCCCACTCTTATTTTAGGGCAGATAACATCTTCTTTTTTTTTTTTTTACAGAGATCATCAGGATTTCTATTTAATTTATCACAGTTTTGGGCAGGGGGTAGGGGGGAGAATGAATAGTACTTATGAAAAAAATACAGGGCGCTAGTAATGATAATATTTATTGCTAATAAAATTTTGGATTCCGTAAATACTTTAAACCACTTTGAGAAGATGCCTCAATTGTAAAAATAAAAACAAAAACAAAAACAAAAAAAACTGAGTTTTCTCAGACAAAAGGCCATGAATGTAATTTAAAATGTTTTCTCTTCTTTAACTTGTGCTTTTCTGTTTGAGTTGGTAAGAATGAAATCTTATAACAATTAATTCCTGGGGCATTTTAGGGGCATGTGATATCTAATGTTTCTCTGACACTGTTCAGAAACAGATTTCAGCATACCTCATAAAATTTCAAGTGATCAACTATCATCCGAAAATCTAAGTTCAGCTGTGGGACAAAAGATTGCCTCTCCTAACCGGATTCTCTCAGATGAAAATAGTTATGCTACAGTCGTCATTGGTTTCCCGGATCTCATGGTAAGCCGCTGTTTTTTAAATTATTGAATAAATATTTTTCCCCTCAGTTCAGCCCATAATCTATAAGCCTATTTGAGGGGGTAATGAAAAATGTAATGATTTTTTTGAAAAACATTTCAGATCAACCTTCTGTTTTCCAAATCAATCATTAAAATAGGTGTTTTACCTATGTGGGTTCATTGCTATTTTTAAACTACTATTTAAAGACTGATGTAATTATATAATTTAGCAAGGGAAAAACCAGTGTTCTCCATACCTGGGGCTTCCTGTGACACACTTAAATGCTTAACCTGCTGATGGCGTTTTTATGCCATGCTGTCTGGATGTGTACGCAGTACTCTGTCAAGAGGAACAATTCGAGACTAATGTCTTCTAAAATTTGTTAAAGTGAAATATGTCAGCGTCTCGTTACTGTAAATTAAAATTTTCAACACTCACAAGCGTCAATTTACTTTCCATTGAGTTTTGCCCTATCTTCGCAGCATCCAGATTATACTGTAAATGCCGATGGGCTCAACTTAACTTGCTCTTAGACGCACCATATTCCCCTGATGGAAAATGAAACATAAAGGTTATTTCCATCCAAGTTGCAATCTAATAACCTGAGATGCAGTTCCATGTGTTTTGATTATACATTTAATTTTCATAATTTCCCTTGTAGCTTTTAGATGGACCGATAGAATTATTTAAAGATAAAAAATATTGGCTTTACTTTATAGTACACCAGTCTCACATACTTCAAAATTTTAATGTAATTAATAAATGATGAATACTTTAGGGTACTTCTGAAATCCAAAACCCAATGGACAGTATGTGCCTTAGGACTTTGCCATATGTCTTCCTAATTGTCACATAAAAAGCAGTTGCTATGGTATTATATAACTGAAAATGGAACATGTTAGAATACAGTCCCCACAGCAGTCTTGATTGAATGAAAGAGATGTTTAATATGCCTTCTGCCACGCTCGCGGCTGTCAGTAGAGAAAATACCGGAGCTATTTTTCTGAAGGTAGAAAACTATTTAAAAAAGTGATCTTCTGAGTTAAGAAATTAGCATAGAAATATAATGTGGCTGTAAGAAGATTAGAAAGTGAAAGCCGACTGGAAGGCACCGTTTGTATTAACCCTATAGAAGTCCTTGATAGCCCGGAGGACTCGTGGCCTTGTTAAATTAAAAGCTCTGGCCTCCGTATTTGGCATGGTGCCCACCACATAGGAGATGTTCAATGAATTCTTGTTTAATGAAGGATTAGAGTCAGGCTGCCTTTCAGCATTTTATGACAACAGTCATATTTTTAGGCCCCAGCACGATAGTAAGGCAGTGCATTATTCTAAACCTTTCATACATGATAAATCATTTTTACAACAATTCTACCAGTTTTACAGATGAAGAATCAGAAACAGAGAGGATACATCCCCTAGGCCACAAATATTAGGAGAATGGAGCTGGGTCTGAGCTCGAGCGTGACTGACCCTCAGATCATACCCTTTTGCTGCTGTCACACTGCCTTTCTGCTTTCGCGTGAATTTCTTTTGATTCTTCTTAAAACTATCGACAAAGAGGTATGTCACCTCTTATTAACTTTCCATAGCATTATCAGAGGAGCCTGAATTATATAAACTTACTAAAACTTTCTCACTCTAATACCAGATAGCTACGAAAAGCTACAGCAGATATCATCCTCGATGGTGAAACGTGAAAAGCATTTCTTTTAATATCAAGAATAAGACAAGAATTCCCACTGTCACCACCTCTATCAAACATCGACCTGAGCTCTTAGACGTGACCCATTAAAAAAAAAGATCAAGCAAATTTCATCAAAACTAAAAACTTCGGCTCTGTAAAAGACACTGTTAAGAGAATGAGAAGCAATCCACAGGCTGGCAGGAAATATTCCCAAACCACATTTCCAAAAAAGGGCTTGTGTCAGGAATATGTAAAAATTTCTTAAAATTCAAGAGTAAGAAAACCAATAATCTAATGTGAAAAATGGGCAAACGGTGGCCCATTTTTTGGTGTCGGAGGTCAGAGCCTGCGCAGGTGAGAAAGACAGGTGGCGGGGGACGGGTATCCACCAGGGATGGGAGTCAAGTCCCAGCAGGATGAAGACAGCATCCCCATGAAGGGGCAGCCTGGGGTGGCATGGAGGACCCACGGAAGTGACGGCCCGGCGCGGGCTGTCGGGCCTTACGCTAAGTAGACTAATCATGGTGATCACCTCACGTTAGACGCAGGTGTCGAGCCACTGCGCCGTACACCTGAAACTAACACGATGTTAAATTCTAATAAATACCGATGCTGTCTATTCCCTACGCCAGGTAGTGGACGCATTAGGTGTTTGGTTTATTTTTAAACTAACCGTATTGTTATATTTCTTCCTTTAAGTTCTAATTGATTTCAAGATTTAAAAAATTATGTTGTATGTTCACACTTGTCTGAAAATCGTGATCATTGATGAAGCAGCTATCTCCTGTGCCAAATTCGAAAGGTTAAGAAACAGTTTTATGTTCTTATACTTATGAAATGTGAGTTGACCACGGGCGTCTGCTTGAAAGGCTGCATCGTCACAGTCGTGCTAAATGCAGTTCAGAGCACTTCAGGGCTTTTATCTCCCTTTTGATTTTTTTCAGTCACCCAATGAGGTTTATTCTTGGAAAAGGCCGTCATCTTTGCATAAATCAAGGTTCACTGACACAGCATTCTATGGAAGAAAGAAAAACGGAACTCCGAAACAGAGCAATTGTGTGACCCTTTTAGATACTAACCAGATAGTCAGGATTTTGCCCCAAGGAGAAGTTCCTCTAAAGGATATCTACCCCAAAGGTAAGACACATACCAACTCTTAATTTACCAAGGTAGTTAAAGGTAGTTTGCTTTTGGAAGGGATACTTAATTTGTCATTATTATTGTATATTTATAAATATAAATAATTCTAATGGGGTCTGGTAGCTGTAAAGACCTATATGTGCTCAGAAAGTTGTCACTCAGCTTCTCGCACATGGTCGTAGCCATTGCTGTTAGAGCTCGTCATCATTTACACGATGTTTATACAGTAACTATACTCAGAACATGTCCCCTCGGACACTTTTAAAATCTCTAGAATATGAGGCATAAGAAATGGGGCCTGGGACTTATGCAGACGGACTCACTTGTTAATGTTCTCATAATCAGCTCATATTTATTACTACATGTTTTGTTTTGGGCTGCAACTTATGCTGAGTTTGTCTTCGCCAACAACGTGTTTAACACAGGTTCACTCAGGGCATTTCACAAGCCG
>NW_006437828.1:7181195-7196319 GCF_000325575.1 Pteropus alecto | reverse complement strand
TTTTGGGCAAAAGGAGATGAGAGAAATAAAGTCCAAATTTAGTAAACGTGCGCCTTTTCTAGCCGAGACTGCTTATCCCACCTGGAGCTGACTTCCAGCCGCCAGCGCAAAAACAGAAGTCCCTTGTTGCTAGAGCACGTTGCTAGGGAACGGGGCACCAGTGTTGGCAGGCACGATAGGCAGCCACTGGTTAGAGAGTGGCCTTTACCAGGGCAGGAGCCGATGCTCCGGAGGCCTCCGGAGGTCTGTTTAGATCAGCAGGGGCCGCCTTGCCCGGACCAGACACCCTTGCCTGGGTCCTCACAAACCCTTGGTATTTGTAGTCTACATGTCCCCTGGCCATTGCTGCTTCTCTGCAGTTTTACGTGGTAAGCCCCCAGCAGGGCCCCGCGGCAGCTGGACTACTGAGTGCTTATCAGTAACACATGAGACGATGACATCCCGACTCAGCTTACTTCATTCTTATATCAAAACAACTTCATTTCTGAAAACAACTTTTATTTTGTCTTTGCCATAAACAGGTGGATTAAAACAACTTCACTTAAGTCACAAACGAGTAGGTTTGAAACCAATGCACAGCACCGCATAAACATGCCAGTCCCTGTGCCGATCACTTTTCCTCATATAAACTTATTTAATCTTCAAATCCCCATTTTATCGTCAATGATCTCTCTGATGTATGTGCAGGAAAACTGACCCAGAGGGTAAAATAACTTGCCGAGGGTCACCTGACCAGTAGCCGGCAGAGCCCAGGTTTGCACCAAGGCCTTGCAGTCCCTAGCCCAGAGCGATCTTACTGGAGCACACTGGCCTCCATTATAATGGATAATTATGAAAAACTTCAATTATTGAGCTGCTGATTATTATTTACATCATAGTGGTAGTAATATGTTGTCCTGTGTTCACATTCATCACGTTAGTGTGGACTTCATGAAGATAATGCCAAATGTATTATAACTTGTCACTGGGTTTGAAAAGTCCTGGTGATATGATAGTATTTAGAATCAGTTCTTTCCACATAAATCACCATTTCCTTAAAATGATTTTTATGATAGAAGAGGCTCATGGTTTCACATGGGGATATTCAATTATTTGGGCACCGTTTGCTGAAAAGGCTGTCTTTTCTCCATTGAATTATTTGGACCTCTGCTGAAAATCAACTGACCGCATATGCGTGGGCCTATTTTGGGATTCACTGTTCTGTTCCATCGATCTATGTGTCTGTCCCTTCACTAACACCACACTCTCTTAATGTCTTTCTATCTTTATACTTTATAGTTAAGTCTTAAAATCAAGCAGTATAGACCCTCCAACTTTGTTGGTCGGGATCAGTGGGTGGAAAATTACTAAGAGAACATCAGAGGAACGGGAAAATTGTGCCTAAATCAGCCTAACAGGATTCTTGCTGAAGGCCGGCCGAGGCGAACAGACATCACCTGGGAGCTAGTGGAGGATCAGGATTCTTGCTGAAGGCCGGCCGAGGCGAACAGACATCAATCACCTGGGAGGTAGTGGAGGATCAGAAACCCAATCAGATCTCGAGGAGAGGGGATGTTGGTCAAGCTGACTTAGCATTACATGGATAAACACAGAAGCCCAAAACTCGGGGTCTAGTTGGGAAGAGGATTCAGAAAATCTCGACCAGAGTTTGGTCAAGAAGAGGATCTTCGTCATCATCCATACTGATCACTGTACCTCATTGATTTTCACTGCTGCAATACCACAATTTATACATCTGTTCTTTATTGATGCGTATTTATGTCCTTTCCAATTTTTTACTATTAAAAATAGCGGGCTATTTTTAGTCTTGTGCCTGTCTTCTCGTGTACATGTTGAAAGTCTGTAGGATACGTATCTAAGAGTGACATTACTAAATTGTTTCCCAAAGTTGTAGATCCAACAGCTTAAGAGAGGTCCTGGTGCTCTGCGTCCACCTCTTCTCTTTGTAGAAGTTTTTTGTGTTTCATACCTCAGCTGTGAATAGCATTTGTATAATCATATTAATATAAGCCCTGGATGTTAACCTAACCAAAGTCATTGTATCAGTATATTGCGGATGAGAAAACTGAGGATTTGGACAGGGAGAGCGACGTATGAAAAAGAGTAAATAAACTCCCATCGTACCTGGTGGGAGGTCAGTAAATAATGCCTGAAACTAGAACGTGGCACCATGAGAAGGCAGGTGAATACCAAAGAAACAGCTCAGGAGAGGTGAAAGTGTCCCCTGGAGCAGGACGCCAGGGCTGAGCAGAGTCCCGGGCTGGCTGCTTTTCCTTTCGGCCCGCGTGACTCTTTAATCTCTCTGCACGGAGACCTCTGACGAAATCCAGTTTTTTAAAGTAAATAGAATCTGATTAGTCAGGAACTAGTAGCTCCACCTCATTGCTTTCCACTGCTGTAGTACACAATTTACACATATCAGCCTTTTATTAAAGAAATCGCTAGAAACCATAAAGGCGACTCTCCTGGTGGCTTGACGGTGGTGTAACTTTCGTTCAATGCACATGGGGAGACATTTACTACTTTCTTCCGATAATTTTTCTTCCAGTTAAGCGTTAGCTTCTTTTTTCTTTAGTCATAGACCTCAGCTCTTTAAACACAAAATAACGACCCTTGATCGAAAGCGGCACACTGGTTTTTGAACGCTGAGTAAATTCAAAGTTTTGGTCTGGGCATTCACGCAGGGCACACGCCACTCTTTTAAGGTGTGAACCACGAAGGGCGTTAGCTAGTACTTAACAGGTGCACGTTAAAGCGAGGAGGAGTGGGCTTTTTTATATGACTTCATCTTCCCGCAGAAAACGTTCTTGGCGGTTTTGCCTGACAGTTTTGACCTCTCCTCCTGCTGGCCGTCCCCACTGCTCTTGAAAACTGTGTGGTGAACACTGCTTTTCCCTTTCATTGTTGGGAACTAATTCCTAAGTATAGTTTACACCTGGCTTTGAAATCCACCTGGATTATAAATGTAATGGAAATTTACGGAGCCTCCATCCTCTCTACGGTGTCGAAACGTTTAAAATGGATAGACAAGGGTTTGGCTGAGTTTGGAAGAAAATCTGGCCACAGTTTCCACTTCCTGAATTCAATCCTATATTCCGAGCTGCTTTATTTTCAAATCAGTAAATGTTAATTCTGATTGTTTTTCAAGGGCTTACCGTCACCACTACCGCCACCCTTGGTATTTTTTTGAAGTACTTTATAACCACAAACGGCCTTTTCTGATACGTGCAAATATTTTTCATAAAATTCTCATGTAAAATTCTTGCTTTCTCCTTCTTGAAATAGACACGGCCATTACTGAATTTTTTTACACTCTTTATGCTATAGAATTAATTTGCACAGAGAAAGGAAAGGAAAATGTAGGAAAAAAGATATTTTAAAGTAAGTTGTCCTTTGCTTTCACGAGCAGTCTAAAAGTGCTGATGGCATCGGCTCGGCTTAATACCACTACTTATGAAAAAAATACCTGTAAGTGGCAAGCCGAAAAGCGAAGCGGCTCCCGCCGGCCCACCTGCTTCAATAACTGGTCACTTCTGACAAAGAGCCTGAGTCTATAAATAATTCCATCTACTTCAGCTAGGTCTGAGCAGCAGGAACTGTCAAAATGACATATGGTGCAAAACTTTATCCAAGATCGACCTTATACCCCAGGCAGCATTGCCAACGCAGGCAGCTCATGACTTAGGATAAGCAAATTCGTTTTGTATAAATGGCCCTCTGGGGACAGCCCATCCAGCTGGGGGGTCAGGTTACATTAGTAACTCCTCGTACTCTCTGCTGTCCCTGTACCTCACCCTTCCCTCCCCTTTCCCCCCTGGGCCTACTCCTTACTTAGCTCTGCAGCCCATACCTGGCCCCCGGCCTGTGCTTCTCACCCTGGAATTCTAAGTCCCCAGGAGCCCACAGTTTGTTTTGCTTTCCATTATCTTTAAGAACTTTCTTCTTTACGCTGCAGGCTCCTCATCCATTTCCCCTCTGTCCCCAGTGCTTCCTGTAGTTCCTGGTGCACGGTGAGCTCGACCACGTTTGCTGGATAAGTAAGAGTTTTTCAGGCGGCCTACTCAAAAACTTTCAACTGCAAACATGCAGTAAATATGCCAGGTTTCTTATTTTTCGTTAACTACATTTGATAAATTTGATAAATGGACGTCTCATTCAAATCATAAGTTGTAAGGAGAGAAGATAGATAGATAGACAAAACTCTTTAAAAGTATGGATTCTGTTTAGGGCAAGTTTTTTTGTTTTTGTTTTTATTTTAAAGAGACATGAGTGGCCCAGATTTTGTAAAATGGAGCTATTTTAAAAATTGCTGCTATGGAGAGTGGCAGGCAGAAGGTGGCCTTCGAGCCAGCAAGGCCCGGCTCACAAAGCCATCTCCGTGACTCCACCACGTTATCATATATATCACTTCCCTGGGCCTCATGCAGAATACTGTCTGTGAAGACTAAGCAGAGATCCCGACAGCCCGTGGTGGCAGCCGGTGACAGTGAGGCGATGGCGGTCCCCAGGACTATAGGACACAATCAGTAAAGCCCTGGAATCGGCTGGGAAGCAGCCTCTGAATTGTTGTGGGGCCGCCTCCTGCCCCGTGTTGTCACATTCTTCGTGACCCAGAGCCCTCGCCTCACTGCCCCATCCTCACCCCATCTTTCTCTGCTTCTGGGTATCGGGCAACGACTAGCTAGGTCCTTTGTGTTTATTAAGTTCACCTAACACTCAAAATGCTTGTGATGCTCTGATGAGGCTGCCGTTAGCCCTGCTTTGCCAATGCCAAAATCAAGTCTCAGAAAGATAACTAACCTGACCAGCATAAAACAATTAGGAAATTAGTCGGAGCCGGGACTTCACGCCACGGTAGTCTGATTACCAAGTGGGTGCTGATTCCACTGTCTTATACCTTTGTTGTTGTGACTTCCTAAGAAGGAAAACAGAATTCAGATGACGAAACATTTCCACTTCAAGGGCTAAAACATTGACCCGTCTTGGGAAGCTAGCAAAGACAATGCAAAGAACTGAAGTCGTTTTCGGACAATAAAGAATCGTGGCCTAATATGCATCTAGTTGACAGTCTCTGTATTTCCCTGACAACCTAACTCTGGGAGTCTGGCCTTGACACTGGCATTGGCTCAGGACCTTGTCAAGTGGGTCTCGAGTTCTGCCTCAGGCTACTGATAACTTTCCTCCATGCTCAGCAGCCTTCACTCTCTCTTTGGCCCTGTTTCGGTATCATGCAGTAAGCTGATGCTTGACTCATGTCATGACTTATTTGCAGGTGTGACCCCTCCACAAACAGCTGGTTATATAGAAGTCACTGATCTTCAATCAAAGAAACTCCGATATATCCCTATTCCCAGGTAACCTGTCCCCACCTTTGTCCTCAGCTTGTCTGTCAGATAAAAACGAGTGAATTCTTACCAAGTACTCGGAATAAATGTGTGTTTGCTTCCTTAAAGAGCAGGCTCTTTTTTTTTTTTTTTTTTGGTCACATTTGGTTTATATCTTGCTGTTCTTCTGCATGCCTTAACTGCCATTTTTATTTCCATTTCGGAAAAATATTCAAATGTTACATAAGTATAAATCTATCAGCCTTCAAGTTTTCATTTTTTTCTGTTGATCTGTCCTAATGAGAAATTTTTCTGTATCTGAAACAGCATTTTTAGTAGAAATTTTCTTCATGTGTTTGTTTTCTGAGGTAAACGTGTTCAAAATGTCGAAGTATTTTAAATGGCGTTTGTTTGACATCGTTTTTAAATATGCTACTGTGCAGCCACGTCATGAAGGCTCTGCGGTGGTCGGAGGCCCCGGAGACGCGGGTGCATCCGTCACCGTTCACCGCTTTTGTCACTGGCCAGCGGTGGAAGCAGAGCACTCACACCAGCTAGGCCAAGGACGCAGGAGGGAACAGTGGTGCCCGCCCCTGCCTTGATGAACACAGGCGTCCTCACCTGTAGCCCATCCCTCTCTGGGTGCATCTGTGCCCACGGCCCCTCTCCACCTGAGCGCACACCTGCCCTGGTCTCACATCCCATCCTCACGTACACTCCCTCACTGGTGCCTGAGCCCTCACGGCTCAGGATCTCTCACCTGAGATCCTGAGCAGAGGAGCCTGGAGAGCCGTCCAGTGTCAGAGGAAGGCCAGCGACACTGGAACTTGTTAGTCACCCAGCACATCACCGGATCGCCTTTTTACCTGCTCCTCCAACCCCCGGAAAAAAATAGCACGATGGCACAAAGTAACTCGGAAACAGTTTCATTTCTTGGGACTCTTTTAGTCAGGTTCAAGAAATATGAATAATGAAGGCATAGTCCAAGAAATAGATTTACTGGTTCCAACATGCATGAGTATGTCTCCTTTGTGTCGGTTTAGTGGAAAATGGCTTTTAGTCATTTGGGGAATGTCCTTATTCCATATTAACTGAATGCTCATTAAAATATACCATTAGTTCAAGTAACAAAAGCAAAGAACAACTTTTTTGTTGTTGACACCTCTAAAGCATTAAATAACTTTTTCATTATTTCTCTTAATCTTTCCCTCATTAGCCCTAGCCTATTATTTCAGTATTTTTCTCTTATAACTTTCTGTATGAACTGTTCTACCTGCCATAGAAAGAACATCTGGAAGAATGACCGTATTTATAACCAGTGCCAGCTGGTCACCATAAGTCGTTAACAGCTGCGCTGTGAACCACATATGTAATGTTATATTCCTTAATACAGCGGTCCCCAACCTTTGTGGCACCAGGGACCGGAGCTCCTAGGAGAGTCTAATGCCTGAGGATCTGAGGCGGAGCTGAGGCGGTAATGCTGGCGCTGGGGAGCAGCTGCAAACACAGATGAAGCTTCGCTTACTCACCCACCGCTCACCTCCTGCTGTGCGGCCCGGTTCCTAACAGGCCACAGACCGGTACTGGTTCACAGCCTGGGGGTTGGAGACCCCTGCCTTAATAAGCACATTAAAAAAGTGAAGAGAAACAAATGAAATTAATAATACTTTTTTTTAACCCAGTGTATCCCAAATATTATCATTTTGACATGTATTTAATATACAAATGTTAATGAGATCATTTACATTCCTTCTTTCTTCTAAGTCTTTGAAATCTAGTGTGTATCTTATACCAACAGAACTTGCCAGTCTGGACTTGTCGCATTTTAAGTGCCACGTGACTTAAAGTCTGTTCGTTGTCAGTATATCCTGAGTTTCTCGAGTTTAACTATTGTCATAGTTGGGTCTATATGTCACCCAAGGGAAGAACCCGTCTGGATCTCAGTTTTGTTGCTAGGTGCTTGATAGTTATCAGGAATTTTTCATTTGATGGCTAACTTCAAATAATAGAAAATTCAGTAAAACTACATGTAACTGCAGGGACAAAATGAATACATCATGTTTGCCCACCATAAAATTTGAGCATTTTTCCTCGAATTTTTCTATTTGCATTCGTAAAACGATACTGCCTAGCTTTTGTATGTGAGTGTATGTAAATGGAGGTTTCACTCTGCTATAATTCTCTGTGTTCCCAAAAGACCTGTTATTATGTATAAGGGGAACATGGATTTAAAAATCAAAAAGGTGGAGAAGAGATTCCAGACCTGGTGTATAAATTGTAGTAAAAATGCCATTTCTTCACTTTTTTTGGACATATTGAAGAAATTGACCTTGTAAATTTAAAGTTTCCTGGTGGAAAGTTAAGCATGCAGCCAGTAGGTAGATACGGTACTCATTAGACTCATACATCATGAGTGCCCTTGGAAAGATTTCAAACATCATAGTTTCGCATGGATAACTTTTGTTATTCCTGAATAGCCCTTCGCTTCACCATCTGTCCCTACTAATTTTTTTCCTAAGGCAAATATTTTTCGGGAGAGCGCTATGAGATGAATCCTGCATTATATGAAATGTTACCTTCTTCGAGTCCTTCTAATACTGCAGAGTAGTTCTGAAACACTTGATCCCAACTTGCTGTCATCATCCTCTTCATGTAAACGTTTTCTGAGACTTCTGTGTTCCATAGTAGCTGGCTTTGTTACACCGTGTTTTCATATCTACTAATGCAGATTGGAAAAAAAAGATGAAACTAATCTTGGTTTATTTTAGTATATTATAAAAATTTACCTAATCCATAGTGGTTTTGTGGTTTTACCAAATCAACATTGATAGTTTATGTTTTTATTATCTGATCAGAGCATCCCTTTAGACCATTTATTTCATACAGAAAATATCAGATGTATTTAGAGAGCCAATGCTGGTATTTAGAATTTCTAATCTATGTTTTTTATATAGTAAGATTTACATTAAGATAAAATAAATATATATGTAATTGATTCTTACAGGCAGATGTTGCTTTCCTAGAAATGACTACATATGTATCAGAAAAATAAAAGAAATATGTCTATGTATGAAATATATCACAAGAAATATGTAAATTCCTTATTATAAATCTACATAACCTTCTAAGTTAGAAAGGGCAAACTATCAAGTACAAACGCAGTTGAAACACATAAAGAAAACATCAGCTTCGGCACTGGCCTTAGACCCCTAAAGCGTGAGTCCAGCGCTTCACATTAGTGAAGTGTGAGCTGGTTTCGAGCTTCTTTCTTTCTGACAGTGGGTACTAATGTCATCTAGGGTCCACAAATACAGAAAAATGTAAATAACCGATAGATAAATGTGTATTTTGTCCCTTACAGAGGGATCTTATCTTTTAATGTGCTATTAGGAGATAAATGTGTATTTTGTCCCTTACAGAGGGATCTGTGCCTATCTTATCTTTTAATGTGCTATTAGCATTCTTTATAGCAAGTTTAATGAACCTAAATCAGATTAAACTAGCCTGGTTACCTGGACCACCAACGGGTTGGTACTGCGGTTTCTTTTTCAGATCGGAGTCTCTTTCCCCGTACACCACCTGGCTGGCTGCTATTTCGGACACGGACGCACTGCTGGCTGAGTGGGGCAAGGGCGGCGTGGTCACCGTCGACACGGGAGGTCGCATCCGGCTTTGGGAAACGGGGCTCGCACATCTGCAGCGCTCGCTCACGGAATGGAGAAACATGATCGGACAAGGTGACGGCCACATGCAGGTACCTCCCCCTCCAGTCGACCTTGCCTCTTACGGGTGCGTGTTTGGCTCCAGATGCCACAGTCACCAAAGCTTCTAGCCCAGGGCTCAAGCGTAGTACTGAAATCACTTAAATGAATTTTGCACTCAGAAGAAGACAAATCTTCTCCATCTAGATAGTGAAAAAGTAAAAATATTCTCTTTCTTCCCCGTCAGTGCTTAACTATGCAGGTTCCCCACATCACGTGTTAATACGACCAGCTTTTATTTTTCACTCGGAAGCGTTCATCAGCTTCCGGCACCACTTTTACTGCCATGGTTGACGGCTACCCAGGAGAGGGGCGATGCGGAGGGTCTAAAGCGGAGCACTTTACTGCAGGGCCAAAACCTTTAGACTAGAAAAGATCAGCAAAATGATGCATCCAATGGAGACGTGTTTTCGCCAGCCTCCTCATTTCCAGCGAATGCAATGTCTGGCGGGCGTAATAACTAGACCAAACCGTGTGCTGGTGAGAAAGAACAGGGACAGGTCGCCAAGGCGAGAGACTCCTCGACGGCAGAAATGACTGTCACCGCCCAGTCTGGCTGCTGTCTGGAACTCCTGTGGGCAGTGAGAAAGGTCATGTGCCCGTAAATACTAAAGCTATCATGGTAGGATTTATTCGTAATTATTTATTTTAATTCTCAGAAGAAAGCTTCCTTGTTCACATTTCATTTTTACCCGCAAAAAAAGAGAGTTAGGTTTCTGCCAGCTGTGTCGCTCTGCAAAGAGCCAATTAACAAGATAAGAAATTCCCACAAACGATTCCATTGCTACCTTATTAATAATGACTATTTTATGTGTTTATTTTTGTGATTTCCTTAAAGGAGAAATATATATGTGAATAAATAATACATATTTCACTTAGATTCTTAAAAGCTTGTAGGAATATTTTGAATATCAGAAACTAATGTAGGCAAGCAACCTTAACTCCTTTTTGAAATGGCATGAATATATTAATTTAATTTAATTAAGCTAAAACAAATGTATGACTCTAAAATAAACATGTCATTAAGTGCAGTGGATTTATCACAGCAGCAGACAGAATGTTGGTCACTATCCATAATAATGATTAGAAAATTAATTAACTATGTTTCTATTTCTTTTATTATTCTAAACATTAGTTTCTTCTCCTTTTTAATTAAGCTGCTGTTTTCATTACAGATATCGATCCCTAATAGCACATGCTATTGCCTTTGAATTTTTAATTGTATTTTAATTGTATTTTCTTTTAATTTCTCACATGCTCTAGACATCGAAGGGCATGTGTTTCCCACGGTCAGGGTATGTGGCCTGTCAAGTTTATCTTTTACAACAGAACTTTCGAAAGGACTTTTACTCATGATTTTGATAACTGGTCTCGACTGCTACAAAAATTAGCCCCTGTTTGTGTTCTAGCCGTGCAGCTTTCCTCTTCTCGGTGTCTTCCCGGGCTCTGGTGTGCATCTTTGTATCCCCAGCTCCTACCACAGTGATTGGTGCACGACGGCCAATCAATATGCTTGTGTCTGCTCACGTTCATACATGCTAAATTATACTGGTCCTTAAGGCTACTTGATAGCGAATGGAATTCTTTTAAACTGTCACAAATTATTCATTTGTTTTTATGTAACCGAATAAGTATCTGTTGAATGAATATATATGATTATTAAGTTAGAAATGAACAGAATTATAGTATCTAACATTTCAGAAATAAGCAAAATATTTGGCTATATTATACAGGGAAATATCTGATCATTCCCAAAACCAGACATTTTCCAGGAAATCTATACCTTTATGTTTCCAATTTGCTGTTCATCCATAGCAGAAATAAGATTTATTCAGTAATAAAGTTAATATAATTCAGAATTAAATGATAGTTCCATTTGGAAAATCAGAATGGATGTTATCTAACATTCTCTTTCTACCTGTGCTGTTCCCTGATCCATTTTGGTTGATATTGAAACATAACACTCACAGATTTAAACGGAGAATGAATTGTAGGCATGTCTTTATGTCTAGAGAGACCGGATTCATTGTCTAAACAGCCTGCCATTGTTTTAATTTTTGGTCGTATCTCTCCTCTTCCTCCTCGCTGCTTGGTAAATAATGAGACAGCACATTCAATCGCTCTTATTTAGACCCCTTCACGTTATTATTTACAAGTAGTTTACACAACCAAATCTACATAGGAATTATTCCAGGGGCAATGGTAATATCACGCAAAAATTTGTCTTTTACACTTCCCTTCCTATTCAGTCCTTCAAGCTATTCATTTATGGACCCTTTAGTCAGCATAGATCTGCCTCTAATTTTGGAGCTTGATTAGAAGTATTGAGAAAGGAATCGGACCTCCATACTTCTCACCCGCCAACTGCCCACAGCTTTTCCTGTCACCGGCAGAGTAACCTGATCTCCACCTAGTGGCCAAATGGGCTTACTTTACATAATAGAAATTAAAAGGCCCGGTTTACAGTAGTTAGAGGCAGCTCCCAGGCCTACTGGAATGACCCACGCCTGTCTCGGTGGTTCCTGTTGGCCATGAGACGCTCGTTTAGGTCAGCAGTGAAGGCCAGGCAAACCACCTGCCGTGTCATCCACCACTTACTGACCCCACCTTTCCCTGGTCCTTGGGCTGGTATCAGAAGAACCGTTTATGTTCAGATAAGCTCTGCCAGTCCCATGCTTTCTCGCAATCCTTTAAGTCTGTGCTACATTTCAGGCTTCTAGAATTATTAGCTCTGAAGCCATCGTTGCTTTGAATTTTTATTTTCATTTAGTGAATTCATGGATAGTTTTTTTAATTCATACAGCTTATAAGAGAGTATGTACTAAGCTCTGCATATACCATGTGATCATTAATTTTACATGCTTTGATAGAAACGTGGTTTTTTATGGTAAACAACAATAATAGTAAACTTAAAACATCACTATATCTGTTGTTCTGAGAGCCTATTATAAAGAATCTGTTTTTATTCCTTTCAGACTCCAGATTTTCAGAAGCATGGGTTAAGTATAGCCAAAATTCTTCTAACTATGCTTCATAGTGTTCTCTATAAAGCATACTTTTTGTATATTTTTATTTAGTTACATTGGATTCCTCTCAAGAAGGCTGTGAAAGTTACACCACAATTTTCCTCAGAAATCAAATCATCTCCTCTAAAACACTCCTGGTGACTATTCTTGTGGGAGCAAAAAAGCTAAAAGGTTACAGTTTTCAAATGTTGTTTTCTAATCACAGTAAACTAATCAGAAACTAAATCTTACATATGTTATTAGCAGAAACTCTCTGAGGCCTTTGAATAGCACTTCATTAACTGTGTACTTTAAAAATTGATAGACTCCTCTGAAGCATAGTATGGGACTGGGACCTCTTCACCCCTTACAGCTAAGACAGTGCCTGCTACATGGCAGACACAGTGACTATTTGAAAATAGAGAGAAGCATAAAAAATACATAGAAAAGGTAACTAGTTTGTTTTAAGCACCACTTATCCTTTCCCCGTTTCAAAGAAAACATTCTAGGGATGTGAGTAAGTGCTGCTCACTGTTCTTAGGTCACTAAGTCTGGTCTTTTCTGTAACCACCAGCCCAACAGTCAGGATGTTTTAAGATCTCGGTGAGACGTTAAGGCCAACTTTCAGTTGTGGAAACCACTAGGTTACTTCATCGCCACTCTAGGAGCAAATTTAGTTCTTCACCGTACGGGTTCTCTGTGGGGGTCTGCCATTCTTCGTTCCTTTTGAGGAGAGTAGTCCACTCTTATACATCCTTCTTCGCTCTCGTCGGTGACTCCGAAGATACAGTAATTCCTGGCACAGAGTAATCAGTAAACAAATAAAAACTTGAGGGAAAAAAAGGCAAAAGCTTAGAATTCAGGTAATACTGGACTACTGAATTCTTTAAGGCTTATATGGCAACAAAGCCAAATTTAAAAGGAACTCTGTTACCCAAACACCAAACATTAAATAATGACCTAATGAGTTACATAATTCATCATCTATCCTCGTGTTAAAATCTGAGGTTTGTTTATAATCCCGTTTGGAAAGAGTTTTTGTCAGGCCCAAAAAAGGAATTGAAAAAATGGTTTGTGCCTAAACCTGTCAGCTTGAAGAAAAGCAGGAAATCAATCCTTTGTCAGCAAAGGATTATAGTGTTTAGCCTTACTCAAAAGACAAATTAGGACAGGACCAAAAAACACACGGCAAAATATACATCATCTTTAACCTGAGTCCTGAGAACAGTAAAGAGCAAGTCAAATTTGGAGCTTTCTTAATTTTTCCGTGTGCAATGGTCTTCTGTCTGTCCTTATAACATTCTAAAAATACCTTTTTTTTATTTTCTGTTTCTTTACAAGTTTAGGCCAGAGGTACCGTCTATAACATCTCTCCGTAATATTTCTACCCACTTGCTCACTTATTTATTTATTTATCTATTTATTTATTTATTTATTTAGCATTTGTTGAGTGCCCAGCATTGCTAGGATATAAAATTAAATACAAGTGCAGACCCAGGAAGCTTGCAGTCAAGTAGAGCTATAACCAAATAAATTACACTGCAATGTGGTAAAAAAAAAAAAAAAAAGGGATAAAAGAATGATTAAAGGATCAGAGAATCACTTAACTCTATCTTTGGATAGAGTCGGCGCTCCAAGATGAATTAATGCATGAGACTGGTTTCGCTTCTTACCAAAATCCCAGTAAAAGAAGGACAAAGGGTCAAAGAAGATATAAGGGCCAAAGGTACAAACCCCAGGAGGACAGAGAGAACCGGAGACATGACAACAGCAGGTGGCAGCAGCACAGGATGGAAAATAGATGTCTGGGTGGAGAGAGCTAGAACCCATGTCTCTAGAGGGGGAAGCCAACAAGACGCGAGCCGCTTCACTCTGCGGAAGCCCAGAAAGCATCAGAACTTGGAGCCAGCACGTACCTCTGAACGTTGGAGTGTGGGGTGGCCTTGAAGATGGGAGGATTAGTTGAAAGGCTGTGCAGAGGCCACTCAGACTTCCAGATTTTCTCTTCCATCTTATGCACCTTGGCGGCTGGCTCGCCACTACCCTTCCAGGAGACGGGAGCTGTAAGGGAGATGTGCACAGTTTAGGGCAGGTGTGAGACCAGACACATAGCCAACAAGGAGATCAAGTGAATGTCTGCATCCGTATTTCTACCTCTCGAGCGGGAGACTGGGCGAATCCTCTCTGGAAACTGACGCGACCAAGAGAAACACCTTTCTGACGCTGACGTGTGGGGGTTCCTCCCTAGTAACCTTACAATAAGACCCACTTGTTAACAAGCCCTGCCGTTATGCAAACAAGTTTTCAGTCCCCTGTTTAATGCCTTGTTCTTAAATACGAGTAGATGGCCTCTTACATGAAAGTTGAAAATCAAAGCAAATGCACAGAGAAAATAAAGATGATGCAGAAAGCAGAAAAACATTTCAGAGCGACAACTGATACTCTCAGAAAGGTAATAGAAAATATTAAAATCGCAAAAAGAAACAGGATGTTATTTTAACATAGCATCCTTCAAAGAATAAGAAAGACCCCTTGGAAATTAAAAAAATAGTAGTAGAAATAAATTCAATAGAAAGGGTAGGACATTAGGGAACTCTCTCAAAGGACAAAGACATCAAAAATAGAAAAGATTCAAAGAAAAATAAAAGGGCAGGAAGTGACCCCAAAAGTCATTTAAGACAATTTCAATGAACTAAAGAACAGGTGTTCGGTGTAAAGATGGAAAACGTACACCCCCAAAGCGTATCCACTTGACACTTTAGAAACCTCGTGGGTGAAGAGGCAGTGATGAAAACTTCCAAGTTGGGGAAAGTGGGGAACAGGTTATATAAAACGTACTAGAAACCTTCATGGCACTGGGCTTCTCAACACCAGCATTGAAAGCCAGAGGCAAAATGATTTCCCACCCAGAATTTATACGCAGCCACGCTATTAATCAAGCATGAGAGCCGACTAAAAAGTTATCAAACATACAAATCTCAAAAACCTTACCTCTTTCTCAGGAAGCTACTGCATGATACGCTTTCACCAAAAG
>NW_006437828.1:7170800-7178099 GCF_000325575.1 Pteropus alecto | reverse complement strand
ATTCGTAGTGTGAAAGGGTGACCTAGGAGGACAGCTGTGCCGCAGGCCTGAAAACCAGGTCCCACAGCTGAGTGGGAAAACAGAGAGCTCCAAAGAGAATGGATACTTTGAATTTAAAAAAAAAAAGAAACTGGTAATGTTAGAGGCTGACAATGCTGAGGGGAATTCACAGCTCTGCTTCAGAAACGGGGGAACAATTGGTGATAGATGCATAGAGTTCATGGGCAGGACATTGATCATCTTATGAAAATATTTCCAGAAGTCACCCATTTGAACACGTTTCTGAATTCTAACAGAAAGCTTTCGTGGCGGTGGCGGCGGTTATTGTCGACTTTTAAGTATTCCTATATTGAGGATGAGGTCAGAATTCTGTCGCCGGTAACAGGAGTCACACACTGAGTGGAGAGACCAGGAAGGTAGACCTGTTCGAGGGGATCCAGGGCCACAGGCCCTGGAGAGTCAGCAAGCAGGACAGACTCACGCCGGGAGTAACTCCTGTCATTCACGTTGTTTTAACTGATACTCCGATATCAGTGTTGAAAGGAGGAAGGATGACCCTGCTGCGGTGCTGAAATAATACCTGGTACTTACCTGTGCGTGTGCTTGTCGCGCATGTTTACACAGTTTAACCCTGTGAGTCATCATAGCCACCCTCAGGGGTAGGTCCGGTTCCTACCCCAGTTTACACAGGAGGAAACTGAAGCACAGTGCCACATAAGACACCAGCGCGTAAAGAGGCGAAGTAGTGTCCTTCGCGGTGAAGCAATCTGCTCCTAAACGTACCTTAGCTCACTCACCCACTGCCGCCACCTGACGTGCTCTCACCCACAGACGTGGGAAAGAACCTGCATTTTCACGTCCCATGGATGCAAGGCTGGGCTAGGGGACATGGTTACCCATTAGCTTTCCAGAAATTGTTTTCACGCTGTGCTGCTGTCCAGCGATCTTAACCCTCAGTCTAGGAAATATGGATTTAAAGAATAATACAAAAGCTATTTCTCTTTTTCACACATACACATAATTAAATTTTAATGAAAGTTTCATACAGATGGTTGAAGAGAAGCAAGGTCTGACAGGAGTTAAAATGATTTTCTAGAACCGGTTTCACGTGAACCTCTGTAGGAAAAGCTGGTCAGGAGCTAGAGGTATGAGGGTGCATCTTCTCCCACATAATCACCGCTCGCTTTCTAGGCAGAGGACAGCTGTGTATTTCCTCCATGATCTATAGCCCAATAACTGAGCCGTCGGTGTTCTTTGCTTTCATCAAACACTGCTAAAAGGTTTCATCCCAGAGAGAAAAGTGCACTATTTTTAGAGAGGGAGTGTGAAGCTTGGAGTCTGCAGGGCTGGGCAGAGCCTGGCTGGGACGCACAGGCCAGGGGGACCGGACCAGCTGGTCTGAACCAGAGGAAGCTGGCATTTCATTCACTTAGAAGTTGCTTTCCTTTTCCAAAGATCTCTGTTCCCATGATTTCGTTTAATCTGTAAAGCATCAATCTTGTTTCAGCCATGTCTGTGCACCCCCGAAATGACCATCACTGCATTTTAAAAAGTGAATTGATTTACCAATAATTGTCTGCCCATGAAAAAAGAGAAAACTTTTAAGTATAATCTCAGTCTGTATTAACGAATGGTCTTCCATCATCCCCAAGTTTCAAGCAACAATTGATACCTATAGATCCAAATAGAATTACATATTTGTCATTATACTTTTTTTTTTTGGTGGGGAAGAAGTTTTCCCGTATCATTATATCTATAATCTAATGGCTATTATCATTTGAATCTCAAGTTCTTAAAAACTGTTGCCTCTCTTCCATATTGCTAGTAGATTTTCATATAAAAAACAGTATTTATTTATACTCTAGATCTGGCTTCAGGAAGGTCAGCAAACCGTAATTTCCTAGGGAGCTGATAGTGATCCAAGCTGTAGGATTTCTCTGTGGCATTGGCAGGTTGTCATCTATTGAATTATGGAAGTTATGGACACACCATAGGTATTTGATTTCCTGTGGGATGCTTACACTGTGAAGTTGAGGTGATGGCCAGGTATGAGCTGATGGAGAAAGGTTGAATATGGGACGTAGAAGCACACATTACAGCCATCTCTTTTGGAACTCTGGGGAAATGGCAGACCGCTAAAGGATTCGGGAGAGCCAGAGAGGTGATAGAGTGAGTCTAGGCGTTCTGGATATGCTGAGTTAGCGTGGAGTTTTCACTCGAAACCATGGAAGTGGTTAGACGCTAAGGAGAATAGAGAGATCGAACAGAATATTTGGGACAAATAAGCTATGTTTTTAGAAATACAGATGATTGTTTCAGAAACCTATTTAACAAGGAACCCATGTCCAAGCTATTGGGAGACACTGTATAACTTAGTCGCCTCTTAGAGATAAAATTATAATGAGTAAATATCTGGTCTTGAGAAGTCCCATGTAAAGAAACCTCTGTAATTTTTTTAATCCAATAGTCCCCACATATTTCTAATTACAGCCAGGTCACATGTCATTTATGACTCCAGAGAATAAATCTGGAATGCTAGGGTTAAATCAACGATTCAAAGATTAATTTTCCACTATACCTTTTTAAGGGAGGACTTATTATTTCATGTGATTCCAGATTTACTGTAGAATCAAAAGATATACAAAATGATGTGTCTTAGGAACATTGAAAATGACAGAAATTCATCTCACAGTAATTTAAGGGACAAAAGGGAATTTATTGGCTCAGGTAACCAAGAAGTCCCCGGGCCTTAGGCACAGCTCAGACCAAGGCCTCAGCAGCCCAGGACGCTGCCTCTCTCCTCTTGGCTCTGCTTTTTTTCTGAGGTAGCTTCATTTTCATATCATCTTTATCCACCCGGTGGCCAAGGGGCCCTGGTAGCACTGGGAGATAGATACGTGGTTCTCACGGCTGGCTGTCCCAGGAAAGGGGGACTGTCTCTCCAGCAATCTCAGCAGAAGTCCTCGTGCCCAATACTGTGGCTAAAAGGGTGGGGTGCTCTGGTTGGTCAGACCTAGGTCGTGTCTCCCAGCAGAGGCTCCTAGAGTTTGGGATGAGAGGGGATCGTATCAGCCCCGCTTGGACCGCAAAGTTGGGGATTAGCGATCAGGGAATGCTCCCAAAGAAATACTGAGTAAGCGAAAAACCTGACCAGTGGGCTTTGTGTGTGTGGTGGTAGTGGTTTTGACAGGCAGGGTCAGCCCCTTCCAAGTGACAGCTAATGATCTCCCTTCTGGGACAGGGCTTACTGGAGGCCAGGACTCTTATCAGATCCGTTTTGCCCTAAGCACAGCATTCACGAAGCATGACGCTTACCGATGCAAGATGACGACGATTAGGCCAGTGGCGATATATCGCATCCATTCATTTTATCTTCCCTTTAATTCCTAGAGTGAATACCTCAGAAATATGTACTTGGTTTTCTAAGTGCACGTAGGGCACAAATACATAGTCTGCTTACAGTCGTCTCGTGAGACTTCCCAGTTGCCAGGGACTGAACGAAATCGTCGCTTCTCCCTTTGCAGTGCTCCGATGGCATTACGGTGGGTTTTTCCCCTCCCAACAAAAAGAATTTACTAACATTGGATAGCTTTCATTATTTTTTTTCTTTTAGATATTTTTAAGAGGCGAATACGGGGCTGTTAAAGGCCTGACGTTCCACATTGCTGCTATGGGTTGAATAATCCTTTCCATAAAGAACAACCAATGCCTGTAACGCCCCTGTAGGAAATCTGAAACTCACATTGGTTTGGGGCAAGCCAAAAGGGAAAGGGCTGGCTGCATTCACTGGTGACTCATCGTTAACCTCAACCACTGTGCCGTCATATTTACCTATAAGTCATCACCCGGAAAGAGAAACCCTGACATAATGTCAGACACAAATTCAAGTGTTCTGAGTCTGGTTTGAATTCACCCATAGAGCTCCCTACAAATATAGAAGGAACATTTCACAGCAGTTAATGGTAGTGTTATTATTACTATGGCTCTCTTAATACTAACATACAATGTTTTTTTTCCTATTCTGTGGCCCCTAACTGCTTAGATTTTAAAAATCAGCTGCAGCTCTCTCTGGTTTGATGCTGGGGGTGAGCCTCTGGATTGCCCTCAGATTTAACAGGACAGACTTCAGGATTCTGAATGTAAATCTCCTTCTCACCCACGCCCAGAATGAGAGATATTTAGATAGAAAGATGACGGATAGATGGATAGACGATAGATAGATGGATAGATAGAGGATAGAATATTTATAATTGCTTATTTTTATTATATAAGATATATATATTTATTATATAAGATATATATAATTTTTCTAAAGTTGCTGTAGGATTTCCTTTACAAAATAGGCCTCGATGCTCCCGCCTGGTAGGGAAATAGCCTCCCCTCCTCAGGGCCTTAGATCCCAGCTCTATTTATAATTCCCATCCCCGGGCGTAGACGAATAATTTAACCTTTTGTTTTTCTTTGCCAAATCTAATCATGTTTTTAAAATTTTTTGTTTATTTTATATTTCTTTCTATACTTATTTTTTTTCATGAGCCATTCAAAAGTAAGTTGTAGACATGATACCCGATTACCTCTAAACACTTCAGTATTTCCTCAAAACAAAAGCACTTTCCTACATAACCACAATCCAGACCCCCAAATCAGGAAGTTAACACCGATACAGCGGTAATGGCTAATCCACAGACCTCATTCAAATCTCAGATGTCCCAATAACATCCTTCTTAGCAAAAGGAAGCAATCCAGGATCATCCGTTAACATCAACTAGCATTTAGTTACATTTAGTTCACATGTCTATTATCTTTCAGTCTAGAACAGCTCTTCATCTTTCCCTGACTTTTCATGACCTTGACATTTTCAAAGAGTGTAGGCCAGTTATTTTGCAGAATATCCCTCAATTTGGGTTTTCTGATGCTTTCTCATTTAGATTCAGTTTATGCATCTTTGGCAGGAATATCGCAGAAACGATGCTGTGTTTTTCTCAGTATATTCTATTAGGTGACACAAGATGTCAGTTTGTCCCATTGCTGGTGATTTAACTTTGAATTTTGGTTAAGGTGTCATCTCCACTCAATCTCTACCCTGTAAAATTACTGTGTATTTCCCTTTATAATTAATACATGTATTCCTTGGACATACATTTTAAGACTCTGTAAATATCTTGTTTCTCATCACAATGTCATCCATTAATTTTATCATCCACTGATGATTCTTGCCCAAATCAGTTATTACTGCTGTGGTTGCCAAATGGTAATTTTTTCCAAATCCATCATTCCTTCCACATTTATCAGTTGGCATTCCAAGCTAAGGGAGTCCACCGTTGTTTGTTCGTCATTAGTATGACCTCATGGATTTCTATCTTATTTAATAGGTCATAGTCCATCACCATTCTTATATTTTTTGATGCTCAAATTGTTGCAGCTTTAGCCAGTAGGAGCCCCTTTCCCTATGTCCCTTGCGAATGGATGTCCAGAGCAACATGAATAGTGCAACCTCAACAGCTTCTCTCCAATATAGTGTCATACTTCTGTTAAGTTGTCGTTTTAGTGGAGGCTTCTATGCCTACGTGTACCAGTTACCCTCAGAGAGCCCCAGAATGTTCCATCATTCATAACCATTTATGTTGGCGGAAAACCTACAAAGATCTGCGATAATATAGCCACCACATATGTTGAATATTTTTCCTCGTTGTAACAGAGAAATTGTCCATTGTAATCTCTCGGTCTCATTAAAGATTTGGCCTGACATAGATAATTTTTTTCCTGGCCATTGGACCCAAATAATATAATTATAGTGACTTTTTATTATTATGTTATTTGACACTTATCTATCCTGCAGTACTGTATTATTAACATTGTATAGCTCCAGATTTTTCTCATTCGTGTGGCTGGAATGATTATTTCTACTGACCACACGAGGGTGTCCGTGAGCTTGGAAAAGGAGTATTTTGGTGCACTTCAATAACTACTGGAACTTCGACAACAGTAATTGTTGTCATTTCACTATATTTGGAAGTTATCATTAAAAAGTGCAGTCAGGTTAGCCAGAAGACTGAAGCCAGCATTCTTTCCGTTAGAAGATCTTTTGACTATCAGATGGAAGGCTTTTATGAAAAGAAATTAGAATTCTCAGCGCTGTTGTATGGCACAGAAGTTTCCTCGGGTCAAGAATTAAGAGACCAAGTCCTCTTTGGGGTTCCACCGCCAGTGCGTGGCTTTGGGGTGTCCCGGTATCTCTCTGGGCCTTGATTTCTTTATCTATAAAATGAGATAGAGTATAAGATGACCGTTTAGGCCCTTACACAAATGGCGACAATGAAGACAGGATCCAAAGTTAGGCATATATCCAAGAACTTCTTCGTCCTGGTGGTTCTTTTTGTTATTGACTGCTTAGAATGTTCTGGCTGCATTCAATACATTCTCTCTTGTGATCGCATCAACCACCACTTCAGGTTATGTAATATGGTCTCATTCTGAGGTTGGGCTTAAGTAATTTGCCCAAGGTCATTCCCCTAACAACGAACAAACTGAGATTTCAGCCTCATTCTCTCTAACTCAGAAGACTTTGTTTTTATTCCTTTGTGTCACGTGGCCTCCCTAGGGCCAAAAGACTAGTTTCAATGGAGATTGTACCTCGGAGAAGAAAACAGATCATTTTCTGCCCAGTGGCGTTTAGATCAAATACTTACAGGTGCCTGATGCGTAATGTAGATGGAAGACCCAGGCCAGGAGTGTCTTAGGTAGACAGGAAGTCCCGCCCCGCCTGCGAGGGCAGGCTCTTCTTAGCCGTTGCCCTGTGAGAATACAGGCTCGATTTAGCCTTATCATTTTCAAGGGAAGACTGAAATCTGTATTTTTAAATGAAATCTCATTCATTTGAAATTTTGGCAACAAGTTCAGAATTTTGGGGAGTGGAAGGGAGGCCAATCAAACACTCGAGGACCCAGACATCGCTCTTTCCTCTCGCCAGGTGGGGGCAGGGTCCAGAAACGAGGCCCCGCTCTCCTCCCAGCTTTAACAAGTAACTTGCCTATGTTGGTAAGTGCACTTTCTTGCTTCACAAAGCTCTCAGGCTCTCCCAATGGCTTTAGGCATTTAAAACAGGGATTGGCAAACTATACCACCTGTCTTTATATGGCCCACAAGCTAAGGATTGTTTTTACATTTTCAACAGTTTAAAAAAAATCAAAAGAAGAATAATATCTTGTGACATGAAAATTATGACATTCAAATTTCAGTGTCCATAAATAAAGTTTTATTGGAACACAGCCACATTCATTTATTTATGTTTTGTCTATC
>NW_006437828.1:7122092-7167573 GCF_000325575.1 Pteropus alecto | reverse complement strand
CAACCACCACTTCAGGTTATGTAATATGGTCTCATTCTGAGGTTGGGCTTAAGTAATTTGCCCAAGGTCATTCCCCTAACAACGAACAAACTGAGATTTCAGCCTCATTCTCTCTAACTCAGAAGACTTTGTTTTTATTCCTTTGTGTCACGTGGCCTCCCTAGGGCCAAAAGACTAGTTTCAATGGAGATTGTACCTCGGAGAAGAAAACAGATCATTTTCTGCCCAGTGGCGTTTAGATCAAATACTTACAGGTGCCTGATGCGTAATGTAGATGGAAGACCCAGGCCAGGAGTGTCTTAGGTAGACAGGAAGTCCCGCCCCGCCTGCGAGGGCAGGCTCTTCTTAGCCGTTGCCCTGTGAGAATACAGGCTCGATTTAGCCTTATCATTTTCAAGGGAAGACTGAAATCTGTATTTTTAAATGAAATCTCATTCATTTGAAATTTTGGCAACAAGTTCAGAATTTTGGGGAGTGGAAGGGAGGCCAATCAAACACTCGAGGACCCAGACATCGCTCTTTCCTCTCGCCAGGTGGGGGCAGGGTCCAGAAACGAGGCCCCGCTCTCCTCCCAGCTTTAACAAGCAACTTGCCTATGTTGGTAAGTGCACTTTCTTGCTTCACAAAGCTCTCAGGCTCTCCCAATGGCTTTAGACATTTAAAACAGGGATTGGCAAACTATACCAGCTGTCTTTATATGGCCCACAAGCTAAGGATTGTTTTTACATTTTCAACAGTTTAAAAAAAATCTAAAGAAGAATAATATCTTGTGACATGAAAATTATGACATTCAAATTTCAGTGTCCATAAATAAAGTTTTATTGGAACACAGCCACATTCATTTATTTATGTTTTGTCTATCGGTGCTTTTGTACAAGGACAGAACATAGACCATATAGCCCATAAAGCCTAAAATATTTCCTCTTTGGCTCTTTACAGAAAAAGGTGCCAACCTCTGGTTTAGAATTCAAAAGCCAAAAAGATGGGCAGTGCGCCTCTCCTTTCTGCCCTATTCACATACCTAGCCAGAGATAATTTTTGAAAAATAGAATCTACTTAAATCACAGGAAAGGAAAGGGGGAAAATTGAGAAAGAAAACAAAACAAATGTCTCGAAATATTATCTGGGCATAAAGAGATAAAAATGATGTTTCTTCTCCCAAAGTTATATGCATGTCCTCTATTAAAATTCGTAATATTTCAAATATGTTTTATATGCTGTTTAAGTCACAATAACAAACAATATAACTCTATTAACTGTTGGGAGAAACCTGATCTTGCCCAGAGTGTTTTTATTTTTCATGCATTTTGTGAGACAGAGCAGATTCTCTGTTCATGAAACTAATGAGAGGAATAGAGCTGGAGTGCTCTCCACACAGCTCAACCATGCACTTCCGTGCCCGAGCCTCCTCTCACGCCCTCTCTGGCCGGGATGCCCACCACTCACTCCCGTGTTTCATCCTGCAAGGCTGAACACAGACGGCTCCAGCCTGTCCACCCCCAGCAGAATTCATCCCTTCCTCCTTGGCATCCACATGCCCTGGTCACACTGTGATCTCTTACTTTCATGCGTGTCAGACGGGCAAGCTCGCCAAGAGCGGAATCCATGTCCCCTTTAGGCATCAGCTTGGGAGCCTGACACCTAGTCAGAGCTCAGTAAATTCTTGATGAATCAGTGAATCAGTAAATGAATATATACTTAATTTGGTCATTTAAAGCTTTTCTGAGGTCCCTCAGAGGGGTGATGAAAGCTGGGTGGTGTCTCTTAGAAGGCTGACTCTGGTTTCTGTAAGTGACCTCACTGTTACTAGCTGACCATTGCCTAGACGGGCCAATGATGACAAATCTTCAGCCCCGTTTTCTTTTTTTTAGCTGTAGACCAAACACCTGTGAACTAAGTAGCCAAAACCAGCTTTGGTTCCCAGTTGTATCCAGTGATCTTAGGCGAGTCATCTGACCTCGCTCAAGCTCTATGTATCCCATCTGTAAAATGGAAATAATCATAGCAGCTAAAAAGCAAATGAGATAATGCACGTTCAGGTGCTCTGCGAACTCTAAGGTAGTCTATGCATGTGCGATGCTGTTATTGGTGCTAATAAATCTGTACGATAAGTAGAGAAATGATTATAGAGCATGGAAAACTAATTTTAAAATTTATAGAGCAACTGAGTTAAATTTGAAAATTTTAGGAATCCTGTTGAGTGTATTCAATAGAGCTTTTCATCGGGGCGGGATTAATATTCTGATCATAATTTACAGAGATTCGGATAAACAGTCCAAGGAATTTGATGCTTTTCTGTCTCAACTGTTTGATGGAAGCAGGATGTTTGTTGCATTGATCATTTTAATTTTACTTTCTCTCTAACGTGTGTAAGCAGCCTCTGCATTGCTACTTTTTTGAGATACGAGTCTAAGTGTGTGCATAAAGCATTCTGGTATATTTCCTTCAGCTCTAAAATTCTGTGGTTTGATATAAGCCTTGTTACTGGAAGCAAATTCTGTTTTGTCACTAATAGACATTATCTTATTTCAATAAAGTGCATTTCAATAGAAAAACATAGCATCCCTCTTAACATCAACCCTTTGCAAATTATAAGATGAAAGAAAAAAATAACCTTGTAACTAAATACCAACAATACTTAAAAATTAACAGTACTCAAAATATTAACCAAAAAAAATCCGTTCTACTCAAAATTATTCACAAAGAAATACATGCAAAATGAATGTACCCCCCCTCCCCCCAGAAATACAGATAGTATGATTATCTGCCTGACTATAACTCGTAGATTGTTCATCTAACACAACAAGTATGCCTGGTTATTCCATAGCATTTCATTGTAGTATTCCTGAGTAACTGAAGATAAAAGTACTTTACCCATTGCCACATGTAATCCTTCCCTAACAGTGGAAGTTTGCCCAAGGTCCAGAGTCTTCCTACTCTAATCCATTCTACATAAACTGCTAAATTAAATCTTAAAGAGTAGCTCCGAGTATGGCACTCTAACTCAAAACCCTTCAGAAACTGCACCATCGTCAGCCTGACATACAGCCCACACTTCCTGGCGTGCATGGTGACCACGGCCCCGCCTGGAGGTCTAGCCAGGCTAACCATGCGCTGTCCCCAAACGCACCCATCTTTGCCCTTGTTCTCATGGTACCTGCCACCTGCGGCACACTCCCTTCTACCACGGCCCCTTCCCTGTTCCTACTGTCATATCCACCATCTCAAAGGTCCACCCAAGGGCCCCGCCCCCAGCCCCCAAGGTGGGCGCATCTTCTTCCTCCTTCCCACTCCGCCCCACATACCTGCTCTCTACCTTTACCGTGGTGCTTATCACAGCAGCCTTGAATCCTTGAGAAATTGTCTTATTCTCTTGTGTAAGGTTTTCAAGTTTTTGAAGCCAAGGACTGTGTTTTCCTCATACTTATTTTTGCTAGGTCATGGTAGGTATTACACTTAACAAATTATGAATAATTTTAACACATTCGACCACTTCATGCCCAGCAATGACTGGTGTTAGGGGCTTACGCTGAGATCTTTCTTTTTAATAACAGCTTTTGAGCTCTAACTCACCCATTTAACATAGAGAATTTAGTGGTTTTAGTATTTTCATAGAATTATGCAACTATCAGCGCTATCTAACCCCAGAACATGTTCGTCACTCCCTAAAGGAACTCTGTGCGCGTGGAGGAGTCACCCCCCACCCCCCGTTTTCCTGTCCCGGACAACCACTCATCTGCTTTCTGCCTCCTAATCCCGGACAGTGACTACAGATGGAAGCATGTAACACGTGGTCCTTTGCGACGGCTTCTTTCTCTTAGCGTAAAGTGTTACAGGTGCGTTGGTCATAGCACATGTCGGTACTTCCTTTCCTTTATTGCTGAAGGTAGTCCACACATGTGTATATACCACATTTTATTATCTATCCGTTCATGGACGTTTGGGTTGTTCCCACTTTGGGGTTATTATGAATAATACTGCTATAAACATTTGTATACACATTTTCACGTGGACATGTATTTTCAGTTCTCTGAGTATATACGTAGGAATGGAATGGCCAGGTCATATGGCAACTTTACGTTTAATCTTTGGGGGGACTACAAGATTGTCTTCCAAAGCAGCGACACCCTTTTGTATTTCTACCAGCAATGCATGAGGGTTCCAATTTCTCCACATCTTCGCCAACATTCGTTACGGTCAGTCTTTTTATTATAGCCATCCTAGTGGGTGTGAAGTGGTATCTCATTGTGCTTTTGATCTGTTTTTCCCTGATAGCCGATGATTCGTAAGAGCTATTGATCTGTGGTGTTCTTTTCTTGCGATGTCTTGTTCTGGTTTGGTATCCGGCCTCAGAGTGCCGGCCTCATAGATTCTGTTGAAAAGTGCTCCTTCCTCTTCTTTTGTTATCATTGGTGTTAGATGTTCAAGAATTAACAATTTTTCTTTAAATGTTTGGTAGAATTCAGTGGTAAAACCATCTGGCCTGGCCTTTCCTCCATGGGTAGTTTTTAAGTTACTAACTCGCTCTCTTAATAAAGGCCTCCGGGGGTCTGAGGATATCAGATGGTATCAGGCTGGGACCTGGGAGTGTCTTTCTATCACTCACACCTTCTTTCCTCAGGGGCCCAAACGAAGGGAACTATAAACTCAAGAAATCTAGCCAAGTGGGACACCAGGCACCGATATACTCGCACTAACTTATTAGTCAGTTGGCCAGGAAGTGCCCAGTTACCCTCAGTGCGGGAGAACTGAAAACAGGGACGGCGAAAGGAGGCCAAAGCAGGGCTTCCTGCTCCCCTCCCCCCCCCAGACTCTCAGCCTGTCTGACCGCCCCCCTCAGATGCAAGCACAGAATCGGCAGAGCGAAAAGGAAAGATGGGCCGCGTCCCCCTAAAGGACATAAGCCATAAGCCATAAGCCAGTCAGCTCGCTGCACCCAAGTACGAAGTAGCTGGGAGCCTGTTACATGTTCCCTGCACGGTGACCGCGCACTGGCAGAATGCAGCTCAGTGGATGTCCCAGTCTTTGCCAAGTCAGCTGACAGATGGTAGGGAGGGAGCGATGGCAGACAAAGCCGAAGGAAGGGGCCAGACTTCCTCTCCTATAAGGAGCAAAGCTGTAGATTGTCTTGTTTATTCTTCTGGCCCCGAGTTAATGGTTCCTCTTTTATTTTTGTTAACAAATGACTCACTCGTGTTTATTATGGTAAAAATCAAGGACGGGGTGGTCTGGCGTAGCTCATTAAGGACCAGCCCTGGAACGGACAGACCAGCCTTGGTGTCTGGCTCCGCTCTGTGATAACTCTGTGGCTCCGAGCGGTTTCCATCACTTCTCCGAGCCTCAGCTTCTTCTTCGCACTGAACGGGAATGATAATGCTTGAAAGAGGAGCTGTAACGACAGATGACGTAATCCACACACACAGCATATTTCGGTGCGTGGCAGATATTAGTGCTCACTCGACATCGGCACGAGGAACACGGAGATCACAAGGCACCTGCTGAGCGACCCGTGCCCCAGAAACACCAAGGGGCTCACCTGAGGTTATGCATTCACTTCCGTGTATTTTTAGGACTCTTCCTTAAGACAGGGGATCTCGGGAAGGAGGAATTTGGGGGACCGCTCTTTCTTACTGTTTTTAGAGAGTGAACCTTCTGATTCTTCTGCCCAATCTATCCCTTTTGGGAATCTGGAACCTCATGCTCTGCCCCCAGGAGAAGCTCTGGGCCCACTCCAGCGAGAGGCGGCCCCCGGGGGTGCCATCGCCCTTTCTCTGTGTTATTCCCTTTTATTTTTTAATTTTTTTTTGCACGTGGAGTAAGTCACTGAGGAGCCCCTCTCTGTCCCTCACTCTCCCAGGAGCTCTGAGGAAGCCACAAGCTTTTATCTCAAGGTTTCGACTACATGATAGGTTTCCTCCGTGGCGCCCAGATTCGTGGACGTGGAGGTACAGAGGGACCCCCACGCGGGTGCTGAGTCCTGAGGCACAGCGACCCTGTCACTGCCCCCCTCTCCCTGGCTCTCTCAGCCCACCACACGGGGTCCTAAAGCGCATCTCATTCTAATTTTATAGTCATCATTTGAAAAGAGAAACCCCAGAGTAAAATCTCAATATACTCCGACTCTGAGTTTTACTCCTTACAGAGATTTCCTAGAGATTGTTCCGTTCTTCCGTAACGATGGAAGAAGAGACGCCCGCAGTCGGCTGCAGGACGAGCAGGGCTGACAACGGGGATGATACAGTATCTGCAAAATCTGCAGATGGATAAGGAAAGATCTCTGGAATGTCCGTAATAACTGTATAATTTGGTGATAGCATACAGATCTACTAGATGTCATAAACCGAATTACCAGTATCAATTTTAAATTTATTAGAACTAGGAGATTTGTGAATAAAACTTTAGAGTAGGAAAAGTTAAATATTTATTTTAGCGAACTGATATCTCATATTTTCTGTCAGCTTAAAATGTTAATAGTCCTCTCGTATGGAACAGAATCTGTTTTTTTAAATCTAGTGCCTTGTAAGTTTTAAACTCTTATGTGAAATGTAAACATCAGCCTAATATTTTAGACTTTCTCAGAAAGCATTTCTTTATTCCTGAAGGACTCTAATCATAAATGATGTTACTTTTAATTTATGACGTTAGTTGCCAATAGCCATACTCTGCTCTATGTGTTATTATTGCTATTATGAAGGTAATTATATCCGTATCTCTCCTGAGATGATAAAAAAAAGCCTTTGTAGGTCTGTATGCAAAGTATTCGAAGAAAAGATTATTTTACTGTCTGCCAAAGGTAGCTTCGAGCAAGAACTATTGTGCAGGAGCTTTTATAGACATAGATGAAATTCCTTTCGCCATTTGAACAGTGTTTACATTCAGGAAAGCTCACAGTTAAGTCTTGGACATACTGTGAAAGGATCTTTTGTTCTCTAGAAAAACATACTTCCTCATCCTTTGAGTCACCTTGTTTTTATCCCCTTGTTTACTTTTTAGGGGGAAATAATGCCCGCCTCCCCACTAACGTCAAGGGAGGAACTGTTTCAGAAATCCAGGAGGAAAGAGGGCTGAGTTATTGGCAAAAAAAAAAAAAAAAGCCAGAAATATTTTTAAAACCTGAAAAAAGTAAACAATGTCATCTCAAGCTTCAAAAAAATTACTTGGATAGGACTTTTTCCAAGGCTAAAGAAAAGGAACCTTTTTTTTTTTTTTTTTTTTTTAATCATAATTAACAGAGATCAGGATCAGGAAACATGACACACTCCACTGGGGTTTCAGACACAGTCCGAGGCACTTTTTCTGTCGTGCGAGGAACGTGTCCCTTTGCTAGCTGCGTGGATTCTCTCAGGCTGGCCTAGGTTTCTGTCTTCTCCTCGCCGGTGGGACCCAGGACCACTTTCACGAGGAGCACAGGCTCGGCTCACTCAGATCTGAATTTTCTTAGCGATATTCATTTATTAGTCAATAATGCGTCTGATTCCACGTGTGACTTCAAAACTGATTTTTAGGGGAGAAGACATCATCACCGTGTACCCCAGTGCCAGTACTGCACCCAGAACTTCCTGGACGCCCTGTAAACACTGGTTAAGGGAATCGATGAAATAGATACAGAAGATTTCAGGGTGACCGTTTCAAACAACAGTCTTTTAAGTGAACGCGTTCTGGTGTGTGATTTTTTTTTTTCTAAGTCTTGTTAGTCTATAGATACACTCTAGGTATTTGTGTGAGTGTTTATATATCCTTACCTAATTTGCATAAGTAGATTACTTGTGGTTGAGGGATTATCTATTCATACCCTTCTTCAGTCACCCTAAACCTGAGTCATCCAGAAAATATATCATCAAAGCTCTTAATACTCACGTGCGCGCTGGGTTTCGCCACAAGCAGAGAGCGTCAAAGTTAGCATGCTCTGGGATGTCGCCACTGGATGCGTGTTTTCGTCTGTAAATGCTAAACAAAGGTATGTTCTGCTGTGCATCGTTGGCAAAGCTGGTGTGTCGTGTGGGGGGGAAAGGGAGAGACTGACGCCTGCCGGTCACTGTTAAGCCTTCTGTGTCCTCACTTTAATCCTTTACTGTCCATGTGAGAGGTGATGATATCCCCATTTTACAGATGATGGAGGAGAATCTCAGAAAGATGGTGTAATATACCCAATGTCCCACGCCCAGTATGTGACACTACCAGATTTGTCCCGCTAGGGCAGGCACCAAGTGTAAGATCGTCTTGTATAAAGCTGGTTCAGACCCTATATAAATACAGTAGGTTACTAACTTTCAGAAATGTATGCCGGCCCTCTGAGCCAGGGACCTATTTAGTGATATTCATTGCTCTCCATAAATCTGATAGATATGAAAAAGGCGAAAGCGATTGCTTTCCAGAAATAGTCCTTGCTTTCTTAAACCAAGGTATGCTTCAGAAAGCATCGGATTCTGTAACTTTCAATAACACATTTATTATTTAAAGCCTGTGTAATATGGTAAAAAGAATCTAATAAACCTGGCTTTTGGAATGAGCTGGACTGGGATTCGAATCCCAGCCTTAACAGATAGGAGCTGTGTGACCCTAAGCTGCTTAACTTCTCCAAAGCTCAGGTCCCTGGCCTGCGAAATAGAAATAACAGTGACTAATAGAGAGAACTGTGAATGTCAGAAATAATATATTCAAAGTGTCTAGATTGTAAACAGCATGAGGGCAAGAATTGTGGATATATTCACATTATCTTTCCACTGCCTGGCACAGGCACACAGTATTCATCGAATGCATAAATGAATGAATGAATGATGAGTGAATGAATGAGTTCTCAGCAGCCAGATTAGGTTTTCTTTTTCAACTCTGCACATATAAATCAGAAAAAAATCTATAAGAAGCTTCAGCAAGAGGGGAGATAGCACACATCCTTTTCTTTGCGTCCTTGGAAATGCCTTTCTTCTTCCAGATGCGCTCAGAAAACTGTAAAGTCAATGGGAAACTTACATTTGATGTTATCTTTTTTTAAAAAAAAGTTTTTTAATTTTAGCAAGTGAACGATTGCAGTGCAAATCCTAACCTGGAAAGCCTGGAATTTCTAGGCAAAGAACCGCCTTTTCCTGGGGACGTTGGCGTGTTTTCGTCTCTGTTTCTTCAAGTGTCCATTCCTCTCTCCAGTCTTGCTCGGAGCAGCCAAGTGGCTGGAAATGCTTGACGTCTCTGTCCTGCCACACCTTCCGCAGCTGAGGGCAGACATGTTTTCAGGAGCTCGGAGGCATCGCATTCTCATCCCAGCGGCCAGAGCTGGAAGTGGAGTCAGCCGCACTCACCGTGCTGAGAAACACCAATCGGCATTTGAAATATTTACAGCAACATTGAACTTCCTGAGTGAGGTCATGGATGACCCGCAGATCACGAGGGTCCGTCTAAGAACCGGACACCGTGTGGAAGCCTTATTCCACCCAACTTTCAGAAAAATATTCTTGAGGAAAATCCTGTTACTTTTTGCCAGTGTTGCGAGTAACATGATATATAGCTGCCATATCTCTACTGAAAAATGAGTGTTTTGTGCTAAGCACTCTCAGAAAATAAAACAACAGTACTAATGACTAACAATGCAGCACTTAGCGTGCCTGGCCCTATTTTAAGCGAACATGTATATTAAGCCTTTTCAGCTCCCACAGCGACCCTAAGACGTAGGTACCATTACGATCCTCATTTTACAGGTGAGGTACCTTACCCAGCTGGTAAGCGTCAAGAGCCAGGATCCGGATCCAACGTCTGTGCTCTTAACGACCACGGTGGGGTCTGTTTGAGCAGCAGGAACACACGTCTCTGTTGAGAGTGAACGAAGTATTTCTTCGATCATCCTAGAGAAGTGCCTGCGGGTGGGGCAGACCACCTCTCTGCCCTGTTTGTCTTCACCTGCACCATGCCTGTGTTTCAGGGTAGATCAGAGACTAGTGTGGAAAAAGAATCTCCCGGGGTTCTCCCCAGGCTGAAGCAGCCCCTCACTGCCCCGGGGAAAGGATGCTTTGACACAGCGGCACGGTAGAAGGCGCCCGAGTTAGCCGGCTGCCATGCCAAGGTCCTTCCTCCCTTTCCGTTCCGATGAAGTCGTCCTTGATGAACTTCAAGCAGAGTTTTCAGGTCTCACTGGCAACGTCGTAGGCTCGCTTCTTGGCAGGTGCTTGTTCCTGGAGAGCCGCCCTCGCCACAGTCACTCAGAACCCCTCATGGCTCTCCCACGCGCAGAGGGTGTTGTGAAAAGGAGCCTCTCAGACAAACCAGTTGGGGAAAAAGGAGCCACTTGCCCTGGCCGCCCTCATCAGAGCCTCGTGCTGGCAACATCACCATGGTGGGAACCCCAGCCCCGCGGGCACCGCCTCGGCCGAGACCCACCTTGTACCACCCGGGCAGCGGCCCCACTGGGGACACACCAACTCCCCGATCCCAGGCGTCCTTTAAACTCCACACCTGTGTCAGCTCATCCAGGAGTAACGGACCCAGACATCAGCTCCCCGCGCCCTGCTCACCGTGGGAGGAGCCAGCGTGGAAGTGGCACCTGGAGGGAAACCCAGCTCCGCTCAGCGACGGGGAGGCCTCGGTGCCATTCATCATTCATTCGCTGGACCAGGCTTTGTGGGCGCAGACTCCACACTGGGCACTGTGCCAGGCACCGGCTCTTGGAAGACGAGACATCCCGATGCATCTTTCCCATCAAGAACACGAGCAGGACAGAGGGGCGGGCGTGCGATGACTGGCAGAGGCCGCACGTCCGGGCAGCGAAGGTTCAGGATCAAGTGCAGGGGACCCGGAAACTCCAGAGAAAGGACAGGGCAGGACCAAAGCACAGGTTCATGCACCGGGGGAACCACACGGGGACCCGGATGCCGAAGGCACCAGGTGGCTGCTTGTTCCCCAGGGAAAAGGCAAGCGGTCTGTTCAGACTTCAGGTGCAGAAAGAGAGGGACCCGCCGCAGGCCTGGCCGGGGGCCGAGCAGCACTCGGGGACCACCTCACCCAGCGCCGACACAGGGACCTTGAAGAGCTGAAATCCCTGTGCTCTAAAGCTTCATAGAGTCACTCTACGAGACAGATATCAGGAAATTCGTCTGTGAATTCTGAAGACAAAATTTTTAAAATTTTTATTTTTTATCTCAAAAGTCCAAAAATCCTGCATTCAAAAAACTGTTCATATAGGCTTAGAAGAAACGTATCTTTATAGACAAATATAGACCAACGTGTATGCATCCTGCTGTCCAGTGGTGAGAGGCGTATAATCCAGTATCACCCTTGGCAACTGCTGCTAAGAAACAGTTTAATTCAATACTCAAATGGAATAATAAACTCTTCCGAGGGGCTCAGGAGACTGAAAGGGGGTCTGTTAATAATTACACTGGGACAACAGGCATGAACCGAGACTGTCCCAGCACAGCAGGACGTGGGATCAACTGGTTACTGTCATTTTATTTTCATTCATTTTATTTTATTTAGAATGTGGATTTAGGATCCCTCTAGTGTTCGGGGAATATAAATCCAGAATATACGATTATATAAAACGTGTGCATACCAAGAAGAAGTTTTCCAAATCCTCCCACTTAGTGTTTTTTAATAAAAGTCTTCTCATGATAAAGCTATAGTGCCTTCTAGAACACCACACTGGATGAATACAGATTGCCATGGCTGGCCTCGCTACCTAGGATCCAGCGGTTGCCAGGGAGACCTTCCCTTGGTCAGAGTCTCCCAAGTCTGATGGAAATGTCTTCCTTTTAATAAATAAGAAGGAGGTAACAGCCGTCTTAAAACTCATAGCACCACAGCAGCACCAGCCCCTCGCCAGTACACAGACATCGTAATAACGTCCCAAAACGCTGAGCCCATACACGTGCGGAGACGGACAACTCCACATGAACTTGGCCTGCCGTGCAGGACCCTAAGCAGGTCCCTGGAACATTAAATTTCTGAAGAGATTACAAAATGAAATAATCCACCTGACTTTGACTAGCATGGTAGTTGTTTTTTAAAACTAGTGATCTTCTAAATGCTTTGAAAACTAAAGTATCCCTCATAGAACCGACATCTTAATTTGATTTGTTTTATTAACAATTAAGGGTAGGTTTTCCTAAAAAGGCTGCTATTCATACTCTCGGTGTTCACTAGAGCACACTCTCTCCCCCAGAAAATGCCCCTAACCCCTTTATGCGTTTCTTGCCTGCCAGCAACAGCCAAGCTCCCCACTAGTCCTCCATCTCCTTAGATTTCATTCAAGCAGGTGCTTGAAGATTTTTTTAAATATACATATATGTCTTGGAAGAACAAAGGGACTGTTCTTTAGAAAGCGAGCTGTTCTGTGTAAGCAAGGCGTCGATACACCAGTGGCCGTCAGAGCTCGGGGCCCGACCGGAGACCTCAGACTTCTTTTTTCTTTCTCCTTCCCTCATCCTGTTTTTGTTTGTCTTGTCCTTTTCGTTTTTGTGATTTTTCTCTGTAAATTAAATAAAGCAATTGTTTGGCTACTTTCCTCCAATAAGGAACTATCACTTTCCAAAAATAATCTAAGTTTTCCTCATCACCAGAATGGTCAACTATATTATCTGATAATAATTGCCGTCAAACGATAAATAAATCTGTAAGAAGCTTCAGACTTTGCAATGTATTGTTGATTCTGAACAAGTCAGAGATTGGACAGAAGCTTCAATTTTAGTACTAAGTAGTCAGATTACTAGATAAAGTTCATCTGATGTGATTTAAAATTGGCTGAAAAAGTAGAATTTTTTTAATTAAAAAAAAACTAGAGATTTTTAACTCGCAAGCATATGATTTTTAAATCACCGAATTTGATCTCCTATATATTTCAGTTAATCTACCAGCACTTCAAATGATGACTTTTTCTTGCCAGACTGATTTATTTCCCTCTTAGTCCAGCCATCGTTCAGGTTTAAGGCATTCGGTTTTATTGAGCAAAGGGAGTGCATGTCCTTTAAAAAAAAAAAAAATCAAAAAAATCTTTGCATCTATGTTTATGTAAGTCTACCAGCAGGAGAATTTGATCACTCCCCAGGGGTGCCTCTGAGCTATTCAGGTCTGGCTGCCTGTTAAAGTCTTTCTCTTTATTTCGGGTTTGTATAGCATGAGGGAGAGCAGAAGCTGGCTCCTGTGAGCACTTCCTAAGCCTGGACTTTGCTTCGCTCCTGCAAAAAACACTGACGTGAGCAGACTCTGTCACAGACCCAAAGGTCATTTTTCCATTTTGTCCATATTGAGAAATACTTTAGATAATTATCTGTCTTTTGTGTCTGAGAAGAATAGGAGCGAGGGGTGGGAGGGGGTTGTTTCATTTCCTTGAATTTTCTTTGTTGGGCTGCATCAGGCTCTCTCGAAATTGTAAAATGAAGCGGAGTTGGGCCCTCGTAGAGAGCAGGGCGCCTCCAAGGCCCCCCTGTTTGTTGACATGTTGCCATTTCTGGAAATCCTTTGTTCTTACGAAGACACCTCACCTTGTTCCATGAGATCTACCTCACTGTGGACAAGGCCAGTTTGTATAAATCAGGTATTTCCTCTTGGATTTACAGAACTATTTCAAAGGTTGCAGACATTTATGGAGAGGTACACTGCAATTGCAGCTGTGGGCTAAGGGCTTTGAGCTTTAAAGTGCCCAGAGGTTAGCAGATGAAGCAGACAAGACTGTTGTGACATGAAGGACGGTGTGGAGTCGGGTAGAGGGCTGTGAGGGCCCAGAGGGACGAAAGCATCTTCTGTGTGAGAAATTCGGGAACAACTTCCAGAAGGTCGCCTTTGCGGGATGACACCCTCGTGTCCAGACGGTTGCGGTGCATCCGGAGGAAAGCTTTGGCTTGCCTTAGTCTGTCCTCCTCATCACTTTTTACAACCAGCATATCCATCTAACACATAATCATCTCCACACAGATGGTTACACTTCACAAACCTTCCATTCAAAGAGCGTATTTGGAAATTTTTAAACTCTGTTGAGATGAAAGTTCTTTCAGCCTAATCCCCATAACGACATTCATACTGTCCCTACTTTCTTCAGACTTCAAGCTACTCCCCTAATATACCGGACAATATTCCAGTCTGTGCTTCCCAGAGGATATAGAAGCTACCAGAATGCAGCTCCTCCAAGCTCCCAAGTGCAGATGTGCCAGCTCCCATCCTCGGCCCGTCCCTCCTCCCACTGTCTCGAGCCCTTTTCTCTCTCCTGTCTCCTTTTTCCCAGGGATCACCATTCTCTCTCCCTTCTGGATCTTTCCCATCGGGATTTAAACACGCGCTAGTGTTTTTCTAGACCCCACAGGCCTCCGTGGCTATTGCTCTAGCTCTCATTCATGTGACTTTCATCCCTTTCACAGCAAAGCCTCTCAGAAGAATTCCTTACTCACACCGGCCCCTTCCAGACCTCCGATCACGCACCTCTCATTCTGCCGTGACTCCTGTGCCCGGCTGCCCGGCTCCAGAACTGCTCTCACTGAAGTCGCAAGTGCCCTCCACGCGGCTACATCCCATGGCTGCCTTTTGTGCCATCGTCTCATTGGCCCTCGCTTGCGCTGCCTTCAGCTTGCTCTCTCGCGACGGAAATCCAGTCTCCCCTCGGCTTCCGCGATGCTCACACAGGTCCCCCTGACTTTCCTCCGCCTCCCTCATCGGCCTGTCTCGGTCTCTTTGGCCGATTCGTTCCTCTCCTGGACCAGTCAGTACCCTCTTCTCTGTACATGGGCTTTTCAGACCATTTCATTCACTTCCATGATTTCAGGTGGTTGGTATTTGTACGCTAACAAATGAAATAGAGAAACGGTAGAAATTCATAAAAATACATAGTAAAAAAAAAAAAATAGAATGAGTTCTTCTCTTCTGTCTCATTTAACAATAATAATGTCTCTGGCACATCACTTGTTCGGATGGTACTTGGCAGTTTTGAAAGCATCTCTGCATTGCCATAAGCAAGTTTCAGGCTGTTTATGACATATGGACATGTGTCTGAGTGCAGCGCCCTTCATCCTGTAGTCGCAGAAGCTGAAGTCCGAAGAAATTAAGTACTTTTCCTAGTCACACAGCTGCTTCGTGGCGTACCTAAAACCCGACGATAATTGTGAGGGCGTGCGCATTGATGACATGTAAGAGATGAGAAAAATGGCGTCCTAAGAGTCTGCCTCTTGCCCGACATTGCATCGCTCGTGAGTAGCAGAACTAGAAGTAGAGCTTGAGTCACCTGGTGTCTAGGCTGCTGGCTTGCACCACACGGCTTCTTTGCATTCCTAGGACTGGTGCAGTTAGGTTCTATTTAAATTAATGATATTTGAAAATCGGAACTGTCTTTCGAACTGCAGTGTGCACTACGGCAGGCTGGCGGGATTGTGGGGAGGAGGAGGCAGGAAGGAGGCATGTCACATGATAAAAACTCTAAGTGTTTATACTTAAAGACTGAGTTAGGTCGTTCGTTTTCCTGTTAGCTCATTTAAGTGCACGTACCAGTCACCAGTGAACCCATACCACAGTAGTAAATGCCTTTCCCCCTGGTCCTCAATGAGGGAGGGTTAGTGTAGGAGTCATGGGCCCTGACGTCTTCTCGACTTATTGGGGTTTTCACATACACCTGTGGGCACGCGGATCTGTTTATTCTCCTTGGACTTGGCAGAACGGGTGGGGCTGGGGGTGAGGCACGTCACTGTCTCACACCTCCGCGAGTACACGCTGCGCAGCTAGAGCGTCCTGGGCACAGCTGGAGCGCCGTGGGCGCAGGTGGAGCGTTTTGGGCACAGGTAGAGCGTCCTGGGCACAGCTGGAGTGCCGTGGGTGCAGGTGGACTGCCGTGGGCGCAGCTGGAGCGCCGTCGGCGCAGCTGGAGCGCCGTGGGCGCAGGTGGGGTGTCCTGGGCTCAGGTGGGGTGCCCTGGATGCAGCTGGAGCGTCTTGGGCGCATGTGGAGTGTTGTGGGCGCAGCTGGAGCTCCCTGGGTGCCGCGGTCAGCGCTGCGTGGACACAGCGGGCAAAGCGCTCCCTGTGAAAACTGCCGCTTAATCCCCTCGTTCTCGGTTCGCGCCGCCGCCGCGGCTCCTTCTGCCTGAAACCTCCAGCCTCCTGTTCTGTCCACCTCTTACTCTTCCTTCGAGACTCTTCTTGGGCGTTACCTCTTCCAGGGAGCTCTTCCTGACCCTCATCCCGACCCCCGGCCTTAGGAGCCCTTCCAGCATGTTCCACTAACACACTGTGCCCGCCCCCGGCGCGCAGCCACCGTTAATGAAGCAGAGCCACCTCCGCCCCTGCCCGAAACCTCCTTGGTGAGGTACAGACCCGGGCCTCACACGGCTTTGCGTCCTTGGCCTCGGGCAGAGGGCCTGGCTCAGGCCTGGCTCAGGCCTGGCACCGATTAAAATCCACTGTAGGCAGGTAGGCCACGTGGCAGGAGAGGACAGAAGGGAACCCCTGAAGCTTCTTCTAAGTCCTAAGTGTCCCTAGTTTTAAATATTAAATTTATAAGGCCGATTATGAAAAATAGCTCAGAGGCAAACACCTTCAACTCTTTTTGCTAATTTATTTTTTGCCCCCGTATCTCTAAATGGCATACTTGTGTTTCTTCTTGATTTTTCCATTTTCAAGCATTATCTTTTGACTTCGACGGTGGAAGGCGAGAGTTAACTCCTTCACTCCCTTTTCCCTACTGTTTGATACACACTTTCCCTCAGTAAATTTGTCCTGGATTTTGGGTTAGGTCAGTGTTCAGGTTCTGTATTATTATATCTACGTAAAATGTTATCATCTGGAAGAAGCATGTAGTATATTTGATTTACGTTTCTGGCAATTATCCCTCTCATTTCTGGGTGGAAAAAGCTAAGAAAAGATAAGTAACTTTGGCCAGAACCATTTCGCCAGTTAATGCCAGCATCCAAAGCTAATCCTCTAATTCCTGGTAAAATGGTTTTTCCATGACATCAAGCTGCCTCTCAAAAAAATTATTTTTTTTAATTTTAAGTTCTTAGTGAACCAATTTGAAGAATAACCAGACTTTTACATGATTTTATCAAAATATTCTTTACACTAAACTTCCACTTTACTCAAATTGATCCCTAATGAGAGCTCGTATTTCTTATAAACTAGAACAGAAATAAATATAGATAAGGACCCAAATAGAGAACTTAGGGCCAGAAAGAATTTAGTCTGGGTTTTCATTTTGAAAATGAGAAAACCGAAGCCCAGAGAGGGTAGATGGCTTGCTCAGTGCCACCCAGCGAGCGAAGGGCCACACTGGGCTGAAATCCAGGGGTCAACCGTCAGCCCATCACTCTCTCTGCTGTCCACCCCCACCCTCTCAACGTTACTCGATTCCTCTCCGGCATTTTCCTCCATTGAAAACCTGTCTCACAGATGCCTAACCTCATTCCCTATCTACATGACCTCCATTGAAAACCTGTCTCACAGATGCCTAACCTATCTACATTGCTCATCTCTAAAAATGGCATTAAGACATGTCATTATAAGTCAAAGTGGGGCACAAAGTGTGTTTCTGAAAACCAGGATTCTGTTAAGCTGCCTCGCATGGCTGCACAACCAGAATATGACACTGCGTTAGGAACTGGGGCACAACGACAGAAGTGGAGGGAGACAAAGAGGAAAAATCTCCTGAGTGTCAGAAAGAATTAGGAGAACTCCGCGGAAGACAGCGCGAGCCCAGGGAGGACGCGGAGGGAGCCCCGCCTGCCGACCCGCTCAGCCCGTTCCGCCCCGCGGCCCCGGGGCCAGTTCAGAGTCTGCGTGTCGTGCCGTGTCCTCTGCTCTCCCCCGTGCGTGATCCCCTTCATTGCCATGTCGTGGTGTCCACAGCCAAACGCACAGCTTCATGTCCCACAATTCATGCTGCCTCCCACCCTTGACCTCCCAGGCCACCCAAGACCGGCATGGCCGGAGCAGATAATAATAGGTAAAGCGAAATAGTCACAAATTGATTTTTTACCCTCCTTGTAGCCCGAGTCTGCGAAACCTATAAAGTCTATTCATTTCCATCGGACTGTTTTTGTTGTATTGTATTGGACTTTGTGAAAAGAATTATTCCAGTGAGAAAGTTCTTTGTCAGAAACTGTAAACTCAGAGGGAGACGTGACACAGGATGCATATGAGGGCGTGTTCCAGAGCATCACGTCACGTAGAAGAGAAGGAGGTTGCAGTTTCAAATAATTGAAAATATTTACCAAGCACATCACTTGTGCCAAAAAAATATGCATTGGTCTCTAGGAGTGTTCCAGCAGAGAGGAGGAGGGTGAGACAATTGAGTTGAGTTTGGGGAGGTGGGCAAAGGGGTCCGGCCCAAAGTCGGGAGAGCGAGGCCACGGGTGGCCTTGAAGAAGCCATGAGAAAGGACAGGACCCCTTTCTGTGCAGAAGGCTCCGTCCACCCCATCAGAGCAGGAGCTGCTGCAGCACAGAGTGTAGACCATCCATCCTGCTTCTCACCTGTAGCGTCACAATAGCCCTGACAAGCATTTGTCTGGAATGTGCCACCGCCCCACCTCCTGCCCCATCTGCCACCTCTGCCTGCATGCTGATTCCTGGACATTCAAACAAAGGAATAACTCTGTGTCTCAATCAATGATAAAGGCACTTACAATGCGAATGCCCTTTGGGTTAATTAGTATGAATGAATATCAGCTACAGTGTAATTTTTAGTATTCATGATAAAAATTCAGATCCTTTCCTGCTTTTTAAGAGCGAGGAAGGATTAAAGACGGCAGCAGTTCACTGAGTATTTAAAAGCAAAGGTTGCCACCAGCCAGGGCAGAATTGAAGATAAATTGCATACTCGATGACTTTGCCAGAGTTTGAAACTGAAACACATAGAGGCTCCCTATAGGCAAAGCTGTTTTGGTCATGCGTTATCCTAGTAGAAACTGCATGCTACTTAGGAAAAGTAGGTGAGGCACAGATATTTTTTTTAACCAGATTTCTTCATATGAAAGACCGTTATACCTGGAGACAGATTAACGTGACTTTCATTGTATCAATGAAAGAAATTTCTAACTCGTGAGTAATAATAACCTCAAACAGTAATGTGTTTTAGGCAGATGTGTTCAGTGCCTCATTACGGCCCGAAGAATCCTGTGCTGCGACTTCGTTCCTCTTTATCAACATCCTCCTGGAAGCAAAGATCCTCTTGTGTGTGTCTCTGTATCCCACGGAGTAGTAAATGTACTGTAAACACACACAGAGATGATTGAATGAGAGCATGAACGAATGAATGAATTCAACTGCCTGCTAATCAATCAGGAAAATTGTAGGCGACTGCACTAAGTAGGATTTCTGTCGATATTTTTATGGCAATCTTTGAGATCAGAGCATTTAAAGCACATCTTCTCATTAGAAGTAGGACATCTGCGGAACGATGGAGGTAATCGCTTTGGCCCGCCCCTCTCATTCGTCCTGTAATACATGAATCGGTTTTCATGCAATCGACTCCAAGTAGCAGAAGACCCAACTCACTAGCTTCAGCTACTAGCACATTGATTATTTACGTAGGTAGAGGGTCAGAGGTTCGTGGCTCCAGGGCTGGTTCTGCACCTCAGCAATGCGGTCAGACACACGGGCTCCTCCATCCTTCCTTCCGCCACCTGCCCTGGCCGCATAGTCACCAGGTGGAGGCTACAGCGCTGCGCATCACATCCTCGCTCTGTGTCCGCAGGCGGCGGGCGCGTGCATTTTGGAGGGAGGCTGGTGTGTCCAGGGCCGTGAGCTACCTCTTTGACCTGGGAGGGAAGCCCGTCCCAGAAACCTCCTGACAGACTTTCTCGGGCATCTCCGGTCACTTGCCATCCCCTAGACCAATCACTGGCAAAGGCGAATGTGCGTAATTCCAGCCGACCGTGGTTCGTCTGAGTTCTGTTTAAAAGAAGACAGGCAGTGGACGTGGGAAGGTGAGAAGGAAGGGCTGCTGTGCCCCGCCTCGTCTCTGCTGGAAAGAGGGACTCAGCTGTGTTGTCCCCACACCTCCGAGGGCTAATGTTCCTTCCAGGATTATATTCTGGCTATTTATATCGTTTGACGGATGGTTTTTAAAAATTATGAGCTTGAGGAGGAGCCCAAAATATATGAGCCTTGCCCAGAATTACAGGGCTTTAATGAGTCATGTCCCCTCCCTGCTCTGGCTTTGGGGCGCTTTACCCTGGAACATTTTTATGAGTTATAATTTACAAGATCCATGTCCTTTCCATGTGAATTCATATGAAAAAAGGCTAACGATTCTTAGGCACAGTCACCTAAAAGGAAGGAAGCAGATTGTGTCAGCTGTGAGAAATACATCCAAGCTCTGAGCATGTGCATCCGTTTGCATCAAAAGTTGTGAGGGTCCACAGTATTTTGTGGTTTGGGGAAAATTTTGATCCGTTAAGTGAAAACAGTGTGTCTACTTCAGAAATTGGAATGACTGACTGGAGCTCTTTCTGGATGAAACTAACGCTCCGAGGAGGAGCGGTCCAAGTTCTCCACGCCTACTGCATGCAGAGCACTCGGCAGTTACCAGCTCTCTGAGCAACCAGTGGTTCTATAGCACACGCCTGCCCCCAGGAAACAAGCTCCCTCAAATGACAGGCCTTCCCTAGTGTCTGTTCCACTTCCTGTCCCGGGCCGGACCGGCCTAGACTTCCTGCCTTGTATCTTTTTTGAATTGTTGTCAACTCATGTAAGAGATGCCCTAAAATGGCTTTCGAACGCCTTGACAGATGCGGGCCTTCCACCCACCTGGAGCAGTGTATTCCTGTGAATATAATGGCATTCATAAAAGGACACAAAGTTACATAATCGCCCCATGTACCTTGCTTTTAAGTATCCCTGGAATTTTATGAATGTGTTTCTCTGGAATAAATGGGCTGATGATTATGTCTGTCAAGAATTTGCCGATGTTGAAACGTCTCTAGACTCCCATTGAGGTGGGGGTGGAGCTGCCCTCCTGGCAGGGCGAGCAATGATTTCCCAGCAGATGGCCTGGCAAGACACGCAGGTGACAGCCAACAGGCCAGTTCCTTTCTGCCCAGAAATTTCATAGCCAATTTTCAGCCTCCCTGGCGGCTCATTATAGGTGTCTTTACGACTTCAGGAGCATGATTTTGGAGGTAGCTGGGGGTGAGGTGGACAGGTAGCAGGGGGAGGTGAGGGAGGGGATTTTTCTTTTGCCTTGTCCATCATTTTTAGTACTTAACAAGCTATTCTCACAGCAGCATTGCTGGATTGTGTAAAATGTCTAAAAGGAGGTAACTAATTTTTGACGGAAGTGAAGTTACGGGACACATAGAAATTTGTTTTCTATACCTCTTCTGAAGTTTTTTGCTTTATTTTTTAAACAAGATACCTGAAAACACACACACACACACACACACACACACACACACACACACACACACACACAGAGTGAGGAACGGTATTCAGAACAGTTATCCCAATAATTCTGTCATTGCTCAGACCATTTTTTGGAACTTTTTCTTATACAATTGGCCTGTAGAACAGTCACTAATTATAGGCAAACTAGTCTCAAAAAACTCGTACCTGGTTTTGACTAAAACCCAAGCTCAATCACCTTATTTGGCATCATGAAATTAGTCAGAGCATGTCAGCACTAGGTGAAACAGTAGAAATCATTGAGTTCAACCCCCTTCATTTCTGCTGAGGCCCAGGGAAGTTTATTGACTCTCCAAAAGGTATATGTACATAGCAAATTAGCAAATAGTTTATACCAGAAATAAACTCCCAAGTGTCCTTTGGCTGTTTATTAAAAAATCAAATCAATTTTTTACAGAACACATGAGCATGTCAGCACTAGGTGAAACAGTAGAAATCATTGAGTTCAACCCCCTTCATTTCTGCTGAGGCCCAGGGAAGTTTATTGACTCGCCAAAAGGTATATGTACATAGCAAATTAGCAAATAGTTTATACCAGAAATAAACTCCCAAGTGTCCTTTGACTGTTTATTAAAAAATCAAATCAATTTTTTACAGAACACACGAGTGCCACCATTAAAAGTATTAAAAAAAAAGAATTTGCCGCGGACTCCGCAGATCCTTTCAGAAGCAATCCAGACGTGTGTTACACAGTGACAGCATTGTTGTAATAAATGTACTATTTAAATATTATTTATTATTATAAATATATACAAAATAAGCTTATCTCTTTATAACAAATGCAAGCTCCCTTATATTTGCTTAAAAAATCAGTTAGACTTAGGCAATTAGCAACAGTAAAACCCTTTTTTACTGTTGAATTTTTCTTGTTTTCCTCATTTCCCGTGGAGAACACCTGTCACGTGCAGCACAGAGCTGCAGACAGTGTCTCCCAGGCTGAGAAGTTTGTCCTTGTGCTGTTCTGTCCGGTGAGATCGTCACTAGCCACGTGTGGCTATTTAAATTTAAATTTTACTTAAATAAAATTTAAAATGTAAAGTTCAGGTCCTCAAGTACTCAATAGCCACATTGGGCTCACGGCCACCATATTAGATGCCACCTGTGTAAACAGTGCTGTGGACACAAGACGTTATTGGCTAGTGCTGGCCTAGAATTCTTGTAGTCAGTATCCATGTTTTAATTTACTGCTTACCTCTGGAGGAGTTGGGAAGCGGTGGCGAGTTTGGGGGGAAGTATTTTAAATATTCATTTGTTCTCTAAATGTTACTAGCTATTCCGCATAGTTTAATTTAAAGAAGAAGAAGAAGAAGAAAGTTATGTTCACCCATTTTTAGAGCATGATTGTGTGTGTGGAATTCATATAGACCGTCGTGTCCCGGCTGCTGAATTTTCTTAAAGTATTCTGAAGTTACGACAGAAATTCTGTCAATGCTGCCAAAGCTATTGGCAGAAAGGTCCAGTTAATTAAAATCTCTTTGCAATGTAAGACAATGAAAGTCATGTTGAATTCATTCTTAATAGCCATTTTATTTGCAAAGACCTTAAGCTACCTGCGTACCTTCATCGATCCTGACATCCAGATGATTCTAGCATGAACGGGCCAGCCTGTAAAGACCGAGCTGCCAGCACGCTCATGTCCGAGGACGAGCCCCCTGCTCGCTGTGAGCGGTTTGAGGGCAGTGACGGGTCCTCTGTGGCTGTCGTAGCCCGTGGCACCTTGCTCGTTGTCCTGCCAGTCTTATTTGAACAAATAAATGAACGTTCGATACGGTCTGCCCTGAACATCGTTACCTTTGGGAGCAGGCTAATAGGCTGCGTGGACTGTGACTGCTTCGGGTCCTTTTTATTGTGGAATGATACACACAAAACTGCTCCCTAGGGCGAGATTTCCTGCGTGTTGGTCAGTCCTTTCGGAGAATCTGTGCTGAATGAAATTGGGGACCAACGAGCCACAGGCTCTCCCAGAGGAAGGCTGAAGTGCCGCTTATTGTTCGAACTGCAGAAATAGTAACTCCAGTTTTAAAATAAAGATGAATTAGGAAAGCTGCGAAATACCATAATAAAATTAGAGTGGGTCCAGAAAATAAATAAGCAGTGTTTAGTGTCCGTGTGTATAACATTACCTCACTGAAGCACGACAGACACATTTTGTTTTGCTTCTCCACCCGTTTGATACAAAATGACGTTTGTCAGTGAGCGGGACTGCTTTGACAGGTGTATAGGTCGGCGCGTATCTGCCGTGTGTGACTCAGCTGGAACAGCTGGGCAGTGAGCCTTTTAAACCGGTGAGAAAGTGCCAGTCTGGCGAGACCCCCCCCGCCCGCCTCTGGCGGGTCTCATTCCTTGTATAAATGCTTGAGGCACGTCTGTGACCCAGTCCAGCTCCTTTTCTGTTTGTTTGGTTTTTTTTATAAAGAATTTTTTTTTTTAATTGAATTTCTCTTCTTCCCAGCTCATTGGATGTTAAATCTGATGAAATGTGTCTGTTGCATCCTGTGGCCTGAGGTGGTCAGATGCCTTAAGGGCTGAGGGGAAAAGCCTTCTTTCTGTCCTGCAGCTTCCGGGGTTGGTCATGGAATAGTGATAATGTCTCAATTCTTCGTTTCTAGATAACCATCAACAGAGACAGTGGTAAAGACGTGAGTTCCCCCAAACACGGGAAGGAGGACCCAGACAACATGCCCCACGTGGGCGGCAACACTTGGGCTGGCGGCACAGGTTGGTAGCCCTGCCATTCCTCTGGTCAGGCGTCCTGAGCCTTCACAAGCCCGTGGAGGCGGCACAGCACCCCTGAGGGGCTTGGCGACCAGCACGCCTCTCCCGCCTCCGCCATTAGTCAGGGGGACCGTGCCCTTGCCCTCTGCCCCAGCATGACGTCAGGACATAAGAAGATGCTGGCATCTGGAGTCCCACGGACTGTGCCACCCAAGGCCACGCAGATGCTAGCAGAGTCGCTTCATCATTAGAAGGGGGGTAACATCAACTGTCTCCCAGGTTGGGGTGGGGATTAAATGAGATTATGATCATCGAGCATTGAGCACGAGACCTGGCGAGAAGAATGTAGTCATTACAAGTGTCGATCCCTTCTTTTAAACTCCGTGCCCTTGGGATCATGGCAGGAAGCTATAGAAAATTCTTTCTTGACTAACTGACTTTGAGAAGAAATGGTCCTCGTCTTCCACATCTCGGAAGTGAGTGCGCTGAGGATGCAGGGCTGAGGATGCAGGACTTGAGATAAGAGGGTAGGTCGCAGTTGGGGCCGATGGCGGGGGCCGTTCCTTCCTCTTGGCTGCTTTCCCGTGACTTCTGTCTCCGCGGCAGCTGGAGCAGACACCACCGCTGGGCCGCAGGAGCCGGGCCAGGCTGTGTGCACTGTCTGATCTTATCTCGACCGTGAGGAGTGCTGGCCCGGGCTCCGTACTTTACCCCCTCCTTAGGGATGCTCTGTGCCTTTGGCCTTGACAGCCCGGGGAGGAAATGGTTTCTGTGCTGGGACAATGCGCTATCAAGTAGGCCTGCAGACTGCTTGCCTACCCTGTTTATTCATCGAGCTTCAGCTCTGAAGAAAGGGTATTTTTAGAAACGTCCTTTGATCTGGAAATCGGTATCAAACCAGCAAGACTGAATCCATACGGAGCGCATCGTGTAACGAGCCGGCCAGACGTGGACTGCCCAGCGGCGGCCCGCACTGCAGCGGAGGGTCTGGCTTGCCCTGCACCTTAAATCTGCCGCCTCACATATCTGTCCAGACTGAAAATCCTGCTTTTGCTTCCTGCAGTCTTTATTTTTCAATTTTCAAGGCTCCTTTATTTCAGATTCTTTTTTTCTCTCGGTCATTTTTTTTTTTCCCTCGGAATTCTCTGTACTGAACTTAGCTCTGGCCCAACAAGTCATTTGAGTCCTTTGGCTTTATCAAAGCCCCTCCTTGCCTGTTCTCCACCTGCCTCTGAACTGATCTAGGATATCCACTGTTCGCTTCAAGATGATGCCTAGAAGTCTAGAACCCCCAGCAAGCATTTTCATTTAATTAGTGCAAATTTAAGGCTCTCGGAAGTGGAGGTCATGAAGAGCTGTCCTCGTGCCCACTCTACCCCGAGGGACCATGTGACTCCTGCTGACCGTCACTCACACCCACCTTCAAACAGCTGTGGGTCCTTTCCTCGAAAAATGATGTCATCTCGGCACCTAGGAAGTTTTAAGCTCTGATTCATGATCCACTCGTTCCTAAGGAGTACCACTGCCGGGAAGGGAGGCAGGTCACTTAAATAGCTTTTCTGCCTCTGTAGCTCATTGTCACTGTCCAGTTACTGGTCCCCTCTGCCTAGAGGCCATCCACGAGTGAGAGCCGGGAATTACACATCTCCAAGAAGGAATTTCCCATCTCCAAGAAGGAATTTCCCACCACAAATTTCTAAATAAGAATGAAATAAGCTGTGCTCAAATCAAAGGGTAAAAACACCATAATTAATAGGCTGTCGTCCTGGTATTTCCCAAAAGGAAATGACCTACCTGGACTTGGATAAGGGACGCAATACGTGCTGAGTTCTTGCTTTTGACTTATTACACCGATTCGGGCTCCAAGGGAGAAAATAAAAATGTAGCATAATTTAACTAAAGCCTACAAGCTTTAAAATTTTCCACTTTACGAAACTTAGAAACGACCTCCATTGTGTGACTGGAAGGTGTCTAAAAAGTAATAGTAAGGGCAGTCGCTCAGCTCTAACTTCGTGCCCAATACTGTCCTAAGCGTTTTAGCCTCATGACAGCCCCAAGGTCAGTGGTGTGAGCATCCTCATCTCGCAGAGGAGACTGAGACACAGAAGTTAAGGAGCTTTTCTCCAGGGCCCGTCAGCAGCGCGTCAGGACTGCAGCCCAGGCAGGCGGGCTCCCGGATTGCACGCAGCGCCATCCCGTACCGTGTGGCACGCGCGCGCTGCGGGGGCCCCTGCCACCCTCCCTGGGTTCTCGGTTCCCAGACTGTGTGCGAAGGAGCAAAGGAAACTGGCTCCCAGTATGTTAATCATTACAAAGCAGGGGTAATAAACCGGTAGCCCGAGGCCAAATCTTGACGGATATATATGTTCCTGAGGTCAACGTAGTGTTTTAAAATAATTTGAATTTGAATCTATTTAGACAAAGCAGATCCTCTCTAGTGAGCCAAAGTTCTCAGCACTGCTCACAATGTTACCTACCTAGCCTTCTAGGCATTAGATCTATATTTATGGCATGCACCGTTTATGCAGTATTACATAATACACACAAAGCATGTGAACTTGGATCTATATGGAAAACGGTTCTGAAGCCGGCAGTGTCTATCTGTTGTAGATTATTTAAGCCAAAAGTCGAAGTCGGTGGAATAATTGCTTTCTAATCTTGGCTAAGCCACTGATATGAAGTTGTAAGTAAGTCACTTTCCTTCTCTGTGCATCATTTCTCTCATTTGCAAAACAGATGAAACAGTACCTATCACCTAGCTGTCTTTCTTATTTTGAGGAAAAATAAGAAAACATGAGGAAAGTGTTGTTCATTTAATTAATAAATATATACTATTTATGACGGTCAAGCCACTCTTACAGGTGCAAACGTAGAGAGTTATATAAAATACGATCCATCCATCGTATAGTTGGTGAGAAAAGAAAAATAAATTTTAAAAGGTAATGAAGAGTTACAGGAATATTGATCCTTGTGAGGCAAAGTCAGGAGATTACGGGTCAACGAATTTGGTCTGAGCCTTGAATCTGGATAAGATTTGGCTGGATAGAGAAAAGGAAAAGCATCCTGAACACGGCAGGGGAGGGGGACACCCCCTGTTTCCAGAAGAAGGTCATATGAATATTTAACTATTACTTAAGTGCAATTATTATGTTCACGGGACGGCCTTTAATCCATTCGTGATCTGACTCATTCTGTGTTCCGGACTGGTAACCACCTGGCTTTTCACGGCTTCCTCGCAGGAGGAAGAGACACCGCCGGCTTGGGTGGCAAAGGGGGTCCTTACCGGCTGGACGCAGGCCACAGAGTGTACCAGGTCTCCCAGGAGGAGAAGGACGCGGTTCCCGAGGAGGTGAAGAGAGCCGCGAGGGAGATGGGCCAGAGGGCGTTTCAGCAGAGGTGAGCGGGGCCCGCATCCAGCACGGTGCCGGCCGCTGAGCCGGAAAGCACAGCGGGCCCAGGAGGCCCAGGTGTGTGCGGTTCTCCACCTCCCACAGCAGCGTGGACCACGGACGGGAATCCAGAGCCGCCCCTTCCTAAAGGCACAACTGAGTGAACTTGAACATGGCCCCTCATTCTTTCCACTCGGGCTCTTTTAAACGTCTTGATTACGCATGCCGGTGTGGAAGGTGGAACACAGCACACTGGGAGGTAAAACCGAAGATATTTCTCTTAGAGAGAAATTGAACTTCGAATCACTCGCTCTCTCCACCTCTGTTCCTGGGCCACACGGGGGCTTCAGGTACCTCTACGTGGGTCCCTTCCTGCCCTCAGGGACTTCGTGGGTCAATGTGGAGAAAGGACTAGTGCACACGCACACACACTCACACTCAGACACACCCCTGTTAAGTGCCGGAGTCCCCTGGCGTGGAGGCTGTGCAGGGAAGGGCAGGCCAAGGTTAGCTGTGCGGTGGGGCCTGAGCCCAGCTGGATCTGGGGATCCAGAAGAAATCTGGAAATCATATTCAAGGAGGAGGGCAAATCATATTCGCCTGGGGAGGGCACGGGTGAGCATGGGTTCCATGGGCGACAGCCCTGCCTCTCGGGACTAAGGGGACCGGCTGGAACAGTGCGGTGTGGGCTTGACCGGGAGGCTGGGTCAGTGAGTGGAGGAGGCCTTGAAATCGGGCTGATGCCGGCCTGTGGCTTTCAGACAGTCCCGGACCGTCCTGGGTCACTTCGATGGGGACATTAACAGATGGGAAGCCACGGGACACATCAAGAGCCATCCACACGTGTTCTTCAGCTAACAGGGAAAAGTGCCCAAGGAGCGGCACCATGTCTCTTTGGGGACCGAGGGGCTCGGCAGTGGTTTGGGATGCGGGTTTGCGTCATCGCGCCCAATGGAAGGAGCTGGGTGCAGATCAGCACCGCGGGCTCGCATGCCTGAGGTCATCCCCCCACGGAGGGCATCTGTCCGTGCATCACACGCTGTGCTTACACGTCCTGCCAGGAAACGGCGCAGCACAGTGGGGACAGACGTGCGGGTTCTCCCCGCCAGCCACACCGCGCTCCGGCCGGCCGCCGGCTTCCCGACGACCCGGATCCACTCGTCTGTCCTCACCGTGCCTGCATTTGCCCTTCTGGAGATAAGCGACTGCCCCCCCTCCACTTCTCAGAGAGGGTACGAGGACAGATAACCACTTTGGAATAAAAGCAGTTTAAACGTCTCCGGAAAGGTGACAGGCAAACTGTGATGAAAAGCCTTGTGAGAATTAGAATATCGCTCTATACCTCAGATAAACGGTATCCATTTAGGAAAAGAACCAACTAGATATGCACCATGCTCCCCTCCCCAGCTAATGAGCTTCTATTGTGGCCACAACCAAAATCTCACAAGTAAATGTCCAGCCTCCATTTTTGAGTAAGTGGACACATGGATAGATGCTCTGCCACACTAGGAGTTCGCGGGGAGGCAGAAGTAGAGAGGAACATATAATGGACCTGTCCCCCCAAGTTCAAGAAGAAAACTCAGGCCCCACTCCTAGGCCGCACCCCCAGATAGTTTTGAAGCTAATCCAAGATATCCTATATTTTCATCATAAATATTTAAGGGTATATCTCTGAAAGATAAGAACTCTTTAAAAAAGTACAAACTCACAACGCGATTATTACATTTTTTAAAAAGAAACAATTCTGCACTATCATCCAACAGTCACTTCTAAAGAGCGGTGTTGCAACCCCAGGCGTATGCAGAACAGAGCTTGCTCCCGTGAGGCTTGACAGCGCCCTGTGCTTTTCCTCCCAGTTCCCATCGGTCCCCCCATCTATGCAATTAGTCCCACGAAACCGTTTGCCTCCCCACGGACAATAAGCCCCTTGAGGGTGGAGTGCTTTGCTCCGTAACATGCCCCTGGCACCTACACCTAGCACCTGACGCATGGCGAACATTCATACTTGTCTGTGGCAAGAATAATGGACAGGTGCCTACGAGTGGTGGTGTCTCCCTCTCACACTGAATTCAGAGGCTGGCGAAAACCAGGTGACAGGCGGACCTCCCCATCCGCCTCGAGGGGTCCACCACGTTGCCTCGAGCCCGAGACCACCGACGGGTTCTAGACAAGCGAGCGTTCAGTTAGCATCCATTCACGCCTGGACTTCGCCCAAGTACTGGTTCCGTATGTCGGATCGACTAATTCAGGAGGAGTAACAGGTAGACAAGCGCAAGGTGTGCGGGAAGCAGGACAGAAACAGGGAGCCGTGAACACGCTCGAGCTAGACGCCGCGGCGCTCTGCACACGCTTCAGGCGCGTTTGAGGCCGGCACATTCTGGAAACCGCGCCCACGGCCGCCGGCGGAACCAGTCAGCCTTCCGCAGTGGATCTCAGCTCGCGTTCGTTTTCCTCCTAGCTGATCCCAAATTACAGTATTTAAGTCTGACCTATACGAAAAAGTAAGACGAGAACTAAAATTCCCAGACTCTTACGTAACAGTAAACACACCCTTTTAAGAACAGACTGCGCCCCCCAAGTGCAGAGAGCCGCACAGACGACGAGGCTGTGAAGCAGCTGCGCCCAGCAGCCTGGCCCCGGGTCACGCAGCAGAAAGTGCATCTGCGGCTGGTTTTGTGGGCTCGAGAGTGTTGGCCCTGGGAAGCTCGCCCGCGTCAGAGGCTAAAATTCCCTATTTTCTCTCCCCATTCCCTTTCAGAATTGGTTATCACTTCTGAACACCTTGTAGCTGATCTTTCTGAAAGCTGACACAGCCCCGAATATGATTTCCAGATTTCTTCATAATTAGAACAACATGTGGTGTTTTTTGAGTGCAGCTCAGTCGTGCCAGAGGTAGCCCTGTAACTAGAGCTAATTCTGATCTGTCTACAAAGACCATTCTGCTCGAGATGACTTACCAGTTGCCCGGCTCTGTGTGTGTGTGTGTGTGTGTATGTGTGTGTGTGTGTGTGTCTGTGTGTGTGTCTGTGTCTGTGTCCTCCTGCTAAGGACAATCTATGTCTACTTTTTTTTTTAATCTCCCTTCTTTGGAAAAGAGCATATTGACCTGCTAGGTGTGAAGGGGGTAGGTAGCATATCCCATGATATTCACAGTGCCCAGCGTCTGTCAGCCTTGATACTTGAGACATAACTTAATCTAATGAAAATTTATAGAGAGGCTTTAAGAGATTGCCAAGACTAGGCATAAGAGGTGTTGTTCAGTGGTCAAGTCCTAGACACACATTCGTTTCTGATCTTCAGGACAGAGAATACATTTAGAAGGCCCCTTGGCATGTCACCTCAGGAAACAACCATTCAGATATTATTTGCCTGTCAGGTATTTACCTTTTAATAGTCAGTATTTTCAAAGGCTGTGCGACAGCACTATTGAATGTCGCTGTGTGTCAGGCATCGTGCTAGGTAATGCAGATTCAGAGAAAAAAATAAGACGCGTTCCCTTCTCCCAGAGGAAAAGAAGAGAATATCGGAGTGCCAAGGCTGTGCGACAGCACTATTGAATGTCGCTGTGTCAGGCGTCGTGCTAGGTAATGCAGATTCAGAGAAAAAAACAAGACGCGTTCCCTTCTCCCAGAGGAAAAGAAGAATATCGGAGTGCTACACATGCAGTAAACGTGTTTTTCATTGAATTTTTGATTCAGTTATACTCACGTATATACACATACACACGTGCATTTGTGCGCACCACCTCTCAGTGTCTTAAAGCGTATTTCTTATTATGGAAAATAAAGTTTGAAAACATTATGATCGAGGGAAACAAACGTATCTATTAAAGCGATCACGTGTATAGGTTCTATAGTAGATATCTGTTGAAGACATGTGAAAGGGAATGATTATCAGAGAGATCGAGCAGGACTGTAGGAGGTGGCCTTCGAGCTGGGTCTTGAAACCTGAGCTGGCGGTAGCTAACCCAGCCAGCCGGGTGGCATGGCAGGGGTTGCCCACCGCCCCATGAGAGTCTGTGCCTAACTTTATGTGATGCCGGTGAGTACTCTGCCCTGTGCTGGACGGATTCTTTCCAGTGCCTGGCCTGCCAGGGCGGAATAGAGACCATTCATTCTCATTTCAGCCCAAGGTGATAATAATATACCCTAGATAAGAGTCTCAGCTATACACCTGGACCCATACCTCCGACAATCCACGCGTGCATAGCGCGTACACACACACATGCAGCAGCTTAGAAGGCCAGACTGTGGTCAGGCTTTTGGGATCTGTGTTAGTTATTCCCTGTCCCAGAATCAACACCCTTTACATTTATAGAAATTTATAGAAATGCGTGATGACATTAGTGTTATAAATATGACACTGTAAAACCCAAGGTAAGATACCTCCGACAATCCACGCGTGCATAGCGCGTACACACACACATGCAGCAGCTTAGAAGGCCAGACTGTGGTCAGGCTTTTGGGATCTGTGTTAGTTATTCCCTGTCCCAGTATCAACACCTTTTACATTTATAGAAATTTATAGAAATGTGTGATGACATTAGTGTTATAAATATGACACTGTAAAACCCAAGGTAGGTTCACTCAGCGAATGAACCTTCTATATATGATTAGTTTAAGATGCTGCATTTTAAATGATTCTGAGTGTCTTATTTTTATTTCAGTCATTCATTCCAATTTATTTTTGAGCACCTATTATATGCTAGGTACATGCTGGGCACTGTACGTATACAGATGAGAAAGACTCAGTCCTTAACCTAAAGCAGCATAGAGCCTGCCTGGCGAGACAGGAGGCTGTAGCACAGGTAGTTACTGTCCTTCTAGAGATAAGCGTGAAATGATAGGGAGCGCAGAAGACAGACCTCAGGAATCAGAGCAGGCTTCCTAGAGGAGGTGGTCATTGACTTGAGTCTTGAAGAGTAAGAGGGGCTTAGCAGGCAAAGAGGCAGGGAGGGGACATCCCCGTGTAGGGGAGAAGCCTGCGCGAGAGCCCCAAGGTACAGCCACACAATGTGTTTTGGGGGCCTCGAGTACACTGGCGGGGGCCACGGCAGACACAAACGATGAAAAACGACCAAAGGGAGCACCGTACTGGGAAGAGGGAATTTCAAAGCCACGATGGTATTAAAACACAGTCAGCGATTTCAGAAAACCCTTGTACTTTACATAGCAACACATTACATTACATTCTTTGGGCCTGGAGTATTATCTTGGTCAAGAAATACATGTCCTTGGTCTTAAAAAGCAACCCATGGGGACTCTTCTAGGAAGCTGCCACACGAACTGACCAGCTGCCAACTTCGAGATGCATCTTTGGGGTACAGCAGCGGTGCGAGAGCCAGTCGCGCACGTGTCTTTCTAACTCAGTGCTCAGCGAACCCTCGATTGGCAGCTTGAACTCCATCACGGCGGGGTATTGACTCCACAGAAATCAGCAAACACTACCCGTCAGGGCTTCCTTTTCCAGTCCCTCAATGGTTAATGGCACCTCATTAACCGTTTACCAGCGCGCTCCTGGGCATCCCCTCCTTTGCAAGGTATCCCCTGGCTGGAGATACGACCCTGCCTTTTCTCCTCAGAGGCAACCTGGCTTACCAAGGTGTTTGCTGCAGTTCTAGCAGCAGGTGAAGGGGACTGAAAGACCCACGTGTGCATGATTTCAGCTGTCCTCTCTTTTGCCCCCTTCGATTTCAGGCTAAAGGAGATCCAAATGAGTGAATACGATGCCCGTACCTATGAAAGGTTCTCAGGTGCTGTTCGAAGACAGGTGCATGCCCTCCGAATCATCCTGGATAATTTACAGGTAATCCTCCCACTGATGGACCAAGAAAACAATCTGGGTCCAAAGCTGGACCCATCCCAAAACTACAGGAGAAAGTTATCCGAACCCTAATCAGCCAGCCAGAAAAATTAATCCATGGCAAACTGTGGATCACTTTGTGGCTTTCTTAGTTGAGTTCTCCAGGGAAAAATATTTTACCTCACCGTTCCTCCTGGCCAGGAAGCAGTAATTGGACTAGCAACCCTGGAAGACACCATACATCCCGATTCCCCACATGTAAAATCTGTGAGCCACCCACCACCACTAGAAATTCACGAATAGAATCCTCTTCCTAGAAACCATTCTGCTGTCACTGACTCTGGAGAGCCTGAGGAGCGTTTGGGGTCATCCAGGCTGTGTGTCGTCTGTGCCCCACCTTCTCCTTCTCCTGCCCTCCCCCAGACCCTACATTGCCTACCCTTTTGCAGTTTCGTAGACTGGTTGTCTTCAAACCAGTTAGTATTGCTGTTGCCCCTAAAAATATCGATTAAGATGTTTTTAATATTTCCTGAGCAAAGACTTATTATTTGGAGATGTTACATTTGAAATCGTGTTCTGGCCAATTTGCAGAGGTAACTAAGGAAGGCCTAGGTATTCTGTAAAATTGCAAATGATAAAGATTATTTTGCAGAGAGAGAGGGGTGGGGGGGAGCGCGCGCAGCCTTGTTCCAGGGGAGACGGGACGGGGGTCACAGCCAGGCTGTGACGTGCTCCTCCACTCCGCTCTGGAATCTTCAGTGTCCTTTCCACAAAGCTTTTGTTTGATTACCTTCAGTGATAACCGCTTCCTCTTTGGTTCTTGTTTGTAATCGTTCTTTGGGAGCGAAGGGAGCTTTTTGTTATTTGCTAATTGTTAGGAGTAAGAAGTACTGTGATGCAGTTTTAATCAACAATCTTAACCCGGCACCCTGAGAAAGCCTCATTTTAAAAACCTCTAAACCACATCAGGAAATTAGGAAAAGTTCTGTCATTTCTAAGGGGAAAGATCTTTATAATGATAAACTAAATTCCTACTTTCACATTCTGGGGACTATAAAAATTAAGTCATGTGCTCCTTTAAAAAATCCACATACAGTTATTTAGAACAAAACAGCATAAGATTTCATATCAACTGGGCGAACAACGTAAACGTGAACAGTCGAATGGTTGGATTTTCTTCCGTAGTCGCTCACTTAACAGGTGCTCGTTGCTGTGAGCACTGAGGGCAGCTGCTGGGTGGGCTCTGAGCTCCACGGCAAGACGACAGATGAATGAAGCCGAAATGCGTGCTCGTGGGAGACGAGGGTCATGGGGGACAGTGCTCGTAAGAAGACTGAAGAATGAGAACGGTTCGGTCATTCATTCCTAAGTTCTTGATGCACACCAGCCATTAGGGATAGAAAAGTCAAGCGTAGTCCCGCCCCTCAAGGAAGGGACTCGAGAAAGGCAAACCAGCAAGCAGCGTCCCGGGTTCTGCAGAGAAGGATGCGCACGAAGGAGGAAGGGCTTCGCGGAGGGCGCCGTGCGCGACTTCACTCTCGAAAGATGCTCGGGATTTTCCCAGGTGCTCGAGGAGTCAGGACATTCCAGACGTAGGAGACGGCGTGCACAGGCGCAGGCTGTTCGGAGTGACCGAGGCGAGCACCTCCGCGTGGGAGGCGATGGACAGGGAGGAGGCTGGCAGAGTGGCAGGGACCAGATCACCAACAGCCCCGGAGGCCGCGAGGACATGCAAACAACACCACGTGTTCCCAGTGGACACACAGGCCAGTAGAGGATTCGCAGCACCAGAACGGGTACGAGAATACATGTTTAACTAAGGGGTTCAGAATCCTCATCCGGTATCAATGAATGTCTTGATTGGTATTTACTGGGCACCATGCTATAGTTAGTTACTTTTACAAACATCATCACATTTAAGCCTCAGATCAACCCTTTTAAATGAATGGTTAGATTTACAAGATCAGCTGAAGGAAGAAAAGTAAGACCTCCCTCCGACTGCGACCTCTTCCAGGAGGACGCAGAGCGAGACTGGGTTCAAACAAGACTGAGCTCTCAGGAGTGACCGTCGTGCTAAACGCCACGGCGATGGGACCGGGATTGGGAAAGTGTCAGCTTTCAAAGAGAGACATGAAAGAAAACTGGGAAAGAAAAGAACAAATAAGATTAAATAGATGGGGAACAAGAAGTTGGCACTTATAAAAAAAAAATCTATGAAGGGATTGGGGTTAATAACTTTCTACATAGCCTCAAATAGAGTAAGTATTTCAGGAAGGTTTTTATTCCTTTCTTCCCTAGAAATCTGAAAAAGAAAAATGTGGCTTAAATAATACCGAGAGTTTTAAGATATAAGAAAGGGAACGAAGTGATTTAATCCTTGCGAGAGTGCCTGAAAGGGATGTAGAACTTCCATCTCTACAAATTTTTACACATAAAACCAGCATTTCAATCATCGCAAGCATTTATCGAGCAATTCCCACGGGCCAGGCCTTACCCATCAGCATCGTCGTCAAGATCTCCGTCGTCATCGTCGTCGTCATCGTCGCTTATTGGCTAACAGTGCCAGCTCTGGAGCCAGACAGCCTGGGTTCTGCAGAATGGAAATGACAGAGAATCGGGCAGTTAGGAAGATTAACTCAGACGACACATATCAACTATTTAAAACAGTGCCTCTCATGCGGCATTCTCTGCAGAAGAGTTAGCTTCATCATTCCCTTCGCTGCGTTTGCTAGTCTTCATCAGCCGGGGCTGCGCGCCAGGCACCCAGACCAGCACTTTACCTTCATTGTGCTACGTAACCATTAAAATACCAGTAAGTTTCTCTCCGTACAGTAGATAAGGGAACTGAAACATATAAGTTGTCTTAATTCTCACAATGTCATGAAATATATTTTGTTCCTGCTTTATAATAAGGGAACTGAAGATTAGAAAGATGACATAACTTATCCTGGGCCAGGTGGCTTGTCAGACCAAAGCTCAGATCCTTATGATCTGCTAGGTCTCCGTTGTCTTCCAACTCTACGATTCAATAAAAAGTATAATTCTTGCAAAGACCCATAAAACATTTTACAGCATTATCTAGATTCCAACACAGCGTCATCAGGAGTTTTTATTTTTACTTTTAATCCACAGGGGTGTTATGCTCAGGTGGGCCATCTAGTCTTCAGTTTACAGAGATGGCACAAGTTAAAAACACAGCTGGTCAGGATGGACAGGGCCTCATGTGGAATATGAGCCTTCAGACCGTCGCCACAGTGAGGTTTGGATTTGGTCCCCACTCGCCATCTTCTGCCAGTCCGGTGCGTCTCCGATTAACGAGTAACTTCCAGCTGTTTTGAGGCAGCTGCATCGTCCTGGTAACCACGGGCGTCTCCTTGGTGAACAGCACAAAGTCTGGCCAGGAACTAGCAGATCATCACTTGAGGTGACTTTCCAAAGCACAGCCTCAGGCCCACGCATTGATCCCGGGGTAGCTGGCCTGAGATGTGAGGAACAGGAAATGGTGCCGCGAGCGCCTCTGTGGTAGCACATGTCACGCACGTCATTCACAGGCTCCCACCAGTGCCCCCCCTTCGCTTCATGATCGGATTCTGGACCACGGGCGTCGTACCCCGGTTATGGGCTTTTTATGAATCTGAAGCAAGAATTTTCTCATTGGAAAAGTGGAGTCTATATAATAACTTCAGTTCTACTTGGTTCAGAATCTGAATCTCTGATCCCAGCATTCCCTGGCAGAAGAAAATATTCGTTCCTACAAAAAAGCCGCTGATTTTAATCATACCTTCTCTCCAGTGTTTTTCAGATCTGCAATCAGTAATGTCAGCCTCGGGCTAAACTAAATTAGCCTTCCTCTGATTGCTTTGGCTAGCACGATAGCTCCACGAACCGACAATTATTTCTTTTTTTTTTTTTCCTTGAGTGCTTCAAAATGAGCTCGTATTCAGATAAAAGGTGTTTGTGAACACTGCCGTGTGACACACACTGTGCTTGGCAGTGAGGGCGCAGAGACCTCCAGAAGGTGATAGCCTTGAGGGGCGGGGGGGACAGACACCTGAGGGCATCGTTTCAGTTCACATGGGGGGTGGCTAGGCAGGGGACACACAGAATGCAGGGGACGTCCAGGGAGAAGGGCGTCTAATATCGATTTTGAAGGAAAGGCTTTGTGAGCTGAGGCTGGACGGACACACGAGTATCAACCAGACAGAGAAGAGTGAAAACAGTGCCCCAGTGGACGCAGCCCAGACAAAGGCACGGCACTAGTCCCAGGTGTGACCTGAGAGCCCCTCTCACGTGTGACCCTCAAACAAGGACTTGAGGCTGAGAGGCCGGCGGGTGCCAGGCGAAGACCTTCACCTTGATGCTGAGCACTTTGCCCATCCGTAAAGAATGAAAAGCATTTCCCCCTTTCTTGAATATTCTGCCTCAGGGGTCTCGCCTTCAACCACTAACCTAGGGAAGCAGACACATGTCGCGCTGTAGCAGAAGACACAGACTGGCGACTGCCACAGAAAGGTGTTAAAGAAAGTGCTCTGCTTACGTAGACAGATGTGCAGACAAGTTCAAAGCGGGACGGTTAGGGGAAAACTCACAGAGGAAGCGTCGTTTGATCTGGACCATGAAGGGCGAGCTCGGTTGCGATTAATGACCGTTCTCAGGATGAGGGTGGAGGGATGCTCCTAAGCAGAGCCTCTCCGTCCCTCTGTGGAGAGGGGCCAGGTTTCTTTCGATTGATCATGGACCAATACTTTAATAAAATAAAGTAGAAATGAATTGCTGAAAAAAAGGATATAAAAATAACATACAGAATACAAGCCCATATTATTTAATATCCGATGCGACAGGCATAAAATGCTTTCGTGAAATGGCCCTGCAAGTTTCCACATGCTTACTGTCAATTTCTGTTACTTCTCTCGCCGTGGACGAGGGCAGTGTGTACAGCTCTCGTGTAGACAGGAGAAACCTCTCAGCCGAGGGCCGAGGCTGAGTCCAGGGCCGTCTGGAGAACGGCAGACGGTCCGAGTGGCGAGTTGGGAGCGCTGCGGTGGGCTCGGGGGCCACGGCTGGTGGAGAGAAGGCAGAGCCCAGGGCCCAGAGCGCGTGCCACGTCCAGGGAGGAGAGATGTGGCTGGAAAGGGGAGCCATGCGGCCGTGTCTTCCTCAGGAAGCTTCATGTCCCCGGAGGAGACAGTGTCAAAGAAGAGAGAAATGAAAGCCGGGAAATCCCATCACAGAACCGCTTCGCTCATTCACGCGGGAGTGATGGGAACCCAGGCAGGGGCGCTCTCGATGGCAGTGTCTGGAAGGGTGGGACCGTTTGCAGGTCGGACAAGAAGACAGTGACTGATTGAACGTGGGGTGGGGGGGATGCTGAGGTTTTTCAGCCCTAGAGGCCAGAACCAGGACACGCAGGAGAGGAGAGGCTGGTGGACAAGGCAGATGCTGGGTAGGGGTGTTGTTCTGTTTTCTCACTACTGGGACACCCGCGTGAAAATGTCGAGCACGCTGTTTGAGGAACGTAAGACGTGAGCCTGGAGTTCAGGAGCGAGGTTAGGGCCGGATAGGACTGCACAGCTCTGTAGAGACCTATGTCTGTGCTTGATGGCCCTCGGTACAGAGGGACAGCCAAAGCCAGGACAGCCGTGTTGACGAACGCGACAGCACAGAGCAGAGAGAGGACAGGCGAGGACTGCCACGTCGTGCGACATCTGCATTTCGGGGGAAAGCAGTGAGATGCCGGTTACTCTTCCTTAGCGCTTAAAGGGCTCATCACTCGGCACATGGCGTCAGTGGCCATGAGCGGACAACTTCAGCCGAGTTCAGCCTAGAAATACAGTCCCGACTTGCAGTCTGCGTGAGCACAGGCACCTAACTCAATCTTTGCCGAATGACCATGAAAATGATCAAAATAGGGAAAAGCTAGGAACAGTGAAAACCTCACATGACGGTAGAAATTAGGGAAGAAGGCTAGCAACGTGCAAGAAGCTTTGAAGAGCTTTTGCTCAAGATGGTGTGATGAGGCCGCCGTGAATGAGGGTACCCCGGACAACTCGAAAACCTTCCTAAGAAATAGCGTTACCGGCGAGTCAGTGCGTGAGACCCACAGAACCCCAACATCCCTGACTTGGAGAGGCCGGGAGTAGAAGAGAAAGTCGGGGAGCTGGCGTCCAGTCACTGCCGAGCAGCGGCAGCCGAAAGCAGCAGCCCTGGCGAGGCTGGGGCGGGGGGTCCGGGGTTTAGGCTGTGGCTACAATAAGCAGAGAGCGGGAAGGGGAGCGACACCAGGAAGGAGCCAGACCAGCCCCAGCTCACACTCGGCTTGAGGACGAGATCAAACAAGTGCCACACGGCCCCTGTGCGATGGCTTTTCCCAACAAAATAAGAAACGATGTGGAGGAGACGTTCTCATGCTGTGACGGTCTACACTTCCAGCTCCTTCCCAGCCGAGTCTTGGCTGGTTAGTGTAGGTTTATTTCAGCTACTAACGCCAGTTTAGAATCTTCGAGGAGAATTCTAGGAACAAAGCGGAGAGTCAGTGCGACCAAAGAGAACTCATCGAGCCTGTTCCTGAACGATTTTGTGCGACCATTTTATCATTCAAGAATAGGGACACCGAGAAACGAAGTAAGATGGGATCTATGAAATCATTCTGCAGCCGGGCAGGCTAACAAGCATTCAAGATGAAGAGGAGGAAGAGGCTGCGGGGCCAGAACAGTTTCGTCAGAAAACACCAGATGTTTAGAAAACATCTGCTTCGTGTTCTCAAAATTCAAAGAAATTTGAAGTATGCGAAATAAGACATGAGATTAAAAGGAGTTGGCTAAGAAGCAAGCAGAAATAAGAAGGAAGAAGAACGCAATAAGGAGAGATGATAAGAAACCTAAAAATGCAGTGCCCAAACTGAAATCTGCGTTAAAAAGTAGAAAGACTAGATCCATTCCAGTCTTAAACCTGAGTACTAATGCGAATGGAAAACTGGAATTGTTATTCCAGACTGTAGAGGAAGCCAAGAGGTAAAAACCATGAGAAAGCCGATCGATCCTAACAGAGCAGAGCTGACATAGAGCCGCGAGCCCTCCCAGCAGGCAGAGCCGTACTTGGCATGTGGTGAGGTCGGAGCACGTGTCTGCCGAATGAACCAGTGATCCTCCCAAAGAGGCCACCAGAAACGACGCATCGACCATAATCAAACAACCGAAGTCTTAGCAAAAGAAAAGTGTACTGGGCTAAAGACAGGCCTAAGTCTATGGATCGAAAGAACTCTGCTGGTTACCAAGCAAAATTAACGGAAAGACGTAAGTACTTCACCACAGCCTCGTGAAATTTTAACATTTCAAAAACAAAGAAAACATCCAAGTTATTTGTTAACCTGAAAGCATATGGAAGACAAATCATTTCCTAATGCCCTCATACATTTCAATCCAAGCACTCTATACTATAAGAAACAAGTTTCTTTTTAAACCTTCAAAACTCAAATTCTTTTTTTTTTTTTTTTTGGAGGTGGGGGCAGGGGGCGTTATGACCCAAGAATTCTATACCTAGCCACAGTACAAAGGTGACAAAAAGACATTTTCACATATTCAGACACTAAAAATATATGTCACGTAAGTACCCCTATTGAAAATAACTTTGAAGTAAATATGTATACACGATATGCACACATATACACATGTATACACATAGGTATAAATATTCCAGTCAATTAAGAGAGGAATCGAAATTCCTTAAAAAGGGAAATTTGTGGTATAAAAGGATTAGCAATGAGTACTGGAAGCAGTTAAACACAGAATCAGGTCTAAATGTGGCAAATCTGTTTAAAAGAAAACTCAATTATCAAGAATAATGCTTTTAAGAATACACACTATAAAAATAGTGAATTTGATAATACTAAACAGAGCCTAAATTCTCATATTATCTCAAAAATTAAACAGAAATTAAGAAATAGAAATAGAAGAAAGCAAAAACTGTGAGAATTTATATTACATATGAAAGAGACAAATACTATTTTATTCCCAAAAATAATTAGAGAAATAATAATCGAATCAGGCTTTTTAAAAGCTTCATCATGCCAGTATTTTTAAGTGTATTTCTTGCCCATGCGTCGTTTTTTTTATAAAGATGCCTTCGATTACTGTGCGGGAAAAGGAGAATCGGGGGTCCGGGGCTGAAGCAGGGAGTCCAGTTAGGATGCTGCTGCAGCGTCCAGGTGAGAGAGGATGACGGCTGGACCAGGGGTGGGCGTGGAGATGGGCGGGAAGAGACGGTCAGATACTCCCGGAAATTAGGAGAATTTGCCAGTGGACCAGGCGTGAGACGTAAGAGAAGGCGAAGTCAAAGCAGACTCCTGGGTGTGGGATTTTGCCGATGCCTTTTACTGAGCCGGGAAGGAGCTGGGGACAGTGGTGGGGGACAGGGGGCAGGGACAGTGCGGAGCTGGGGCTCGGCTTTGAACTGTTAAGTTTAAGGTGCCTATTCTGTCTGCACACTGATATCTGCAGTCCCAGCTCCTTTGAAGTACAAAATACTTAATTCTTGAAGGAAAGACATGAAATCGTTTTTGTTCATGAAAACCAAATATAAAATGACAATAAATTGTCACCCAAAGTAATAATTTTGTTCCACATCAGCATCCAAGAATACAAACTCTTCTAACGAGAATCGTCTTTGTTAAACACATGAATCCCTGTTTTCTCCCTTGCAATGAGGAGCAATTCTTTAAAATAAGAAGCAATTCTTTAAAATAAGAAGATCGGTATCTTCTTTTTTCTTGGAAATACTGTGTTACCATTTAAGCAGCTAGCAACCTAACAGGTACTTAGTAAAATATTTTTACTATGTCAAAATATTGAGAACTACAAAGAAAAAAACTTTTTTTGTTTCTATCGATTTATACTTTGTTATTTTACAAACATTGTATGAAAATTTACCTTCACCTAGCATATCTTTTTTGTTTGAACGGTACAGATTAAAAGCATAAAAAGTATACATTGAACATGGAGAAATGTTAAAATAATGGAGCTAATGTCTAACAAAAAATCACTGCTCGCATTTATGCATCCACCCAGCAAGTATTTATTGATGATCAACTATATGCTTTATTCTGTAGAATGTATATTTTCTGGGAAAAAAAAAAAAAAAGAACGCTATTTACATCTTTCTAATCTCTTCATTAAGGAAATTCTGAAAGAATAATCGAAAATGGGCTTGCTTGTTGGGTTTACAGTGAAGGAAGTCTGGATTGACCAGAACCCGAATAAATGGAGACTTCAGAGTAATCAGAACAGTTTCAGTGCTGGCATCACAAGGCCAAGAGTCACAAACCACGAGATACTTGGTTTTTGTCTAATTTATTCCTCCTGATGTCCTCATTGCTACAGATTGTGTGTGTGCGCACACATGTGTGTGTGTGTGTGCATGTGCATATGAGTGCTTTCTGGTTAACCAATTATTTCCCAGAAAATGAATTAACCAGAATACGTCAGCCTCTGAGCATTTCAATTAGTGTTCTTTCCATGAAAGTAATAAAACTATATTTCTTTTTTAGAAAGCCCTTAACATAGATCTTTTATGAGTGAAACTTAGCTTTTTATATAATGAATTCTCTTCAGTATGAACTGATTGTATAATACAAAACAGACGAACAAACTTATAAGAATACTTTATGCAGTGGGAATATCCGATAAAGAACATGTTTGGCCCTTTGTTATAAATAAAAACATGTATTTGAACACAGTAGGAACTTACTGTTTAAAGAAGTATTTCAAGGAGTTTCATGAAACACATAGTCCAGAATAAAAGTGTTTCTATTCCAACTCTCGGCAAATCTTTAAAGGACTCCTCCCCCAGCAGCTCATTGTCTCCAAGAGCACCCATCCTGTTTTGAGTTCCCAAGTGTTAGTGGGCTGGCTAGATGGCAGATAATAAATTATCTGTTCATATTTATCTGCAAGTTACATATTTGAAAACTAACAAACAGTGCTACTATTATAAAATTGTCCTTGTGCCCAGTCGTTCTGGATGAAAAGGCTAGTACATACTTTCACTTCTCAAAAACAAAAACTACTGTTTCATGTTCCTGAAAATATCACTGATAAGCAGAACCAAAAGTAATTCACTTATCCACAAACGAAAGTACAAAGGAAGGGAATATACTATATGCCCTCCAGAGTGGCTAAATTTAAAAAAAGAAGAGGAAGAAGAAGCTGTCAGCATCCAGTCATGGTGGGAATATAAGCAGAGGATCCTCATACACCATTCATGGGAATGTAAATTGCAGGAAAAAAAAAACAAACCACTATCTACGAAAGCTGATCATAGCCAGGATTTCCACCCGACAGAAATACATGCGTATCTGCTCCAAAGGACATGTTCGGGAACACTCATGGTGGCATTATTCATAATAGCCCCACACTGGAAACAGCACGATTATAGAATAGATAAAGAAATTGTGACAAGATCACATGACTAAATATTGTTACCACAGTAGAGGAGAATGAGCAACATAGGTAAGTCTCCCAGGAAGAAGTCAGACACAAAAGAGTACCTATTGTATGAGTCCATTTTTATGAAGTTCAGAAACAGACAAACTTCATCTGTGGTGACAGAAGACAGACCAGGAGCTTACCTTTGGCTGGGGGACAGTCAAGTCCCTGGGGGGCTGGGGAGGGGTGGACTGCAAGGGATGTGTTCATGTTTAACGATCACTGAGCTCTGCATTTAAGATTTATGTACTTTCTTAACAAGTATGTGATATGGGAAAAGTTGGCCAAAACAAACAAAATAAGAAGAAAAAGGTAACAGATTTATTGGGAAAAGCATATCCCTTCCCTTACTGTCACCCCAAATTCTACTAAATCCTTTTCTTTTATGGCACATTTAACGGAAACCGTCTTCAGCTAGAGAATGCCTTAAGGGATGATGATCATATATAGGAAAAGAAGCAACATCGGCACAGGAGAATTAAGACCTAAAATCTCTTAAGTTCTCACATGATGGGGAATCCAGAGACAGCAGACAAATGTGACATACTAAGGGAAGAGTAAGTATTTCATAATTCTATAACTTCCTCACCAAAGGCAGTAATAGGTCCCCTAAAAAGAACCCCCTTTTATCATCTTTACTAATTATGAGCATGTACACCAAAAAAAGAACGCTGCCGTGCTGTGGGCTGCCTGTCTCCCACAGACCTGCCCTGGGTCATGGCCCTTTCGCTCTCTGACTCCTCCCCTTCCCCCTCAGGAGCCCCAAAGCCACACCCCCTGGAATTCCTTTGTTTTGCCTTTAGCGTCTGATCTGGAATTGATATCAATACGGCAAGATTTTACAAACCTCTCATAAGGAGTTCGCATTTGTTCCCTTTATGATCCCGAACGGCTGCTTTGTAATAAATTAGCTTTGAAAGTGAACTTAGCTGACCGGTGAGATTTCTGTGTCGCAAGTCTACTAAAGGAAATTAAAGAAAAAATTCTCCTAGTAAACGATAAATGTACTAGGGTAGTTTAGTCAAATACAGGCATATCTAAATAACAAACCGTAATTACTCAAGATTGCTTAATTACAGGGATCTTTATAAATATATTCAGAGGATAATCCACTAAATCATTATCCTCCTATCTGATTGGCATAAAGCATGCAATTGTGGTATTCTTTGGCAATCTTAAATTTAAATCTTAGGAGTATAAAATAGCATAATGGAATGCTTTCCTGGATATGACGTTTAGTACATTGTATCACTTTTGTTATGGTAATGTGGTCATTTGTTTCTTTGGTTGTACTTATGTCTGTAGGCTTATTAAAATTTTAAGTACTCTTCAAAAATATATATCCATACCATAAGCATTCATCTGTTGATATAGTGAACGCTATTAAAAATTCTAATATCCTGAATGCTTCTAGAATAATTGTACTTAATATTTCTTAGATCTGGCTCTGTCCCAGTTTGGAGAACCACATGCATTGCTGGGAGCCTCAGACAGATGGTTAGGAGATTTTAGCATCCTCAAAACTCCAGACAATGAAGTGAAAGGTTTTTATCAAGTTACATGTCTGCTGGATCTGAGATGTTTTGTGCTCTCTTTTGAATATTGATGTTTGGGCAGAAAGATGGTGAAGTTGGGGAAAGTGAAGGCTGATTTCCTGTAACTAATTACCTACCCAAGTTTCTCAAAATGCTTAACGTCAATAGCAAACCAGCTGAAAACAAACTGCATTAAGACTAATGTCA
>NW_006437828.1:7112125-7122060 GCF_000325575.1 Pteropus alecto | reverse complement strand
TGTTGCATTTAGCAGATAATTCACCTATTTCTATTATTGAGGAATAGATTTACTACTGAAAAAACACCTTTCTTCAAAGTCCCTTTTTAATATCCTTAATCAACTTATTTCTAGACACTTACAAATTGGAGCCAATTCCCGGTTATTTGAGAAAATATCACTGTCCTTACCATCATGGCATAATTAGGAAGAGGCAAAGGCTAAAAAACTAATTGGGGAATCTTTCTCTTAATACTAGTGATTTTCATTACTAATTAAATGTAGACCGTTACATTTCAAAGAGGCATTCACTGACACAGGGACCCAGCATTCTGCAGACGGTACTATGAAACCCAGAGAATCTTAATTACTTGCCCACAGTGAGCCAAGACTAGACTTCTCATATGCTGAATCCTAATCTGACACTTTTCCTACCATGATCCACTTTTGTCTTGATCACTGCATTCCTGAAACAGAGTAGATTCTGCACAGTAAATAGTGATCATTATATTTATAACGAGATTTTTCAAAAACAGATTTCCTTTTTTAGACCAGTTTTAGATTCACAGCAAAACTGAGCAGAGAGTTTCTATATATCTCCTACCCCATCCCCCGCCCACACACACACACATGCACAGCCTCCTCTGTTATCAACATCCAACAGTAGAGTGGGGCATTTGTTAGAATTGATGAGCCTAAATTGACACATTGTCATCAACCAAAGTCTACAGTTTACATATGGTTCACTCTTGGTGTTGTACATTCTATGGGTTTGGACTTACAGTATCATACAGAGGATTTCACTGCCCTAAAATTCCTCCGTGCTCCTCCTTTGCCCCCACCCCTGACAACCGCTCATCTTTTTACTGCCTCCATAGTCTTGCTTTTCCCAGAACATCATACAGTTGGAATCCTTCAATATGTAGCTTCTTCAGGTAGACTTCTTTCACTTAGTAACATGCATTTAAGTTTCCGCCATGTCATTTCACGGCTTGACAGATCATTTCTTTTTAGCATTGAATAATCTTCCACGGTCTGGATGGACCATAGTTTATGTATCCATCACCTACTGAAGGACGTCTTAGTTCCTTCCAAATCCGGGCAATTATGGATAAAGCTGCTGTAAACTTCCACGTGCAGGTTTCTGTGGAGGCTTAAGTTTTTCATTCCCTCGGGTGAATAACGAGAAGTGCAATTGCTGAGTTGTATGGTAAGAATATGTTTAGTTTTGTAAGAAGCTGCCAAACCGCCTTGTAACGCAGCGGTACCATTTCGCATGCCCCATCAACACTGAGCGAGAGTTCCCGTGGCTCCCCGTCCTCGCCAGCATTCTGCGTTGTCAGTGTTTCGGATTTCGACCACGCGAATACGTGTGTAGTGATATCTTATTCTCATTGCAGTTACCTAGTGGCATACAATGTCACTTTTCATATGCTTCTTTGCCAACTGTATATTTTCTCTGATAAAGTGTCTGTTCAGATCTTTTTCCCATTTTTTAATCAACTTGTTCATTTTCTTATTGTTGAGTTTCAAGAGTTCTTTGCATGTTTCAAATAACATTCCTTTATCCGTTACGTCTTTTGCAAAGATTTTCTCCCAGTCTGTGGCTTGTCTTCTTATTCTCTTGATAGACTTTTTAGTAAGATGAAGTTTGGTACATATCACAGTTGGAGGGGTGGGGGGGGCGTTATTACAGCCATCACTGTGAAGGTGAAGACATCTCAACCATTTTAGTAGTTTGTCTATGATAGGGAGCGAACTTCAAAGAGAGACTGGTCTTTGCTACTGCACTTTATATGGTGGTTTTCAAAAGGCAGTGTACAGACCTCTGAGGGTCCCCAAGAATCCCATGTGTCTCTACTCATCAGTGTGTGACCTGTGGACCATCTGTATCGGCATCACCAGGAAGCTTGCTAGAAATGCAGATTCTCAGATCCCAGCCTAGACCTACTGAATCAGAAATTGCATTTCAGCAAGATCTCTAAGTTATTTATGTGCACATTAAAATTCGGGAAGCCGTGCTCTCCATGACCTGCAAGCTGGTCTCAAAGGTATATATATTTCTAAAAATTTTTAAAGGTTTTTTCAATTCCTTCGAGAAAAAAAGAACCTATTTTTGTTTATTTCAGATCATAAAAGTCACAAGTTTATTATATGAAAATTGAGAAATATAGACTATAAAAGAAGAAAACAATATCACCCGTAATTCCACAACTCAACACAACTGTTAATACTTTTGTTTTCTCCTACACGTTTTTCTTCGCATGTATATAATATGCATATACATTGAGATAAGACTGTCTCTACATGCTTTCGTATCATGCTTTCGTCACTTAACATGTTACAGTAAGCAGTCAACATCTATTCAGTCAATTTTTATTGCACACCTACCATGTATCAGGCTCTGTTCTCGATGCTGGGGTTACATCAGGGCTCTTACCTCACGACCTTTACTTTCTAGTGGAGCGAGCAGATAATAGAGACAAAGAGATAAATAATACATTTGTAAACGGTGATAATTATGAAGAAAGTAAGACAGTAATGAGCTAGAGTGTGCCACAGTGCTTTTTTTCTTTTTTTAATATCCATGTTCATGATCCAGACCTCTTTAATTCCTTTAGGATTGACAGTATAAATTCTAGTCTCATCCAAAATTGTGATATTGATTCTCTACACTTACTCTTTGGTTACACTGACAGTTACCTATTGTACTCAATTGAATGACATGTGACTAGAAATTCAATAGCTACCCTTGAACCTTTGGGCAGGTGTACAGTGTCTGAGCAACAGATCTTCATGGTATATGAATCAGTCACCCCAGCTTCTGCTAGCTTTAAGAATGCTGTGATCTATTTTATGAAATGTAGAGGTTTCTCCTTTTTTTAATTGCAAGACCTGGCCTGTGACATGCAGTCCTCTATGCATATGTCCTCCTAACAGATATAAACCCACATTCTTCCTCTCAAGGAGTCTTACCTTTGTAGGTCTTAGTGGAAGTGCAGTCACTTCTACAGCAAAGAATCTTGATTCCCTTATTGTGTATTTGCATCTTACGTCTCCTTGTCTTTGCTCGTTATTCTAATGCTCAATTGTAGTATCATCTTTTTAAATCCATTTAAATAGGAATTTTAACTCAAATTGAGAGTCAATTATCTGTGCTGCCAGTGGAAAAAATTCAATGAGATGATACCTGCTGTGCTCTACCAAGGTCATATATATGTCCTCCAGGTGCGACAACCAAGTCACAATTAATTCCTCTGCCTATTAACTTGGCAAGTTTATTTTACTATTAATTAGAAGATATATTCTGTTTTCTGAAATACCAAAATATGAGGAAGGGAGTAAAATTATTAGCATTTTTGCCTTTTATATTTCCTCTGTGGTGAGATGGTAGAGGTTTAAATTTATTTTTATTGTAATTCTGCATTAAAAAATCACAAAAATCGCTTAATCTGTAGCTATTGCAATGGTTCTTTATAGGGTGAAAGCATCATTGGTTAATAAAACTACGTAGCAGCTAGTGGGATTAGTGGGGGATCTTCAGGGTCACTCCCTTGTCAATGAATTGATGAAACTTTGAAAATCAGTGCTTAGTGTTACGCAACATATCATGTGACCTCGTCCTGATTTTAACCCCTCATTCCTCTTAGACCTAGCGCCAGAATCCACTTTCCATGCTGCTCTCAAGGTCGCTGCCCACCACCGCCACGTCCCCTCGGACTTCCTGCAGTGCTATGTTCCCAGCCTAGCCTAGCCTGCGGGAGTCTGTCCTCATCTCTGAGAGGCATCAGAAGCCTGTGCTCTACAGTTAGGTGCCTCCGAGAGTCGTAGAATCTCAGAGTCAAAAGGTACCTAAATGGTCATCCGCAATCACATTTTCCACCATAAAGTATCCTAGAAGCCTGAGGAATCATACACTCCAGACATCAGGAATGAGGGGAAGAGGAGATGGTATCTGGGTCCCAATCACGGTTGCAGGAGACAAGGCCTGCGAAGGGCAGTACTATGTGCTGAAGCTTGTCTGTCTGATCCACAGCCCAGTGGGAAAGGAGACTAGACGACTCGGCTCACCCCTTCCTCCTACCACCCGTAGCTGTACATCTTATCAAATTACATGACCTCACTGAGCTACGCCCCAGTGAGTCCCGTTTTCCTGTGAGATCATCGAGTTCTTAACAAGAACATACATCAGAAAAGATTTTGTACCTGTTTGCAGCAAGGGTATCAGGAACAGGAAAACTCATGTAATACCACCCAGATTTATACTGCGTGGAGCTTCTTTGTGTGGTGGTTGGTCTGCCCCTAAAACAGACTCTGGCTACCTGAAGCTTGGGTTTGTATTTTCAGTGACAATGCTGTCATACAGCCACCTCCAGTGCATAAGTGATGGAAATGTGCTTAAATCAATGTGGACTTGATTGTCCATAATGTGTCTCACCTGATGATGATGATCGTGGTAGTGATGGTGATGGTGATAATGATGGTGATGATGATGGTGATGGTGATAGTGATGGTGATGATGATGGTGATGGTGATGATGGTGGTGATGGTGATGATGATGGCGATGGTGATGATGGTGATGGTGACAATGATGATGGTAGTGATGATGGTGATGATGATGGTAGGGATGGTGGTGATGATGGTGATGGTGATGATGGTGATGGTGATGGTAGGGATGGTGGTGACGATGGTGATGGTGATGATGATGATGGTGATGGTAGTGATGGTGGTGATGATGGTGATGTTAGTGATGGTGATGATGGTGATGGTGATGGTGGTGGTGGTGATGGTGATGGTGATGGTGATGATGGTGATGGTGATGGTATCAGCTAACATGGATTGCCAGGCTCTTTCTCAGCCGATTCCATGTAGTCGCTCATTTAATCTTCACAAAAACTCATAAAAATAGAAACTAGTATTATCTTTATTTCAGACATGAGGACACTGAAGTGCAGACTAATTAAGTACCTTGTTTAAGGTCAGGTATCTGGTCATGGCAAAGGGGGGCCTGGAACCAGTCTGACTGCAGAGCACATGATCTTAACTACTGCTGTAGTTTGCATGCATAAAAATAGTTTAGCTGTTCTTCCCACTTCTTAGTATAAACATAATCCCTGGCTGTTATAATCCTATGCCTTGATTAGGATATGGTAATTCTTTATCACTATCTTGGTCCACCTGGCATGGTTATAGGTTATTGTTGGAGAGTATTATGTAGAAATACCTTTAGACTTCTGAATATAGTCGATCAGAGAGAAATGGGGTACAGAAATGTTCATGTACTGGTGCTTTCAGCCATTCCCAGCTGCACTGTACATCACAGTGAACTTGACTAACAACTTCTTTTCCAAAAGGAGGCGTCCCGAAGATCACGTTTTCTCGGCGCTTACAGACAATGCTAACAAGTTCAAACTGATTGTTTTGGTACCTAATAAATTTTCTAGGAGTACAGTGACCGAAAGTCCATAAGAAATGCATCACCATTGCATTTCCAGATACTGTGCATTTCTCAGGAGGGTCATTTGCATACTGTTTTCCCACTGATGTATGTTTTAAGTGAGTTCATTTTATCATTCCATATGTTAAAACAATTAAAATTGACAAAATGCGCACAGAGGGCATTTCCTTGTCTGCCAAGAAGAAATCAGTCCACTTATAAAGCTGTGTTCTCGCAGAACCATCACTTGTTAAACAGATCCTGGGTGTTTTCCTGTCATTCATACACCGAGTGTGTCAGGGACCCTGCAAAACTAATCGACATAAAGATTCGTGCGTGTGTCATTGCAGGCTAAAGGTAAAGAAAGACAGTGGCTGAGACACCAAAGTACTGGGGAGCTGGATGACGCGAAGATCATCGATGGGCTGACTGGAGAGAAAGCCATCTACAAACGCCGGGGTGAGCTGGAGCCACAAGTAAGTTGTGGTGAACCGGTCACTCAGATCTGCAGCACTCGGCCTTCATAGACCGCTGCTTTCTCAAGTGGCTGTCCCTTTAAAACTCCATAAATCCTGAGGATGGCAACCATGGAAACCATTATATTTAAAAAATTAGGAAAAAAAACAAATATTATACTATTTATTATATCATTCACGATTCCAGCATGAGTTAAGAAACACCAGGCACACTCAAACTGAGTCATTTAAGGAACAGTTAATAAAAAGACTATTTACAAAAGTAAAGGGTGGGGTTTAAGAAACCCAGAAAGCGGACATGATTCCATAGTGTAGCGGTCAGCACGTCTGCTTTACATGCAGAAGGTCCTGGGTTCACACCCCATTGGAGCCACGGTCCGTGGTCTACGGCCAGGTCACCCTGAACAAGCCTGATGTCTGATCTCAAAAGCTAAGCAGGGTCGGGCCTAGATGGGAGACCACCTAGGAAGACCGGGTGCTGTAGGCATAAATAATAATAATAAATTAATTTAAAAAAAAATAAAAAGCCATTAAGAGACAGTGTGCTCTCCCTACAGCAAGGCTCTGACCCACTTGAGGTCTGGAAGGGCAGAGGGGGCGTTCTCACCGGGGCCTGGAGAAAGCGGTGTGCGGAGGGGACTGCCTGACGGGAGAGCCCACCCATGGACCGCAGCAGAGGAGGAGCTGAGGGCACAGGTGTCCCACCCTCACCCTCCGATCTCCCACCAGCAGAACCCACCGGGGAGCCGGCCACCAGGAGAGAGGCCAATGCCGTCCATGGAGGTCGGCTCCCAGGGCCCCGAGCGTGCCGCAGGGGGAAACGGAAGACCCTCGGGGTCTTACACAAGCGTGATCACTGGAGCAATCCTGGTGGCTTTCTGCTGCTCTGTCGTTTTAAAGATCTGTGTCCATCCCATAACAGAAAAAAAAATGTTAGAAAATGAGTCTTTCTCCCTTAAATAACTAGTGTAAATGCACGTAACATTTTAGACAACCATAACATCAAAATATTTGCAAAACGGTGGCGTTAATGTAAAATGCCGAGTCTCTCGCAGGGCTCTGTAGCCCCCTATCTCTCTGAATAACCAGAATTGCAGAACGGCCACTGAGAGCTGGGGGTGGGGGGCTGGTGGGAAAGGTGAGTCACTCGCTCCAGTTAAATGTCTATTCAGAGGGACCTTCGGTAATTTGGGGAGTTGTTCTATGTCATTGGTATGAGTCAACAGCTGCTTGCTTTACTGACTCATTGTGGTTGACAAGAGCGTTTAGATACATCTGAAATTGTGAGCAGTCATGGAAGCACATGTGGCATTGTTCTTAATTTAGGCGGACTCCACAGTTTTTATAAAATATATTGAATTTGTCTCAAACCATAACAGTAATACCCACAGTGTTTTCTTGACATGACTAACTCTGCTCATTCGTTTTCATACATTGTCAGCAAGTCTATAATAACAGAACAGTCTGGAATTTTTCTCCTTCCTTTTTTCCTGTAAGTAAACTGACAAGTAGACTTCTGTCTCCGATTCTGCAAATTGGCAGGCATGAGTCCGAAATCAAACTGAAACTCCTCAGAGTTTCACATTTTAATTGACACTTGTTGCTAAACAGCAGTTAGATGTGACTCTCAGGCCTTCGACTGCCAAGCACTGGAAAGAGAAGTAGTAATTCAGGAACTGGAAGGAAGAGAAAATTGAAAGCTCACTAAAAGCAAAAGACGCTAGAGAAATATTTTCCTTCGGCCCTTTGCCAGACGCCCTCTCACAGAACCTTGTTTTCGGAGTCTGGCATCTCTCGCGGACTCTAGAGAGAACGATTTCCAGATCACGACACAACAGGTACAAGTAGAACTCGCGCAGGCCTCCAAAATAACTCGCTCTCGCTAGCGTGACCGACTCCGAGGCACGACGCGAAAACAACACGTCGGGGTCCCCATCTTCCCAGATTATTATTTTTAAGATGCCGTGGGCCTCAGTGCAGCAGTTTAACTAGACCGGGTTGGGTCTTAAAAGGACCGTATTCCAGAGGAAAAATCTGTCCCCTGCGCCCCGACTGCCAACACGAGTCTGAAGTTCCCTCCCTGAAACGCAGTCCACCTGCCGACTGCCCGAGCGGCGCCGAGCCCGCCGCTTCCCTGCCTGCCCCGTGCTGGCGCTCGGGGGCCCGTGCGGGACCCCAGAACAGCAGCCGGTGGTGGCTTTCTGATTCACAAGGCTTTCCTGTCGCCCCCGCAGCTGGGCAGCGTCCAGCAGAAACCCAAGCGTCTGCGCCTGGTGGTGGACGTGTCTGGCAGCATGTACCGCTTCAATGGCGTGGACGGCCGGCTGGAGCGCTCAATGGAGGCCGTGTGCATGGTCATGGAAGCCTTCGAGAACTATGAAGAGAAGTTCAAGGTAACGGCATGGACGAAGGCCGATGAGAGGCACATCTGCCCGAGGGCCGGCCCCGAGTTAGGGCACGATGATGGGGAGGCGGATGCGGGCTCCGCTCATGCTCTCATCCGCTCCCGCATCGGCACAGAGAGAGGGAGCCTCTGGTTTTATCCGCTCTAACAATCGGAAAATGGGAGCCCCACCATGTAAAGGACCAGTTACTACAGGAGGAAGTGGTGTGATGTTAGCCATAATGCCGGGAGCGGGGAACAGGCACTTAGAAGCACAAGCCCCTTCCCCAGATTTCTCAGCGCCCCTGTCGTCATCCCAACGCCCCCGCCACCACCCCGGTTCTTGCCCCGTCGCCGGCCAGGCAGCCCCCCGAGGTTAGAGCACACCCTCAGAGTGTGCGCTCAGCCCGCTTTGCCTTTGCACGTGGGCGAGGGTCACAGTAATGGATGGCCGCCCAGCTGGCAGGGATGAATGAGATGCAGCCTCCAACTATTTCCTTGTGGGGGTTGCTCCGTTTGCTCTGCATCCTCCTTCCGAGGTCCAGGCGTGGAGAAGGGCCCCCCTGTGGCCGGGTCACTGCCCGGGATGAGCCCATCAATCGGAGGGCACCTGCGCCCACCAGAGCAAATAACCTTGAAGATGGCACGTGCTGTGTGATTATTATCGGAAGTTCGGTTGAAAGAAATGATGTGCGTGCCGACATGGGCGAAGGGTACGGTCTGTCCGTAGATACTCTAGGTTGTGTTGGGGGTGAAACACGTCCTTCAGAAATAGGCGAGCCGAGGTCACCGTTTGGCTTGACGTGTCGCCTGCCCTCCAGGACCGCTGTCCTGAGCCTGTGCGTTGCGGTGCATACAACGAGAAACAGGCTGCCAGAGCTCATTGCCTCGCTTACTGTCGGCCCGTCCGCGGGGTTCTGAGGCTCCCGGGGTTCCTTGTGTGACGCTCTGCGTGAGAGATCCCTTTTGGAATTAAATGGTAGGAAAAAGGCAGCTTTCGTCACTGAGCACTGTGGGTCGCCAGGCTCGGTACAAGCGCAGGGCACAAATACACCCAGGACGGGACTTTCTCTGTGGGGAGTGGTTTTGCTTCCCTTAAACAGCTGGAATATGTTTATTTCTCCTCGTGATTAGTGAAAACTACAGACCTGTTGAAGATTCTCTCTTGGTTTCGTTGCCTAGAGGTAAACTCAAGGACCCGCCGTGACAACTTCGTTACGTCTTCCAGCTGGCAGACCAGGGTTCAGCTTTCCTTCCCTTGACCCTCCCTCCCTTCACATGCGAGCTTTTCTTGATTTTGATTTTTCACTTTTTTATACTTTATGGGTTTATAGAAAATGTTTATTTTGAAACATTTTCGATTTTTTCTATGAAGAGGTGAAATATAACTCTTAAATCACTTGGAGCTCTGATAACCAGTGGGTGGTTAGAAATCACTGCGTCAGCGTAGATCCCACAGAATGTTTTAAAACCTTTGTGTTCTGCTAATGTTTGCATCAGCGCAACCACCTCTTTCGTGGATCTTGAAGGTCAGTGTCCCTCAGTTTCCCTGAGTTACATAGCGAATTTAATCCAGTGTAGACCGTAGCAAACATACCACCATAAAAACTGGCATACCCATTATCTGGAATAAAGTTTCCACTTAGAGGATTTCTATACC
>NW_006437828.1:7103338-7112109 GCF_000325575.1 Pteropus alecto | reverse complement strand
ATATATGGAAACCAGTTCTTCTGGGTTTTTAGAAAGCTTTGTTAGGAGTTAATCAAGAAATTGGTTGACACAGCTCCCTAGGGCCGGGTAAAGCATCAGACAGAGGGCGGAAGTGACAAAGCTAACAGGGGGCCATGCTAACGGCCTGCAGGTGGACGGCGTGATTACCACAGAGCATGTTGAATATGCCGTTGCTTCTCACACAGCGGAGTGTGTAGAGATTCACGTTTGTCCAGTTCTCACCATTGAAAGTCTCATCAGGAAGAACTGTTTTTAACGAAACTGAACGTGTCGGACAAAAAAGAAACGACATCAAGGAAACCAGCATTTCACAAGACGTTGTTTGGTTTCTGATTGACAGTTACAAACTAATTATTGCTGTATCAGGTGCTGGATTTCTATAAAATTACGAACATTAATTGAGCCCTTGCTAGGTATCCTCGAGCCTCTGGCCTAGTAAGGGAGGGTCTAAAAAGTACTAATTCAGGTAGGACAATGGCGAGAGACCTGCAGGAAGAGGCGGAACGGTGCGGCTCCCCTTCGGGCCATTGTCCCTAAAGCAGGGTTTTGCTGACAATCTCTTCAGTTGCCACAACCATATAAAGAATTTCCTGAGTCTTCATCAGTGAAACCACAGATATATTGATAACCATAGTCATATATGATGGCCAAGTGAGCCATGTATTCATAGCAAGAAATTATAGCAAGATACCAAGAAAAACTAAACTTTTTTCAAGACTTGAAGCAGCCTTATCATTGTTTTAAGCTATTAGATTTTTTTAACAGATGGAACATCACTGGTTTTGTTTTTGTGCGTTTTCTTGTACTTAGAAACGTACCCCTCCCATCGACAAAAGATAGTCCCTTTGGAACTTTTTTTAAGAGCCTAGAAAGTCTTATGGAACCAGCGCATTAAAATCTTTCCCACAAAAGGAAACACCTTAAGACTTGACAAAACAAGCTCTTTGAAGAAAAGTGGCCTTGAAGGGAGTGCTTGGAGCGGGAGGAGAGGGGACAGGACAGGGAAGGCACGAGCGCATCCTGTCCCTATAGATCGCTCATCATGTCCCTAGACATCAGAGCCGAGGTCACCTCACAGGCCGTTTACTCCAGTTTCCTCATTCCCACAGAAACACCAAGGACCTTCCCCAGAGCTGGAAGGCTAGGATGGAGCCCAGGACTCTTGCTTGTTTTCCCTTTGCTGTTATTTCGTTTTGTTTTTAAACTTTTTCCTTGATTTCCCCACTTTTTACTTTGAAAAAATTTAAACCTATGAAAAAGTTGGAAGAAGAGCACAGCGAGTATCCATACGCCTCCATTTTAGACTAGTCAGTGGTTAATATTTTCTCTCATTTGCTTTATGTTTCTCTCTGAACATATACCCTCGACCCCCACCCCGAACTGTTTAAAGGAAAATCATAAACGCCTGAATGCTTCACCTCTGAATACTTCGTTACGCTTCCCCCATGAGTAAGGATGTTCTCCACACAACCTCGGTAACATCATTACATCTCAGAAGATTATCAATAATTTCATAACATCTTCTAATATCTCATCCAAATTCACGTTTCCCCAACTACCCCAAAAGCATCTTTTCTAGTTGTTTGTCCTCCTGCAATTCCGTATCCAGCCCAAAGTCAACATTATTTTTAGTTGTAATATCTTGTTAACCTCTTTTAATCTGGAACAGCCATCACCCCTACTGTTACCATTTTTGCTGTTCATAACGGTCACTCTCTTGAGAGTCCAGTTGTTTGTAGAGTGTCCTTCATTCCGATTTGCCTGGCTGTTTTCTCATGGTGCCATTTACCTTGTCACAGTATCCCTAGTGTGCTGCCAAACTCCTAGCGGCTCCCCCGTCCCCCACACACACACCGGGTACACCGAAGACTGTATAATTTTCCTGCCACCCCTGCCAACATATGTAAGATTTTGAGTGACCAGCGGCCACTCAGCCTCTGCAGGGTAGAGGGTGGGAAGGAGGTAAGATGGCACCTACTTACATTCTGAGAACTTTTTGTTATAATTGAATATTTTGGGGTATAAGTAGTGGGTGCACATAGTACAAACCGTACCAGGTACAAAGAGTGAGGCGTAAGCTTCTGCTTCCCTCCCCCGCCACCCCCACTCCCCTTACCCGTGGCCACTACAGTTAGTGCATTTTCTCTGTACCCGCTCAGAGATATTCGATGCGGGCACTTCAGGTGGCAGTGTCCCATCATCCTACTCCGGTCTGTGTGACCATATTCACCTCATTTACTCTCTCTGTAATTTCGTTTTCTCACTCACGAAAGAAGTGTGAGGATTAGGAATCACTAACGAACGTACGGAGTTCACTCAGCAACTCGAGAGCGACGAGTGAGCAGATGGCAGGCAGTCTGAGGAGCTCCTGGCAAAAACCTGATGCTCCGCCTCCCACAGCGGCACCGCGTGTGGTGTCTTCAGGACCTCAGCGGTGCGCCCGGGGACCCCTCAGTCCCCAGTTCCAGTCAGCTCTCGGTGTCATCTTCCTGCAGCCGTCCCTCCAGTCTAAAGGTGTCCGTCCAGCTCTGGAACCTTCAGAAGCCACTGTCTTCACCCGCTGATCCGGACTCTTCCACGACACCTCTGTCTTGGCATCCGCTTTGTGTTTCCTTCAGCTGGGCCTCAGCTCCCGAGCGCTGGGTCATCACAGTCCAAAAGGCAATCGACCTCCACTTTTTGCTCCACCTGGGCCTGACCGGGCCAAACCGCAGGGCCCCTGAGGCACAGGTGACTGGGAAGGAAAGGTGACTCCCCAGCAGGGTGCGTTTCAAAGCCTCGTAACTGTTCTACCAACTGAATTCAGTTCTCAGGAAAGGCATTTGCTGTGGGTCACTTAAGACAAGTTGCTAATAATCAGCGTAAACTCCTCCGATGTTGTAATCAGCAGAATTTGTCACATCCACATGGCCCTCGGTCGCTGCGGTGAGTGGGGAATGGTAGCAGTTTGTGGACCGTTTTAGTCGGAAAGCATTTTTTCTTTCTCTTTATCTTCGTTCCGGTTCGGTCCCTGTGATTTCTCCAAGCCCTCAGGAGTGTGTCGCTGTAATGTTAAGGTGCCTCCTTTTTAAAAGCTCTTCAGGCCTTAATTTTCGTCTTCCAGGTCAATAACGGCAAGAGTTAGCTGGCTCCTTCTCTGCCGAGCACTCAGACAGTGACACCAGAAAACAGACAAGTTTATTTAGTTCTTGGGAAGCTGGACTTTGAAAACAAAAAAGTACTAAAATTTATTCTTTCTGTGGAGAAAGGGGGCGAAGAAGAGCGGGCAGCGCCTCCATCCCTCCGCACCCCGTCCCCGTCCATGAAACAGTTCCGCTGACGCTGATGTCGCGTGACGTTTCACGGTCTGGGCTTTTGTATTTCACATGGAGAAAGAGTTCCACTGCTTAGAAAACATTTTTAGAGAGGTAGAAAATTACTGTTCTCGGGCTAGTGCTGCACCGTTATGTCTCGCAGAGTCTGAGGGCTTGCTTTCGGAAAAGGATTTATTGGTCCTCAGTCAGGTTTGCACGCTTCACTCCCTGGACAGGACAGGACAGGCACAGGGGTCCCTATGACAGCGGCGTGAAGCAGGCTCTCCTTCCGTTTCTTGGTGGCTCCACGGCATTGTCATGGAACGCTGGGGGCGGGAATGACCTCGGAAGCTGTGTTCGCCACCCTCTCTGTTTCACAGATGAGAAAGTCAAGATCCAGCGAGGTTAAGGGCTTCGCCCAAGGTCACACAGCTCGACTGTGAGAAGCCAGGACTTCTGACTCCACTTCAGGGCCCTTTCTTAGTCGATGTTTTTATCCGTCTTTCTCGCAGCCATTTTATTCCTGCCCGGTCGGTCTTTTTACAAAACTGTAAATCCGTACCATTTACATAAAGTGCTCTGTCTCCTCCTGCCCTTAGCGCTTCATCATCCCAAGGAGGCATAATAGACATACTTTTCTCAAAGATATCTTGGTCGGGAAGGTGGGGTTAACTCCCAGAAGGATCTGGAAAGATATGGCTCACAAACCAGCACCTGCTGGGAAAACGTCTTCTGTCAAAAACTTAGTTCAGGATCTTTTCTCGACGCTTCGGGAATGTCTCACACATCTGGAAGTGGAAACCAGTCGTCTTCTATCAGGCTCAGGCTTTGAATCAGTTCGTGTTTATATGACACGGAGACAGGACCAAGGAAGGGCGTCAGGCTCCTCCGAGTGCGAAGTTAAACAGGAGTTCAGAATTGACTCCATTGTGGATGTGGTCATGTTGGCCAAGCCGGCCACTCACAGAGCTGGAGTAGGGACTGGGCGGGGAGGTGGGGAATGGTTATTTCTCTGTAATGGAAACTCTGATTTAGAATCGGAGGAGCAGGTTTGCTTGAACCTCTGACACACCAGGTCTCTGCCCTTCGGAAAGTCTGCTAATCTCTCTGAACAGCAATATCTTCATCGAGGTTAATAAGACCCACCCCAGAGGTTGTGGAGAGAAGCAAAATGAGATGAGACATATAGAAGCACTTGGTAAACTTTTTATAAAGAACTGTACAAATGTTGACATTATACTCATTAAATGTCTGGCCCTATCCTTTCATCGACCCTGTGAGGGTCGATGGTAAAACACGAAGGTTATCTCTACTTGTCAGAGAGGTCAAAGTGATTCACAAAACATATAATGTTAGCGGTCATCTAAACCAGCGTTATTTACGAGGTCGAAACAGGATTCGGAGAGTAAGTGACTTGTCCCAGGTCAAAACACCAGAGCTAAGCCTAGAATCTGTGATCTGCAAAACAGTCTTCTGTTTACACTGAGTTCAATGACATGGAGAAAGGTTAGCCAGCTGATACCGTAGGTTATCGGCTAACTAACTAACACCTCAGCAGGGTTCTGTCGGCTCTTCTGTGGTTTTAAATCACGTGTTTATCTTTGAGTCTTTCGCTGCCTACGGGCAGCAGTGCCCTCTTAGAATGGTGTATTTGGGTTTCCAGAAGGTTAGAATTTCACACATTGTCATCCTTCAGAAATAGCCTTAGATGAGAGTCATATCTACTTATAATGTAGATGAATAATAGGGCACAGCCTTTGCCAAAGTTAGCAAATGATCATCCTTCCCAATAGAAACTTAACCACAAATATTATTCATAAAAAATGCTGATGGCTCTTGGTTCCAAGCAGAGCTTTCTTTGCAGTCAAAGTATTATAAATCATCCCTCTTATCTGATGATAAATCTTTGTGTCTTGGACTGAAACTCAGCATTTGTTTTCATTTGTATTACCTTTCTCTAAATGAATGAGATTTTCAAAAGAAAATGTAGCGAAAGGGCATTTGAGCAAGTTTCTAAAGTGAAGAAGTATTACTGTTGGTCTCTCTAATTGAGGATGTTCTTGACCACTATGGTTTATTATTTAGTTGAACGCTAAGTGTAAGATTCCACAAGGATTTCGGGGATGCTCTGAAAGCGATCATAAAAATTTCGAACTACTCAGAAAAAGGTGTATTCTAAATATTACGTGCCTTGATAAAGACGGTGAGGTTCCTGTTTAATGACTCCTGTGATCCGTCTGGGGAAGCATGCTTTAGACCCTGTCAAGTCTGATTTGACAGTGGTCACGGCAGGAACTAGAGTGTGCGAACGGCAGAACCAGGAGTTAGAGAGTGGAAATGAATGCGTTTATATACTTTTTTCTTTAACCCAGACGGTTTTGCGGATTAGCACATCACTGTCTGTAAAACGCGTTGGGGTCCTTGGGTAGCAGACCCTAGGTAATTATAACGTAAGAAGTTTGTTTTTAACAGACACTTAACATGATCTATAGAAATGCCAGCGGATGGTCCACATTTGGGTGTACTTCGGATTCCTCTCAAGCATTTTATTTACTTTGAGCATAGAGTAATCCCCAAGCCCATCTGAAAGATGAGAACCAGAGCCCGCAAACTGTTTTTTTATAAGCCCCATCCTGTCCCTTAGGTGTATCTTCTCAGCCTTTGCAATACTAACGAGGCACAAAGGCAGATCCTTCTGCAAATAGCACTTTCCTTACACAAATAAAGAAAGGAAGGGGGAAAAGGAAGAAGGGAGAGAGGAAGAAAAGGAGGTCTGCAACACTTTATCTCATTTGCCCGAAGAAGTACAGTATGTAGGTAGATGATAGATAGATAGATAGATAGATAGATAGATAGATAGATAGATAGATGATAGATAGATAGATAGATAGATAGATAGATAGATAGATGATAGATAGATAGATAGATAATAGATAATCAGTCAAATAATAGATAGTTAATAAAATGTTTCTGAAGTATTTAATTAGCCAGTATCTGTTTTTGATAAAAAAACATCCAACAACTCATTTGGCTGCTACTCGTTTAATCGTTAGCTAGCGACTTTTTCCTTGGGGTGACTAGTCATGGCAACCCTGCAAGCAAACCACACACGGTCAGAGATTTATTTATGCAGCCTCGTCCACGGTCATCTGATACGTAGGAACTTTAACCTTCAGTCCAAAGGGAGGAGAAGGTCCAGCGTATTCACGGCCCTCTTACCTCAGCCGGATACGAGACACCTCCGGTTGCAGAACCCCGACTTATCCCCGCGTGCGGGACCCTGTTTGGCAGATGACTTCACCAGCCTGTCATGGAAGCAGCCTGCCCGGCCCCTCCCAGGACAACTTTAATCTTGGCTTACGACAGTTTCTGCAGTGACCGTTGGTAGACCGGACGTGGCGGGCCTGGAGCAGGCTTCCCAGGTGGTGGCGCGGGCTCGCTCCACATCGATGGAGACACCAAAGCCAGGACTCTCCTCTCGTTGTCCCTTGTCCCCAGCCATCCGCTGCTCGGTTTCAAATGCTGTTGGTTACCATCTCGCTACGCTGCTAGCAAACTATACTGAGAGGTTTTTTTTTCATATATGGAATTGGTTACATCCTTAGAAAGCATTTATTGCCAAGCTTTTTTAATGTATTGGTAAATTTCCCTCGCAATTATTTTGTATCATCTCTGGTATTAAAAAAAAAAATTCTGAAAACCAGGCATAAAATAACCTCCAGCCTCCCGCCCGAGGCGCCGCTCAGCCCACCTCTGACCATGCCCCTCCCGTGAGGTGGGCAGTCTGGAGGGCCAGTGGGGCACGCTCACTTAGAGCCCATTTCCAGATCATGCTCCCGGTCCCTTGGGACCCCCAGCTGTGCTGCTCAGGTGACCCCAGGCCTGCTTCCAGCACCTTCTCCCTCTCCCCTTAGGTCTGCCTTCCCCAGGCAGACTGGCCAGCGGCGTGAGCGCCCAGTCTGAGCGGTGGCCGGGGGGCAGCTGGGTGGAGGGTATGAGGACACGTGCATGTGAGGTGCCTCATGGAGTGGGACAGAGCCCACTGTAGAGAGACGTGGGGAAGGGCTGCAAGCCCGGGGCCCGTACTGCCCACACGGCCATGTCCCTACAGAGAACGTCGGGCACTCCGAGCGTCTGAAACTCGACGTTGGCTCTCTGGCTCATCACGATGTACATTCATCAAAGTAGGAGGACAGAACATGACTTATTTAACCATTCGTAGCCTGATTTACAGCTTTTAAATGTTTAGACCTTATATATGGGCCTTCGCTGGTGCGCTTGTCCCTTCCAGTTACGCACGTGTCTCTGTCCATTCTCTCTGCCTTCTGTAGTCTCAGGAAAAGGAGCCTCCTCCCTCCTCTGGCAGACAAGCCCCTCGGACGCTGACCGGGGTCTCCTTCCCCCCAGCTTCCTCTCCACCGCCTGTAACTACGGACACCTCTCCCCCAACGGCCCGCTGCAGGCTCTTCCGGTTCTCTCTTCTGTGTCACAAACCCGTAACTGAAATTGTCCCCCCAAGACCGCCACCAGTCCTGATGCCCGGAGGTCATCGGTCACCATTCCCCTTGATGGCCGTCGTTAGTGTAACTCAGCCCAGTTGCACAACCACATCCTGAAACCCGGCACACTGGTTTGAGGGCCGTCCGGGGTGCTCCTCCTCCCTTCCCAGGAGGGTGCCCGTCAAGGTTCGGTGCCAAATGCCCTGGGCCTCAGATCTCTCTGCTTCCCTTCTGCTACCAGCCAGAAAAGTAAACTAATAATAACAACTCTCTCCTTCTAAAGGGCTCGTGTGATTGGATTAGGCCTAACCTGGGTCATCTCCCTTTCCGTTAACTCAAAGTCGGCTCATTCGTAACCTTAATTACATCTGCAAAATTCCTTTGTCATAGGAATATAGCATAGTCATGAGTGCTCTCCCACCATGTTCACAGGGCCTGCCCGCGCTCAGGGTAGAGGGTGACACAGGGTCTCAACCAGGGGGGCAGGGGTCTTAGGGGCCACCGTAGAATTTTGCCTACCGCACATGTGTGAGTGAGTGTGTGTGTGTGTGTGAGTGTGAGTGAGTGTGTGTGTTTGTGTGTGCATCTGTGCATGTATGTCTGTGTATGTCTGTGTGTGTGTGTGTGTGTGTGTGTGTGTGTGTGTTTGTGAAGGAAATTCACAGCAACCTCTAGGGAGAAAGATTACAGACTGTACAATCGCAGACTGCAATCCCTGTTGAAGAACTATTTGCCACGGGGTCTGTTTTAAAAATTGTGGTGATACATAATTTTTCTTACGTGCTTTATGGTTTATATCTCACATGATTTATAAGCACAAGTACTGCATCCTGTTTGAGTTGTAGACTTGTTTTTTGTTTGTGCATACTCTACTGTCCCTAAGAACCCTGATGTAGTTAAAGCATTTTACAAGAAGCTAACAATACTCTGTTGGTAAGAATTATAACACTCTTGTTCT
>NW_006437828.1:7097465-7103224 GCF_000325575.1 Pteropus alecto | reverse complement strand
GCTGTTTTATCAGATATTATATGCGCGAGTGTGTGTGAGTGTGTGCATGCATGTGTGTGCGTGTATGAGTATGTGTATGTGTGTGTGAGAGTGTGTGTGAACGTGTGTGTGCGTGCGTGTGTATGTGTGTGTGCATGTGTGAGCGTGTGTGCATGCATGTGTGCATGTGAGTGTGTGTATGTGTGTGTGAGAGTGCGTGTGTGAGAGCGTGTGTGTGCATGTCTGTGTGTGAGTGTGTATGTGTGTGTGTGTGTGTTAGTGTGTGTGTGAGTGTGTGTGTTAGTGTGTGTTTGAGTGTGTGTGAGAGTGAGTATGTGAGAGTGCGTGTGAGTGTGTGTGTGTGTGTGAGTTAGTGTGTGCGTGAGTGTGTGTGTGAGTGTGTGAGTGTGTAATTCTTTTAACTCCCCCCTTAACGTTACGAATGGAATTCTTGGTGGCCCTTCAAGCCCTCACACGTTTTCTGCCTCCTGCTGGACTGTAGAGATCGCCCAAGAGGATGGAGCAGAGGCGAAGGAGCCTGGGGCTGGTTTGCCTTTGTCTGTGCACATGCCCGCCTCTCTGCCCTTGTCCGTGGCCAGGTGCTGAGCAGTTCTGGACAATAACAGACCAAGGAGTTGGAGGCTTGTAGGTCCAATGACAATTCTATAGTGGACAGAGGCTCCTAACTCTCTGATTCTCTTGCCTGTAGTATGACATCGTTGGACACTCTGGAGATGACTACAATATTGATCTAGTTCCAATTAACAGAATTCCCAAGGACAATAAGCAGAGACTAGAAGTTCTGAAGGTAAGCACGTTCAATTACCTCTATGTCGTGAAAACTTCCACCAGATCAGGCTGAGTGTCTTCTGGTTACTAGAGAGAGTCACTGGAGTAGCAGCAGACGTAGGAAAGGAAAACACTTCCTGTTTCACACACTTGTAAGCATTAAACTGTGAGAAAATACTCATGGTGCTTCAAATCCTATTCTCCGCCATACAAAATGTAAACTTTGTTCCCTGCATATTTTTAGGGTGCTCAGTCTTGTCGGAGTTCTACGACCCTGGTCCCTTCCGATATCCTATACAACTCTTCCTAGCCCCTAGATATTTCAGTAGAAATGTCTAACTCTCTAACCCCGATTTTATGTATTTCTTAGTATATTTTTAATGATAAATTCAGTTTCACACACTTAGATCTACAATAGAAACACCATAATTTTAATGTAAATTCATTACTAACGATGGAAGGACAGTGTTTGGTATTATAACTTTGTTTATTGGAAACTCAACTCATTCCTTATTTTTATCCTGTGTCATCTTTGTCCTCTGGTTGGATACCAGGTTTTATATTTTCTTACATTTTCTCACTTTAAATGGCTGCTTGAGTTTTAAAAGTAAGCGCCGACGGGGATAGTTTGGGGACATTTCCTGTTTCTTACAAAAGTCTTAACCACGTACAAAAATGACCGTGTACTATCGACACTCTAAGGTGCCAGTTAAATAGAACTCACTCAGACACCTCTTATCCATGTGTAATAATTGGTCCTTGTGCATTCTCATGGTCAATAGAGAAATCATCACGTTGGTAAAAAAAAAAAAAAGAGTTTTTTACCCCTGGCATCTGTGCGTCCCCTCTTAACCCTAGACAATGCACGCCCACGCTCAGTTCTGCATGAGTGGGGACCACACGTTAGATGGAACACAGCACGCCATCCAGGACATAGTCAAAGAAGAAGCCGATGAGTACTTCGTCATCGTCCTGAGACGCGAACCTAATCATCACGTTGGTAAAAAAAAAAAAAAGGAGTTTCTCACCCATGGCATCTGTGCGTCCTCTCTTAACCCTAGACAATGCACGCCCACGCTCAGTTCTGCATGAGTGGGGACCACACGTTAGATGGAACACAGCACGCCATCCAGGACATAGTCAAAGAAGAAGCCGATGAGTACTTCGTCATCGTCCTGAGCGACGCGAACCTGTCGCGATATGGAATACATCCTGCCGAGTTTGCCCAAATCCTGACACACAACCCTCAAGTGAACGCCTTCGCCATCTTCATTGGGTCTTTGGGGGATCAAGCGACCAGGTAGGTGTCATCTCAGGATATAGCAAAGGGGCAGGTGTAGAGACACCCGAGTCTCTGACATGCCATTTCATGGGCTTAGCGTCCAAGGGGCAGTGGGGGAGATGGATGAGGACAGAAACCAGAGTTTCTGTTTTCATGTCAAGCTCCCCTAAAGTAGTTGATGGTCTAGTTGAGAGTCTGCGATGTTCTCGCTAGCTTATGTTTGGATGAGCAATAATCATTTTAAAGTAATTATTTTTCAGTTTATATTTAAACTAACCAACAATAAACTAAATAGCAAATTGATTTGTCCGCCAGTAAATTAAACAGTATTTTATACATTTTGCACTTTACGTCAAGGTCCCAAGCTCAGATCTCATGTAGACATAGGCAAATGTGTATAGATAGTAGATAATGTGTGTGATACAGATATACATTTATGTAGACACGCACATGTATACACACATGCACACGTATATGCGTACACCCCCCTTCTCACTGGGGAGACAGGGCAGGTGAGACACCTGGAGACAGTGCGGGACGCGGTGAGATGCCGCACCCAGGACTCACTGGAGGGATTTACGGCCGACAATAAACCCCACTGCGGGTGACCTAGAAAGAGAGGTCTGGAAGCACTTTCAGTGACGTGGATACACTAACGGTCTCTCTTTTGAATTACAAACAGAAAGCATTCATGGTTTTTATCTGCTTAAAATATGTGTGAGAAGCAGAAAACACAAGGGAAAGTTTATCTCCTTCGAAAAAGGAAAATTCCTGCCTAAAACACAAAAGGCCACTGGCCTTTCTGCCACTGCACCTCTTTCACCTGCAGTGAGTGCCCCGGCGCAGGGAGGGCCCTTAGTGCCCGGAGCTGGCGTCCTTCCCGCTTTCTGTCCCTTTGCCTTCCCGGGATTGCAGTCAGGTCAGCGACAGACTTCATATCGTGTAATTACAGTCACTTTATTACGACTGATTTTGCATTTTTCTCAGTCGTGTGTTTTAGCCTTTGCTAGAACCTCTGTGTCCTCGAACACAAACCATGCCTTTTCCTCCCGGATTTTCTGCAAGACCAGCCCGGTATTAAGCAGATGACAAGCTCAACAAATGCCGCTTGAGCTGAAATAGCTGTTTTGTCTTTCTAGAGAACAGATCCTGTTTGAACACTTAAGAAAGCACAATCATGCCCTTGTGGTTTCCTAGGGAAGTGGTCCAACATCTACTGGCAAAAGATATGTTGCAGAATTAGCTGGTCTACCGGGCATGCCAGATGCATGATACTAACCCAGGACGGTTGACGTTTATTAAATGTCATTCCAAAACCAAACTCCGCTGGCATAGTGAAAGGAGGCGTTCTTCTGGATGGAATTGTGTCTTGCACTTTTATTGCCTTCAGAAACGGCCCTTTGTTCCGAATGATAAATTGGCATTTTAAAAAATTATCATAAGCCTATATAACCTCAGTGCCATTAAAGCAGCAATTGTGGAAGTCGGATTGCATTTCACATTGTGTGATGGGGGCGGCGGGGGGTGCGGAAGAAGAAGAAGAAAAGAGAGAGAGAGAGAGGAAGAGAGAGAGAACCCCAGGGGGGCTGGCCGGCAGCCTTCTCCCGTTTTCCAAGAAAGGGAAAATGCTTAGAAGTGCAGTGTGAGGCCCACACGTTCGCTGGCCTGAGGCGCGCCGATCCCAGGTTGGTCCCCGGGACTCGGTTCTGTCACGGGAATAGAAAATTCCAGGAAATGACAGTAAAAAAATGGGAGACTTTTTCTCTGCAAATTCTCTGATTTTCTCACTGAAAAGACCTTTCCCTCAGGGACCGCTCTCAGTGCGCCCTCCCTGTCACTCTTCCAAGCCTTCCATCGCCTGGCGACAGCTGATTCAACTGCAGGCAGGGCCAAGGCATCAGAAAGCAAAAACCTCCCTTTCCTAAGAAACCATTTGGATGCTGTGGTTTCTGGGGGCGGGAGTGGAAGGGGAGCCCCAATTTGCAATGTTAATTTTCTTTGCCTTTCCGTCCTGGCAGCCTTCAGAGAACTTTACCAGCCGGCCGGTCTTTTGTTGCCATGGATACCAAGGACATCCCTCAGATTTTACAACAGATCTTCACCTCCACCATGTTGTCCGGTGTTTAAGAAGTGCCCTTCGTCACCCTGATGACCCTGACTTTGCAAGAAGATAGGAATGAAGAAAATCAGACATCTATAAATCGAACCTGTGCAGTGACTGCATAATTCTGCCGCTCCTGGCTCTTCTACGTTTGCTCAGTAATCAGAATTCAGAAAAGCAGCCAGGGCAAGGCTTGTGCACAGACATCTGCAACCATTGATAGGTTTACAAAAAATTACAGGAAGCAAGTTGACCTGCGTTTCATAAAAGGGTCAGGATTAAAGTAAGGCAGCCTGAGAACTGGGCGCTTAGTCTGTTTCCAAAATCCTCGGGGAGAGAGAGTAACTTGCTTTGGCCTTAGCACATCATCTGGTCACCTAAGATAGCAGAAGTGACCCCATCGAGCTAAGCCTTCGTCGCCACGTTCTAACGCTGAGATACAAGTCTGTGCGCAAACCCCCTCGCCCTGTTCCTGTCCAATAATTGGTTGGTTTTTTTTTCTCCCCCGGTCTGTGTTACCCGACCATGATTTTATAGTTTTGAACCCACTGAAAAGTCCTTCTAACAGCAGTATTTTATTAAAGGTTGGATTTTTCTCAGTAATTCCATTTTCTTGGCCAAAACCAAAAGGCATCAAAAGATCCTTCGACTGCTTTCTTTCCTACGTGACTTTTAAAAAGCTCCTTAAATAATGAAGAGCAAATGTCCCATTCTCCACGCTGCCGGGAGCGGAGAGATAAAGGCCGCCTGGCCTGGAGGTTCCTCTTTCTTCTTTTTCTTCTAGTGCTTCTCAAAAGTTCCCCACTCCGCCATTTCGGCGTCTAAAATGCAATGCTCAAAATAACAAATGCTTAAAGCAAAGTAAAAACAAGGCAGTACGTTTGAACTAAACGATAACTAGAAATTTCTTTAGCTGTAAAAAAACTAAACAAAACGAAACTTTTTTCAAGCTTCATTCTTTTTTCTTTCAAAGTGTACCTGACTCCCACCCTCTCTGGGGCTGACCTTGTATCTCAATAGGCTCGATGTCACTTTCTTTAAAATCAAATGCTTCAGCAGAACTCAGTGTCTCTCCAACCATAGAAGTCCCTCTCCACCATCACGGCAAAGTCAGAAACGCGGGGGCCACCCGCGCGTGTGCCTTCTCACGGTGAGTTGGGAAAACTAGTCTTGTTAATGATGTTACCTGAGTCACACATACGGAGTGGTGAGCTCGTACAGATCCATTTCATTTTAATTCATTAGAGGAAAGAGAAAAGACAACGCTCATTTGTTCCGCCACCCCATCTCCCCGTCAGCTGTCACAGAACAGCAATCCGGTTTCCGATGCAACATTGCGTGGGCATAGTGAATATTGTGTATGGAATCAGCCGACGATGCAAATAATCACAATCCAAAAAGTACCTTTAAAAATGTAATTGCATTAATGGCAGCAGTGACAGCAGCAGCAGCTAACAGTGACTTACTGTGCAGCAGGCAGGCTGAGCGAGCTCATTCATTACTTCATTCGGCTTCACCGCGATGCCTGCGGAAGAGGTGCTTTTTACCTCATTTACTTCATTCACTCTCACAAGATTTCTAATACCGGGCTGTTGCCTGTGATCCTGC
>NW_006437828.1:7083504-7097432 GCF_000325575.1 Pteropus alecto | reverse complement strand
GTACAGATGAGGAGACGGAGGCTTAGAGAAGTTCGAGAAACCGGACGGTGCTCAGAGGCGGGCAGAGCCGGACTGCGCTGGCCGCGCCCGCGCTTCGTTCGTCCCGCAAACCCGGCCACGGGTGGAGACCTTAGTGCCACTTTGTTCCTTCTCCCGGTGCAGTTTCTCTTCTTGTAAACCGACCGCACTTCACTGAAACGCTCTGCACGCCTTCGGGCACTCAGAGGAGGGCACGGGGACCACGGGCGTCGGACACTGCTGGACGGACACTTCTGTCGGCTCCTTCCTGGCATCGCAGACCGCGAGGAGGGTCCCACCCAGTGGAGGGTCCCATCCCAGTGACGGCTCAGCCCCGTGGCAGAGGGTCACAGCCCCCGGCAAGCTTTTGGAAGTACAGTCCACGAGTGGAGACAGCAGCCTTTTAACAAGTCTCCCCCAGGCGTCACTACCTGAGTGAGCAGGGTTTTTAACCATGGAAGAATATTCTCAAGTAATTGAATTAATTAATTGACCTTGCTCCACTGACCAGATATCCTTTGCAATTGTTATTTTTTGAAAAAATTTATATATATATAGATATATTTATATAGATACATTTATATAGATATATTTATATGTGTATATAAATATATGTGTATTTATCTATATAAATATATATCTATCTCCTGGCTTTTCTGATTTGTAAAAGAGCAAGATGTTGGGGGAGGGGAGGGGAGCATGAGAAGATGAAAGGTTTTATTTTCTCTTCTCGCAATACCTAAGATGTTTGTGCCTTAATTATTAAATGTACTTAATTATAGGCGACTCCAAGCTGTTCCCAGGCCCTCCTTAGGGCCAGGACTTTATAATAAATGCATTGTGTGCCTCAGGGGGGTTCCATTGACAGGCGTCTAAACCCATCTCGGTCTCTGCAGTGAGCCCCTGTAGTGCTGAGAAGGTCCATTGTTATTCGCGAGCGGCCAGGAGGAATGAATGCCTTGAAAAGCTGCAGTATATGGTGTGTGTTCCCCCTGGAATCCTTTGTGTGCCCCCCCAGTAAAATGACCTCATCACGCGCCGGGCAGCTGGAGCACAGCCACAAGAAGTGGATCAGACAGGGAGCATTTGAGCCCATCACATGTTTGGACTGAGTCATTTAATTCTTTACACGACACCCTTTCCTGTGAACTGTCAGAGGAGGAGAAATCCATCAATGCCAACGAGATTTTCTCTAAAAAGTCCTAGGGCCTTGAAAGCCACTTAGAAGTGGTTTTCTATAGACGCCATTGTCGGTGTTCCTGAGAGGTCAGCTCCGGAGGCTACAACCCTCCGTCCACCTGGCTCCTGTCAGATCAGCCCAAATTAAATTCCTCAGGGAACAGAGCAGAGAGGTACAGGACCAGGGGAGCAAGAGCAACAGTCGCTATTTGTTGTGTTTTTTTCCTAATTTGTTTCTAACAGTCGCAATTATAACAGATATGCCACAAATTCTAAGCCCGTGAGTGTCTCCAGGCTGGACAACTTTTTTCTGGAATTGCATCTCAGGAATAGTCGACTGTCCACTTGTATTTAGTAAACTGTACATAGCTTTTTCATGTTATTAAGATGTAAACTGTCCACTTATTAAAAATTATCCCAACCAGGAACACATAGGGCTTTATGAAAATGCCTGGACAAAGAGTCTCATCACTGCTCGTTTCTGGTTCGGGGTTCTCCCATAAAGTTCTTGCCTCTTGGCGTCCCGTCACCTTTTTACTCAGACTCACTGTGGCAGAAGTCACTACAGGTACCGTGATGGACGGGCACCGCAGCGCTCCACCTGGAGAATTCTCCGGAAAAGAAGGTCTAGATCCTGCCCAGCCATTAGCCACCTTGCGAACTTGGGCCAGTCACTTCCGGGTCTCAGCTGCTTCATCTCCGCATTTAAAAGCTGGACAAAATGATCTCTAACGCTGAAGTTACATGTTCCCACGTCTCACTCGGTGAATCGACTTTGTCCCTCGTACGTCTTGCAAGCACCACATCGGTTCAGTGTATTTTTGTCTCCAGAACCCCACACACACATAGGAGGCCCCGCTGTGCAGAGGATTTCGCACCTGTGTCAACTGCCCTAACTAACTAATGTTACCGACTGAATACGCATTCTGAAAGCGCCCTCGTCAGCTGGACGGATATTTCTGTTGGATAACAATTCACAAGATCTCTGATCATTGTCTCTCACTTTCCACTTTGCTGCCTTAAAAGACAATTCTGTTTCTGCTGATTTGCACAGTGGGATCAAAAAGGATGAGGAATTGGAAAACTACTGTGTGCCCCGGTCGAACAATGTGCAATTGTGCATGTGGTTTGTTTTTTTTTTTTTTTTAATTGTTAAATCCTGTAAACAAAAACCTCTAGAGTCAGGGGTGGGGCGGTGCTCGCCAGGCAAACCTCTCAAGTGGAGAAGGATTTGACACTCTGCTGAGACGAAGCGCTGTCGGAGGCTGTCACCTTCTAACAGACAGCGTCTGCTCTTGCACAGCCGAGCACGCTCGCTGCCTTAGGAAGGCCAGGGTTACATAATTTTAAATTGAGTGGTGCCGTGGTATTTGGCCACTCAGAGCAAAGGACAACACTCTTAAGGTGGTTCGGATCCAGAGGGTGGCGAGAATGTCATGTTCCGCTCTAAGAAATCTCAGCAAGGGACAGGAGAACTTTAGGGAGCGGCCATGCCCGGTCCTCGCCCTCAGCAGGTGCCAGAGGCTCCCTGGATCTTCCCTCTTCCCACCGGCTTCACCGAAAGACCTCTGGAGCCACCAGCCCTTTCCCTGAAGGAGCAATCAGAGTGTTCGCCAACAAACTCTGCCCCCGAAGGTGGTGGCTGCGACCGCAGAGGAGTTCCAGAACCTAAGGGTTTGTCGAAGTCGCATGCCACTCTGAAGCAGAGTGATGGTGGCGGGAGCCTGACCCGGAAATGGAAGGGAACAACGTCTGCACGTCCGGAAGCAGGTTTGTCTCCTAATGCAGCCAGAATGTGACAAGAAAATGAGGAGCCTGCCGGGAAGTCTCTGCGTCATCGCTCTCATGGTGCCATACTGGAAGCATTAACTGAAACGAGGAAAAATAACTGTATTTGCTCAGGACATTAAAGTCGGAATTTCAAACGAAATCTACGTCTATTAATAAATATGATGTTCACGTAATGAGACGTTTTCTTCATTCTGGCACTGAGAAGTCTTCGCCGTGGGCCTCCAGGACAGAGGGAACCTCGGCAGAGCTAGTTGATCCACTTCCTTTGACAGAAGACTTTCTGGCCCATGTGAAACTCAGCTCTGAAAACACGGCCCCAGAAAGGAGCACTGTGGGCCCCGTGGGCATCACGTCGCAGGGCCGGAGAGGCAGCCTGTCCACCCACCTCGCCCTGGCCTCTGGGGGCAGTTCCCACAGAGCCAGGTTGCAGGGCAGTAAGCCCCCCGAAATAAAAAGGGGCAGATGACCGGGGGTACCCAGGGCTTCGTTAGTGGGCACGTGGGCTGGGAGACACAGCTGTTCGTTTTGACGCTGATAAAGGAGGGGCCTTTACCGGAAAGGTGTCCGCGAGGCCCCGGTGCTTTGGAGCAGGATCTTCCAGGCCCGTGGAATATGCGCGTCCGCGCGCTGCAGGCTTCAGCACAGACCTCTGACCCTCACGTGCAGCATCCGAACTGAAGACTCTCTTTCTCTCCCTGACCTTTCGTGGAGACCGCAAGGACCAGGAATGCTCTCCGCAGAGGTGGGAGGTTGTCACGGCTCCGCAAAACCGCCTGAAAGCAGATATTCAGCCACTTGGCTGGAGTACAGCTGCCCACAGCTGGCCTGGCTCCTCGCCCCAGCCCGCCTGTAGGTGGTGTTTGTCAGGGAGAGGGGCTTCTCTTTTAAAATACAAATAGCCCTGAGAGGCTATCCGTCATGCACGTCTCGGTTTGAATTCCTTCATTCACATGCTTTCCTCCTAGCCCAGCCGAGATGAAATGCGGAGACTGTGGCCTGGGGGGGGATGCGGGGGGAGGGGCATCTGCTGCTTGGAGGTCACCTGAGCAGGAGGCTGGACCTGGGACACGGTGTGAGGGCACAAGACCTGGGCAGGCGGGTGGGTGACATTCTCGCCCCGGACCAGGGACGTGGCCTCCTGACCCTCTCAGGGCACTCGCCGAAGGCTTGGTGCGGTGTGGATGGGCAGCAGGTCCGTTCTATTCAGTCCTGTCTTTTAAGAGACAACTGATTTCCACCTGCGATCGGCCCTCGCTCTTTCCGAGGCTCCGCCTTTCTGACATCCAGGTCACTTGGGAGCCGATTCCCCCCACCCCATCCAAGGCCATCATCCACAGACAAGGCCCCTCAACACAGGATGCCTGCCCGGGCCCCTGGCGACGTGAACGAGTCACATCTTCCTATTCCTAGTCGGGTTTGCCAAGAGGACTCTTGCCCCGGGCGGTGGGCCTTTCAAAAGGGGGCGCACACCCCCGAGAGGCCGCGCCCCTGATGGGGAGCCGCTTCCCCCGCCCCCCACAGAAGCCCCACGGGACAGCACGAAGAGTCCTCGTGGAAAGAGCCCCAGATGCCTGAGCCCCCTCCTGCCCCCAGATGCCTGAGCCCCCTCCTGCCCCCAGATGCCTGAGCCCCCTCCTGCCCGGGCCCTACGAGAGCCGTGGGCCGGAATTGGAATGTCCCTCCTGCGCCCTGAGGGCGTTGCGTGGGCTTCGTTGGAGCCTCCCCGGCCAGGCAGTTTTCAGAAGTGTCTGTAACTCAGCCTTCAGGAAGAAGCTGTTATGTAACAATTTCTCAAAAGCCTTAAGTACTATTAGCACGAAAAAAATCAAGCGCCTCTGAAAAATGAATGCGGCTTCTTAAAAAAAAAAAAAAGCTCCTTTTCATCCCTAAGAGGTTGTCTGTTTTCCTCTTCTAAGTAGAACCAGCTTTTTTAACAAGATGCAGTTGACATGCGACGTTATATTCGGTCCAGATGCGCAGCACAGCGATTCGGTGTACGCACACACTGCAGAAGGATCAGCACAATGAGCCCAGTTAACGTCCGCCACTGCGAACTAAAGGGGACCAGCTTTGCATTTCCCCATCCTGGCTCTGCAGGCGCCCTCCCTCCCCCCGGTTCCTGCCACCCCAAAGCTATCCCCAGAGCACTTACACCAAGGACCATGACATCAACTTCCTTCTTAAAATCATGTCGGCTCCTCCCCGTGACGATCCAGTTTTCCTCTCATTTGGACATCGTTAAATCAGACTGTCCCACCCAGGTCTTCTGTGAAGAGGTGACAGGGCCGGAACCCTGAAAATATTACGTAAGGCAGAGAGGCAGCGATGAGTGTGGCAGGCAGCGGGAGGACGGTGACTGCGATGAAAAGACCCACCCTCCAAGTCTGCGGTCACTTCTGTCCCTCCCGGGCCGAAAGCCCCAGAAACCCTGACTCCACCCCGCGTGGGGTAGGCTTGGAGTCCCTGCGATCGATCCCGGGGGAACCCAGACCCGCCCTCAGAGCCCTGAGACCTGGGGCAAGTCCCCTGGTCTCTCTGAGCATCGGTTCTCTCTCCCCTAGGATCAGGGTAATAATCCCGCAGCCCAGGGTTCGTGTGAAGATTGGCATAAAATAATGAAAGCACCTCATAAACGCAGAGTGACATTCGGCTCAAGAGGCATTTGGTCTTGGACCAGAGAAGGAAGTGGCCCCTCGGGAAGGGAGGGTCTAGGTGACCGATTTTGTTTGGTAACCAAGACATCCTTCGGCCAGACACCTCAGAGTGGATGCAGAGCCCAGAGCAGTTTCCCCTCAGGGCAAAGGAAGTGGGGACCAAATTGAGGAAATCAAGGGCAGAGGGGGTGCGGGGCAGAGCATGTGGGGCCACTCGGCTGCAGAGCCTTACCCCCGGCCAGGCCGCTCGGAGCCCGTGCCCTCTGTCTTTTTTTCCAGACGTGGTTGTGATCACGAATTGGCTTCCCGGTCAGAGCTCTGTTTCTCAGGCTCTGCCATCTCGTCGGGGTGAGGCGAGGGGAATGGCCTCTCTCAAGAGTGGCTCCAGACGGTTTGTGCTGTCGCCACAGGTTTCCGTGTGGGTGGCTGTTAGCACTGGAACTTTTTAAAAATAAAGACTATAACACAGTCCATCGGGGGTGTCTTCCCAGCCTACACCCCTTCCTCAAACCCAGGGGAGAAGCCCTGACCCGGCTAGGTAGCACATCAGTCCCTGCTCCTGGGTGACTAGGGAGTGTCAGGCTAAGCCTGGGGACCCGTGTTCTGGCATATGCAGGGAGAATAATAAAAAATTATTATTATTATTGTTATTATTATTCTTCAAAATAATAATAACTAACTCTCATCTAGCACTTCCCATGCACCAGGCACTTTGTAAGCACTTACATCGATAAACTGATGAAATCCTCAACTCCGTGAGACAGATACAATTCGTATTTCCATTTTACTTAAAAAGCAAACTCTACCATAAAAGACAAAAGAAAAAGCCACCTTGATGATGAAAGGGAGAGAGATGCCCATGGAGCCCTGATTCCTGACTCCCCAGTGTCTGGTGGCAGATCCTTTTGGGGTTCGGATGTGCTGCCCTTTTTGGAGACCCACAGAATGCCTTGGTGCCCCCCAGCATCTCCCATTTCACTGGGTTAGCTTGCAAAGTGTGGCAGGGTCGTTCACCGTTCCCTGACTATCCCTGTCCCCTTGCAGTTAGGTCGGGGCCATGTGACCAGTTCTGGGCTGTGAGCAGAAGTGATATGTGCTCAAAACAGGCTGAATGAAGCATTTGAGAGCCGGTGTTCGACCCTCCTCCCGCTTCTCTTCCTCGGAACTGGCATGACTGAGAAAACGATGTGATCCAGGAGCCAGAGCGTCCGTGAGCCTGGGTGACGGCGCGGAGCTGAGAGCCCCACCAATACATGCCGGCTACGGAGCTGGCGTCAGTGAGCGAGAAATAAACCTTTGAGATCTTGAGCCACTAAGATTTCAGGCGAATTCGATGTGAGAGCATAGCAACGTAACTAATGCAGGAGGTTCTTTACTGTTTTTCTCATTGCCAAATAGTCCCAGATTGAAACAAAGACAAAAAAAAAAATCAAAGTAAAATTTAAATTGAAAAACAGTTCCTCATGGCTAGGCAGCTATTTAATCCGGGGACATATTGGGTCACCACGGTGCAAAGTGCTCCTAGAATGAGAGAAAACGTTTTAGATCCTTCCCTCTGGGTGCTGGGAACAGGGGACACTTCGCTGTGAGAGGCGTTGACACCGGCGAGTCTGAGGCCAGCCTCCCTCGTCATGGGTGCAGTAAGAATAGTCCTGGGAACTTCGCATGCTGTCCCATATTTTTCCCAAATCTGCCTGCCATGTCAGGGACGAGGGCAGTGATCAAGTTCTGTCTGTCTTTGGCCTGGGCCCGAAAAAGTGATAAATAAACTGTTGGTAAATGCACAGCTGTGGGATGCAGGGGCATTGAGGTCCGAAGGCGGAACTTATGCTGGCTGTCGAAGGCGGGCAGGGTTCAGACGAGCCAAGAGGAGCAGGCGAGGGTCCCAGGGGTCCCCGAGACGCCCGATGAGACTGTTCTCCCTGCCCTTGGCTGCCACTGTCCAGCCAAGAATTTCTAAGCGAGGCCCAGCTCTTGAAAGCAGCCTTCGCAGAGCCTCCAGGGTGGCCTTTCCGGGCTGTCCAGCTGCTGACTTCAGCTCTGACTGGCCGGGGGAGAGGCGGGAGGCTGGTGGCAGCCCCAGCCTTCCTGGAGCCCGGGGCAATGACAGCCCAACAGGGCAAGCCACAGTGCATGGGGCCAAGTCATGATGTGGCTGCTTTGTTTTGCTTTGCATTTTTTCTCCTAGAAAATGAGCTGAGAACCTTCTTTTAGCCAGGATTACAAGTTGGGCTGGTGATGAAAAGTCCATGCCATGCGGAAGGAGCTTTCACGTCTGCAAGCCCTTTTGTTGAAAAAGGCTGACTCTGTGGCCAAAAAAAAAAAGGAAGAAAGAAAAAGGAAGGAAGAAAGAAAAGAAATGGGTGGGGAGGATCAGAAGCATCCCGGTCTCTGTGAGGCCGTGAGGGACCCCTGGCTGACCATCATGGCTGACAACGTTTCAGCCCTGCATGCCACCCAGTAAAACCTCCAGATTTATAATCTCTAGAAAGCTTAGGAAAAAATCTGTTGACCCTTGGTCCCAAACCAAGGCGAAACTATGCTTCAGCAAGTTACTTTGCAGAAAGCCTGACACAACACGGATCAGTCAAATGGATGGATGGATGGATGGATGGGTGGGTGGATGATGGATGGATGGATGGATGGATGGATGGATGGTTGGTTGATGGATGGATGATGGATGGATGGATGGATGGATGATGGATGGATGGATGGATGGATGGATGGATGGATGGATGGATGGATGAACAGATGAATGAGTGAGTAAGTAACCTGGTGGGTAGATGAGTGGGTAGGGAGGATGGAGAGGAGAAAATCTACCCTATTTAAAATGCCACAGGGAACAAGATCCCCAGAGCTGTCCTTAGTGCAGTAGAGATGAAGTCCCAGTTTTACCCTAAGCAGCAATTCCGCCATGTCTGCTAGAATGGCGGCACTGGCCCCCCCGTAATCCATCTCCATGAGAGATAAAGAACCACGCGGAAAGGATTTCATCCCTCCAAAGAGCAAATCAGACATACAACAAATCTTAGTCGTGGGAGGGACAAGGATGGCTGTGTGGCATTGAACATAAACTGTGTCCAGGTCAGCCCTGGTGACAAACAGACATGCAGGCATTTGTGCCACAGTCAAACCAGCCGAAATCATTTTTCCACGGGTACCTGAGAGAGCTCCGAGGGACCACATGCGGCTTAGCAAGACATGGAGTGTCCTTAAGCTCATGGGTATTCGATTTGAATCACAATTCCTTTACTAACTAGTTTTCTGTCATAGACAAGGTTTTGTGTTTTTTTTAAATAAAATATTTTTTATTGAGATATAATTCACATATTATAAAATTCTTTATGTACTTTCTTAAAGGATACAGTTCAGTGGTTTGAGGTATATTCAAAAAGTTGCACAAACATCACCACTAGCTAATTCCAGAATATTCTCATCACTCCTGAGGAAATGCCATCCATACTCAGTGGCCATTCCCTAGTGCTAGGTGGTGATGTGCTGAGTACTAATATGTCACCCTTACAGGTAACTGAGAGTCTGCACCCAGGTGTGTTCACAGGCCTGAGTGAGGTCCACGAGGCCTAAAGTTGGCCACAGCCACCTCAGGCCACAGCAGACTTGGGGGAGGCAGAGAAGCGTGTTCCCACAAACCACACTGGCTCCATCCGCCTTCCCCTCAGGCCAGCTCCGGCGGGGAGGACTTCCGTGGCTGAGGAACGAATGATTCTAAGAAGACTAACCCCAGCGTCTTCGTGGTCTATGGCATCAGCTAGAGAGAGCAACTGAGTCCTCACAAAAAACCTCGACGCTGAGCAGCCTCACCGTGTTCCCAAGGGACGGCTAGCAGGGTGCCCAAGACCCTGGAGGACGCAGTGTCCTCCCAGCCCCTCCTGCCGTGCTCCACCCGCCTCTAGTCAGCTATACGGCTTCACCCCTGCTGTCCCCTCGCTGGAAACTCCCTGCCACTCCACCCCGCTGCCCACCACCCAGTCCTCCGGGGCCTAACTCACATGAATCTCCCGAGAATCTGTTTTGCTCCTGCTCGGTCTCATAAGTGGACTCACCATTCAACGAACATCTGCTGAACACCCGCTGTGTGTGGCTGGGGCTCCGACAGGGAACTGCTCCTGTGGAACATACGTTCTGCTGGCAAGAGCCACATCATAAACAGAAAAGAAGTGGGCAGTGGTGAGCTCTGAGAATACAAATGAGGGCGGGTGAGGGTGGGGTTCGGGGGCGGCCTTTGAAATAAGAGCACAGAGGAGGCTCTCCATAAGACAACGGAGCAGAAACCTGAAGGAAGGTGGGCCCCGAGCGGCGTAGACACCGGAGGAAGAGCATCTAGCAAGCGCCAAGGCCCTGAGTCGGAAGCGTGTTGGACGAGCTTAAAGAACAGCGCGGAGCCAGGGTGGCTGCATCAGAGCCGACAGGTGGGCCCGGTCAGAAGACGAGGCTCGAGAGCTTTAGAGGCCACGTCGGGGTTCATAGGTCACGGCGAGAACTTTGGGGTCCATACGGTGTAAGTCTGGAAGCCACGAGCAGGTTCTGAGCAGAAGACAGACATACTCCGAATCGCGTTTTGAAAGGGTGACTCGGGCTGCGGTGTTGAGAACAGACCGCGAAGGGCGGAGGATGGAATCGGAGACACCAGTCGGGGGCTTGTCGCCATAATTCAGACATGGCGAGGTGGCGAGGTGGTGCCAGGGACCGGGGCGAGCCGTGGTGCAGGAGGAAGTGGGCAGGATCTGGATGGGTTCCCGGCGGAGCCAACAGGATTCGCTGATGCGTTGGATGAGCAACAGGAGAGAAAGACAGGAATCCCAGATGATGCAGGCTTTTGGCCCGCAGCCCTGAAAACACACGGTCTCCATTTACAGACACGGGGGCGCCCGGCAGAGAAGGCGGGAGGGCTGAAGCGCAGCCCTCTGCATCCAGGGCCCCGTTCCTCCTCCCTCACGGATGTGCAGACCCCAGCCAAGGGCTTCTTCCTTCACATCATCTGAATATCCCGGCGACTAGCAGAACGTGTCCAGGTCCCAGTGGCTGGCACGAGGCAAAGCCCCGGACACCCGCGTGTGAGCAGACCACGAGCCGAGGTGCCAGCGGGTTCGAGCTGGGCTGGCACGGGAGGAGGAAAGGGCATCTCGGCGGCCGTCCGCCACCTGGTCTGCACGCTGGCATCTCCTGGCATCACCTGGCATCGCCTGAGGACGGAACTCTAGTGCAGCTCATGCTCCAGGGCAGTTCATCGGAAGATCTGCGGTGGGAGCCAGGCGCGCTTGTGTTCAGCTTCCCAGCCAATCCCAACATTGGGTCAAGGTCGAGAGCCGCCCGCCTTGAATCAACCAGTGCTTCTGCTGTGCCTCTGGGTGTTTGCTGATTCCAGCTGTGCTTAGCAAGGGGTGAGGCCCCGTGGAGGGATAGAAACACCCCTGCCCTTACAGAGCGAAGGGAGCCAGACAGGGGCTGCACAGCATTCTCCTGCTTAGAACTGAAACTAAGTCAAACTCTCCCAGGAAGCACTGCAAAGCTACTTGACCTCATCCCACACCTCCTCAGCCCTGCTTTGAAGGCAGGCACATTTCAAGGATTTTTTCAATGCAATCTGGACAAACTCTGTCCAGGAATGTCTCCCCGCTCCAAACCTCCCAAGCCCCCCGTGTGTGGAATGTGGCAGAGATTAGAGAGCTCAGGGCTGAGCCCCGGGTGAGGGGTGAGGGCTGTCGGGTGTTCATTTCCCACCTGGGCCCTGGGACAGACGGGGCTGGTGGCCAGGAACCGGAGGAGACCGAGAGCAGGGGAGACCCCCTGGGGCATATTGACTTGGAAACAGGTCACATTTCAATCCCAGACCCAGGAGCCAGAGCGACCTGCTCCCCTTGTGAACGCCCCTCTGTCGGCCATGCCCCTGTGCTGGCGCTGGCCACAGACAGACCAGCCATTCATCCATCGTACAGAAGCTCCGCTCCAGCCCTGAGGTGGCTGGGAGCCCTCCCCAGTCATCCAGCCCCCCAGACACTTCTGTGGACAGAAACCAAATAACCTGATTAAGATAAGATGAAACGAGAAACGTTTGCTCCTTGAAAATTGCTAACATCTGTCCTGGCTCCCCAAAGAGTCCAGGTGGGGGAGCGGAGGCTGCTGGTGGTACGTCCACCTCCCCTCCCACCCACGGGAGGCCCAGGGGACTGTGGCACAGGGACTGAGGGGAGAGGGGGGCCTGGACGCGAACCCCCTCGCTACCCCGCGACTGCCTGCAAACTCTTAAGGTGGATGTTTTGATCCGGGACAAGGCACATTTCTCCCCAAGTGGAGTCGGAGGGGAGACCAAGCCCTACACCAAGAAAAGAGGCTCCTTTGGCAGAGAATGTAGAAAGAATTCAACACGCACGCCAAAGTCAGAATCAAAAGGAGACTTTATTGGAAAAGGGGTCCCACTCCACAGACAGTGTGGTCCCCTCTCAGAGCCAGAGAGCGAGAGGGACAGAGCAAAGGCCCTGGGAGGGACCCTGGGTGTCCAGGGAATGTAGTTCCCGCTTCCTCTGATGTGGGCGCACGGTGAGGAAGGGGGAGGGGAAGAGTAGGTAGTGCCGAAAGCCTGCTGGCCGCACTTCCCAGCCTTTAATCCTCAGGTTCCCCGCGGTCAGCCCCAGGGAATGACTCTCGTTCCTGTTTCCCCTTCACAGGTGCGGGGGGCTCGGGCTGTTAGCCACCCCGGCAGAAACCCTCCTTTGCTCTGCAGGTGCCCTCCGGGCCTGGCTGCAGGGCCGACCAGCACCCTGCAGTCTCTGGTTGTAGCTGGATTAACATGTTAGTTCTCGTGTCTCCTCCCGACCTTAGTGAGACCTCTAGACCTCTCTCCGCCTCATCTTCCTCACAGGCTTGTCGGAGGCTTAAAGGATGGTGTGAGCGGATGCTGACTCGCCCGGTCATTACGTTGAGTCTCCCTCCGGCTTCCCCTCGCCCGCCCGTTGGAACCGTTATTTGACAGACTCAGTCCCAGCTGAGTTGGGGTCTCAGTCCCATACCCTGGAGGCCTCCTTTCTGCGGGTCCAGGGGAGGGACCGGTCCGTGATATGGACCGAATGTTTGTGTCCTCCCAAAAATTCGCACGTTGAAATCCTACCCCCAATGTGACAGTGTTAGGACATAGGGCCTTTGTGGGGTGATTAGGTGATTGGGGCCCTCATCAGAGAGACCCCAGAGAGCGGTCTCACTCCTTCGGCCATGCCGGGAGACCCCGAGAAGATGGTGCTGAGGAGTCAGGAAGCGGGCTCTCACCAGACAACAGATCCTCACTTCCCAGCCTCCGGACCAGTGAGAAATCAGTGTTCGTGTATTAGCCACCCGCTCTGTGGTGTTTTTGTTACAGCAGCCCGAGCTGACTGAGACAGGCCAGGACAGGACCGAAGCCTGACCTCATGGAGGACGCCTCCTGCACGTGGGACAGGCCTGGCTTCAGAGTCCAATTGGGTAAATGACTTTCAAAAGCAGTGCACAGTGAGACGGTTGATGGGTTGACCCAGGACGGGTCCCAGAGAGAGAGAACCGTGACACGGTTTCATAGATGTTGATGCAGGATGACGTGCGGCCTGGAGAAGCGTCTGACGGTTTTATAATCACCTTGTGCCCGTCCAAGTCAACGACGAGATGGGTAAGGAGCTAAGGGGCACCGTTCTGGGATCTCCCACATCTACGGGGCGACATCATTTCATGTGACTGCAGATCTCTCTTCCACATAGGGTCCCTGTAGTGGATTAAAGATGGCCACAGTTCTTTGTCATGCCGTCATCAAGAGGTGGGGAGTATTTCCCTGCCCCTGAGCCTGAGCTGGCCCAGGACTGCTTAACCGCGGAAGGTGGCAGGCAGACGGATGCTGGGCCAGCCCCGGCTCAGCCCCGAGAAGCTTCTGTGTAGCACTTTTGGGAGCCCCAAGGCTCCACTTAGAAGGCTCGGCTCCTCTGCAAGAAGGCCCACATGGAGACATCATGCAGAGAGGCCATGTAGGAAGCCGAGGCCTCGTGATGATGTGCAGAGGCCAGCTGTCCTCAGGCTCAAGGAGACTCCAGATGACTCTAGCCCAGAGGTCACCTGACTGCAACCTCATGAGGGACCCCAAGTAAGACCGGCACAAGAACTTCCCGGCTGAGCCCAGGCAGCCCACAGAACCAGGGAAGCAGTGGAGTGCTCACTGTTCTAAGCCAGTACGTTTAGGGGTGGTTCGTTATGCAGCATCAGATAACCAAAGAAGTCCCCAGCACCGTCCTCTGGTGACTTTCTGCTGCC
>NW_006437828.1:7079498-7082711 GCF_000325575.1 Pteropus alecto | reverse complement strand
AACCAACGTCACAAAAAAAATAAATAAATAAATAAAGAAACAAACAGACAGACAAATAAATAAATAGAAGGATAAATAAATAAATAAATATAAAAACAAAATAAAATAAAAACCCTCATTCCCACCTGAGCCCACACTCAGAAACGAAAGCCAACAACACTCTCCAGAGAGAAGCCCCCTTCACTCGAGCTGGCATCTGCCCCCCGCACCTTGCCCTGCCTTGGGGGTCAAGTGTCGCTTACAGATATTTTACAGAAAATTCCAAACACAGACGAAAAGCAGAGAGATGCATGCAGTGAACCCCGTGGACCATCCACCACCCAGGGCTCACAGCGAGTCGTGTGTCCGTCACCTGACTCACGCGCCCCCAGCACCCGCCCTCCAGACTATCCTGAAGCGAATCCCAGACGCCACGTCGTTTCGTCTCTAAGTCCTTCCTCAAGTATCTGCAGGAGCAAGGACTTCCCCTTCCAACCAGACACCACAGCTCATGCGTTTTGAGAGATCTAGTCCAGCCGAGCCCTGCCCAGGAGGCCTCGCCCAGGGCAGGTGGAAGGTGGCGGAGACGAGGGAGGGCAAGGCCCGCCCTGTCGTGGCAGGTGGCAGATCCCCGGTCCCGGGCACTGGACAGAGCGTGGCGGTGCCACACGTGCCAGAGGACAGCTAGAGAGCCACAAGCAGACGTCAGGAAGGACATTCCCAAGGCCGACCGGACGCGAGAGCAGCCAGGGTGCCACCTCATGTCACCTTCTTCCGTCATGGCCTCGTCTCACAGCGCTGGTGTCCGCGGGTGGCCTCAGAGCTGTGGCCCCCTGAAGGCAAAACCGAGTCTGGTCCTTCGTCGTCATCCCAGGACGGGGGCCGATTCCACAGCCTCAGCCCCCGGCTCTGTCCGCGTCGGCGTCCCCCAGGATGCCCGGCTCCGGAGCACGGTGACACGCCTGCCCTGTCCATAAATCCGAAGCGTGGGCCGGGACAGAGCGAAGCTGCGTGGACGGTCAAAGGCTGTTTCCATTATGTAGCATTTTGAAAATTATTTCGCTTGTGAATTCCCGAACAATGGTGACTGTGCTTCAAGCTTCTTCGTAGCTCTCACAGTTTCTGTACCAGAGTTTCTCAACCTCCGCGCTATCGAATTTTTCTAAATTATTTTTTAATTTTTTTAATTACAGTCGATCTACAGTATCCTATTAGTTTCAGGTGTATAACGTAACAATTAGACATTTATGTAATTTACAAAGCGATCGCCTGGATCAATCCAGCACCCACCTGACGCGGCGCAGGTATCATAAAATTATTCTTCCCTACGCTATACCTTACTCACCGTGACTATTTCGTAGCTGCCAATTTACACTTTTTCCTTTTTAGTTTTTCCTTTTTTATTTATTTATTTTTTGCGATTAGAGTCGACACTGAATATTATTTCAGATTAGTTTCAGGTGTACAGCATAGTGGTTAGACGTTTACATAATTTACAGAGTGATCTCCCTGAGACGCCTGGTCCGCACCTGACAGCACACAGAGTCATTACGATATTATTGACTCGACGCCCTAGGCCACACCCCACATCCCCGGGACTACTTTGTAACTGCCGATTTAATCCCTTCGCCGTTTTCACCCAGCCGCCCAACCCTGCTCCTCCCTGGCAATCACGTCTCCTCTCTGTATCTATGAGTCTGTTTTTGTTTTGTCGATTGGTTTATTTCGTTCCTTAGATTCCACACATAAGCGAAATCACATGGCATATGTCTCTCTCCGCCCGACCTACTCCGCTCTGCTCTGCGCCCTCTAGGTCCATCTATGTTGTTGCAGGCGGCAAGATCTCATTCTTTTTAATGGCTGAGTCATATTCCACTGTATATGCACCACCTCTTCTTTATCCAGTCATCCGCTGATGGACACCCAGGTTGCCTCCCTATCTTGGCCGTTATAAATAATTCGGCACTACTGAATTTTCAACAAAGATGGGTCTTTGTTGCAGGGGCCTAGCTTGAGCATGACAGAATGGGCACCCCTAACCTCTGCCCGCTGGATGTCACTCATCCAGGGGCCGGCACTCATTTGCAGGCAGCCAGACATCAGTAGCAGGCTTTATCCCCCAAATTGTGACAAAAAGGCCTGCAGACATTGCCAAGGGTCTCCTGGGAAACAAAACCACCCTCAAGTTGAGAGCCAGCAACTTACGCCATAGTAGGTGCTCATTTTGTTTATTTGTATCTTTAGTTATTCCCCTAGCTTGTCTTAAATGCCTCCTGAAAGAGATGTTGGCTTACTGTGTCATATAAACTAGAGATGCGTGAACGATGGGGGGGGGATGCACTCCAAGAGACTCAGGTGTGTCCACTTTAAGGGTTTTGATCACACTCGCTGGCAGTTCTGCGATCATGATTGTTATTGACTTCAAATATCTAAATTATAGTTAAACCAGAGCAGCTCAAGAAAATAAAAACTAAGACATTAAAGCAAATAATTGTGGTATAGCAAGTGGCTAGATTCTGTGTACATTTTCTTTCTGTTTTTCTAATTTTTACTTTTACAGTTAAAAAAAAAAAGGAAATCATCTCTGGGGGTTGGGAACGGCAATCATCACGGTGACATTTGATGCCAATCCCCTTTTTATCGCACTTTTTCTTCTTCTTTTTTTTTTTTTTTTTTGCATTCCTAAAAGAAGCAAATTATCCATCAGGATGTCCACATTGCAACAGAAACTATCACATCTGCGGAACGATTTATATCCGGCTGAACATTTCGCATCTCCTGGAGCCACAGGTCTGGCACGTGTCCCACTTCTGCTGATGATGTCAGTTGATTGAAATTTCACTCCGCTCGACGATCGGAAAGTTAAAGTGTCTCACTGGAAGCCACAGGCACTGGTGCCGGGTTCACGATCACTAGGCTGGCCCGAGTCCCTGCATTAGTATCCCCGCGGGCCCCAGACACTCTGCATTTGCTTCTTTGCCCACATTTCCTCGGGCCTCAAGGGTCTCATGAGCCGGAGGGTACTGCTCAGCCATTTGGGAGCCGGCACTCATTTGCAGGCAGCCAGTCCAGCAACCCTGGGCCCCTGTCAAAACGAAGCCCTGGATGCCACAGAGCCTTGCGAGAACACTCTTAGTTTGAAAAATCAAAGGAAGGACTATCTGACCTCAGGAACCTGTTGGGGGGGAATTTCTCATTTCCCCAGGAGGGACGAGTGGGCAAGGAAAACAAAGC
>NW_006437828.1:7076898-7078899 GCF_000325575.1 Pteropus alecto | reverse complement strand
CGGGGTCCCCCAGCCAGGGTGGGAGCCAGAAACAGGGCCAGGCCTTGGCGGGCTGGGCCTTGGGGGGCCGCCCCGGCCTGCCCGATAAACGGCTTGCTGGGTCCAGTTCATTCCCTGGTCACCGCGGGGGCCCTGGGGGTTTGAACAGAAGCCCGGGTCTGCCAACAGAGGGGACTTTGTTTCCCAGCACCCAAAGCCTGCTCCCCCAGAGGCAGCCCTCGGTCCTCAGAGGCCCCAGGGGAGCTGGTCAGCTATGGATGGTGGTCAGATGCTGCAAAGCAGAAATGCACTGGATGTGGAGGCCCACGGTGGGGTCCCAATTGCCCCTCTGGGGCGGGGCTGTTGGCAGCTTCGGCCTGGTCCTCCCGTTTGAGCCAAGCCTCAGGGAGAGGCAAACATGGCTGACTTGTTTCCCCGCCTCACGGCCCCAGTCACACCGGGTCTTCTAACCCATCCTGCTGGGGCGGGGTCCCAAGGATCCAGTGAGTCGGGGTCTGGTTGCCGGACAGGACCTGTCCCAACCAGGTGCTTCCAGAAGCGGCTTAGGCAGCACAGCCAATGCGTGCCCAGCCAGCGTCCTAGGGCACATGGAGAGAGAACTTGGGCCAGGCGTCACACAGCCAGACCCTGGACCCCGCTCACCAACTGCACGAAGTCGATTAAGCCACTTGCTGTCACTGACCGAATGGCCAGAGCTTGTGGAGGTTCAGGCCACGGTTTCCGGCCTGGCAGGTGACCTGCGGTGAGCAGGGACGGGCAGGGCAGCACGCGGTCGCAGGAGGCTGGTGCTTGGGCTGCAGCTTCCCACGGGGGAGGCGTCCGCCCAGCCTTCGAGACAGAGGTGCCTGGGTGGTTCAGGGGTGGAGTGAGCGGCGCACAGAAGTCCTGTGTGAACCCAAAAGGAGAAGGTTGTCATTTGGTTCTGCTCATGAGACAGGTGAGATCGGGAGACAGTGACTCAGGATCTCGAAAGAGCAGCATTCCGGGGGCAGAACCAGAACGCAGCCCAACAGGCCAGAGATGCAACAGAAGTCTGCAGGGGCCAGAAGGCGGGGGTGCGGAGGGCGCGTGAAGGGGGTGCCACCGCAGTCGCTGATCCCCGGGCCCCTCGCCCGTGACCTGGGGACAGCCGGCGGCTCGTGGCGCAGCGCCCCCTCGTTGCGGATCGGGGCCTTGGACCACGTCCTCCAGGGACTTTGCTGAGAGCGCGTTCTGGTTTCTCGCTGCCCCTCGCTTTGCTTGACAAACCAAACCACAAACTGTGGCTTTCTCCGTCACGAAGCCCCACGGGAGTCGTCCCCACAAACCGCTTCGGAATCCAAGTGCCGAGAGCGACTGCTCGACAACGAGAAACAATAGCAGAAAAATGTCCCCGGAATCGGGGCTCCTGCCGACGACCACTCCGGAGAGTGTCACGGGGCATGGCAGGCAGGGGCAGGCGCGTGACGAACCTGGGGTATAGGCACGTGTTAGGGGCGCAGGCGCATGTTAGGGGCGCAGGCGCGTGTTAGGGGCGCAGGCGCGTGTTAGGGACACAGGCACATGTTTAGGGTGCTTCCCCTTCAGCCCCAGTCCGGCCACCCGGCTCGGTCCTCGTGCGCGTCCCTCCGCACTGCAGCCCTCTCAGGACTGACCCGCGAAAACCAGGGCCCGGGAAGAGGCCGGTGCAGGCTCTGGAAGCCGCTCAGGCCAGCTGGGCAGAGCGCTGCGGAGCCCCGGTGACGAATGCGGCCCAGGAGGGCAGGCACGGTTTCCAGGGAGGGTGTCCCCTTGGGCCCCCAGTGTCCTCACCCCGGGTTGGGGTGCACTAGGAGGAGCAGCTCTTCTCTAAGACAGAACTCCAAGTAGGGGGCCCAGCTGCCTGACTCTCATGACAATGTGTGGGTGGGTGTGTAGCATGCTCCCTCTCTCTGTCTGTCTCTCTGTCTGTCTCTCTGTCTCTCTCTCTGTCTCTCTGTCTCTCTCTCTGTCTCTCTCTCTGTCTCTCTGTCTCTCTCTCTG
>NW_006437828.1:7061366-7076281 GCF_000325575.1 Pteropus alecto | reverse complement strand
CTGTCTCTCTCTCTCTCTCTCTCTCTCTCACACACACACACACCCTGACATCCAGTGAAGATCCAGGAGACAAGTGCTCCTTCGATGGGCCTTTGCTTAAGCAGAAAGGACGCCATGGCAGACGGGCTTCCTGTTCTGCTGAAGTCTCGCCCTCAGCGGGGAAGAGGACTTCTTACAATTATGTTACATCAAAGTTATGCCGAGGGAGAGTCACACTTGTGAGGCAGAATGCGTTGGCCTGCCGACCTCTGCTACGATGATGCAACCACCGTCGCCCGCCAGGAAGGCGCAAGACCAGGTTGCCCAGCGGGGGACACCAGGCGTGAATCGGTCACCTAACACCTTGGGACGGAGAGAGAAAGAGGGATGCCCCAGGGGATCAGGTATGGACCCAAGGCCGACTACGAAGAGAAGTTTTTCAGCCTCCTTATTCCGTGTCCTTCTACACGAAGGTCAAGAGGAGACACAGGACAGACTCAGGAAAACAAAGTTGATTATACTCACAGGTCCCAGAAGGGGGCCGGGTCGCTGCATGCCACTGAGCGCCACGGGAAAGCACCTGTGTGGGTCAGGAGGCAGGAGACGGGAGCGAAGGGAGGGCGCAGGCCCTGGCCTTCAGCGGAGTGTCCATGCACAGTGAGGCAGGGCAGGATAAACGGCCGAGGACTGGCTAGTCGGAGTCATGTCCGCAGGCTCTGATACAAACAATACTCTTCCCCTTGACTCTGAGCGTCTTCGCGACCAGCTCTTTCTGGAAGTAGGTGGCCCCTGAGGCTCCTCTAGGCAGCATGAAGCTGTGGTAGAGATAATGACCTTGGGCTGACCCACCTGACATCACTAATGAACCTCAAAACCGAACCAACACTAAACCAAAGCACCTGACTTACCACCCTCCCTCCACTTGTGCTTCACGTCGCCGTGGCGGAGCTGACACGATGACTCCACGGGGTGTCACAATATCATTTCGGGACCGTCACTCTCTGTGCACTTGTCCCCAAAGAGTCCTTGGAGAGCATGGCCAAGATACCAACTCCCCGTGGCCCGGGGTGCCATATCTCAGGCTTCTGCGAGGCTGAGAGCAGCTGGGGGAAGTCCTGTGCCATGGTCAGTGCGCAGCGGCCACACGGCTCCATCAGCCTCCGGACCACAGAAGGGGAGCCGCCCCTCCCCCGCCCGACAGCAGCAAAAGGCCAATGGCCAGCAGGAGCAGGCGGGCAGCACCTAGGGCAGACTCCGGTTTACTCACCTGCTTGTCACCAAGTCCAAACGAGCACAGTCAAGACGTGTCTGACCTTTTCGCCCAGGATGACCTCGGCAGATTTGAGATGGGTTGGATGGAGGGCTGAAGGATGAGTGAGGAGCCAGCCTGGCCGACCAGCCGTGGGCCTGCTTCCCAGCCACACCTGCCTCCTGCCCTTGCAGGTTGCGGGCGAGGAGGCCAAGGGGTGAAAACTGAGGAAATGCCTAAAGTCACAAATCTATCCTATTGGACCCTGGAGCAGATCACTTTACACATGCCCCACCCAACAAAATTGTTTGCATTAAACATAATGAAATGAAACGAAAAAGTTATGGTCAGAAAAATACAGCAAACAGGATCGGACTTTGTATACGTAATTTTGCCAGTAAGAATTCTTCGATAAAAAGTAAAATAAATATTACGATGCAAAAATTAAAAGTTATAGATTAATACTTTTTAATTACACGAATGTATTTTTAAAGTGGGGATATACATGAAGAAGCACTTCTCAAAGAGTGAATTCCACAAGCTTCAGAGAATAACTCACACCTAGACAGACAGACCTGAAGCCGATCGAGTTCACGGTGCTGTGTGGTTTGTGTTCCACGAACTCTTTCGATGCGGGAAGATGCAATACCCTGGGAGCGAGAGGCACGGACTGGACTGGAAGCTAGCTCCGACAATTTAGAATTGTCACCCTGACAAACTGACGAAACAAGTCATGCAACTGTATCCAGATTAACTTCCACATAGAATGCAATGTCTATTAAAACTAAAGCTGCGCACCTCGAAGCTTAGATATAGATCATTATAAGATCACACTGACAGCAGCCATCGTTTGGAACTCAGACAACTTGCCGGGGAAGAAGTACTTTGTCACGGACATTGTTTAGAACTACTGGTGTAGCATGGTAATAAAAAGCTGACCCAATAGGCAAATAGATCAGTGGAATAGAAGAGGGAGCCCAGAAACAGACCCACATAGTGCGGACAACTGATCGTCGACGAAGGAGCAAAGGCAGCCTTTTCAACGGATGGCGCTGGGGCAACCGGACGTCCACGTGCAAAAAACAGACCTAGACGCAACCTAACGCTCCTCACAAAAAGTAACTGAAAAAGGATCACAGACCTAGAAGTAAAATGCAAAACTGTAAAACTCCTTCAAGGTAACATAAGAGAAAACCTGGATGACCTTGGGTTTGGCGATGACATTTGAGGTTTTTTCCCAAGCAAAACTGAATTCCAGCGAATTCTAATTTGTTTCTTCTAGCAATCTTTTCATTGTCGTGGGTGAGCTACCTTCTTAAATCTGAGAATATTAATTATATTAATTACATGTATTCATTAGTTCAAAGTATTCTTCAATCCCAGCTATTTACTATTTCCATATATTCATGTCCAGGTTGGTTTTATTAATTTTTTTGTTTGTTTTATACATTAACTCTATTTCCCAGAAGTTAGTTCTCCTATTTCGGGGAGCATGGTTCATTTTCATACTGTCATTTTTCCTATAATAGAAGATCGGATAAAGAAGCTGTGGTACATATATACAGTGGAATATTACTCGGCCATACGAAGAGGTGAAATATTGCCATCTGTGACAACGTGGATGGACCTCGAGATAATCATGGACGTGGACAATAGACTAGTGGTTACCAGGAGGTAGGGGGGAGGGAGGGGTAAATGGGGTAAAAGGGGTCAAATATGTGATGACAGAAAGAAATCTAACTATGGGAGGTGAACACACAATATATATATGCCTCACTGTTAAAATGTACAGCTGAAACTTACCAGATTTTGTTAACCAATGTCACCGTAAAAAATTAATTTTTTAAAAAGTATTGAGTGATTCTTTCCTTTGTTTATCAGTACCTGAGGGTCTAGATTGAACAGCTATCGTTAACAGCGAAGGCAGGTTCTGGTTACAGCAGCTTGCTTCTCAAAATTGTGCAGTGCGGGGGCGAGAGGCGAGCCAGGCGGGGCGTGCGGCTTCTGGGTCTGGGGGCGTCGCTTTGCTCCCAGCAGCTGAGAACGGGGCAGCGTTCTGCTTCTGCAGACCCAGGAGCCAGGCTGGGGGCGTCCCTCGCATCAAAACTCCCACTCCGCCTCGTGTGCAATGGTGACTGTCTTCTGTTCCTCCTCCTGGAAATCTGCAGTTGCCTCAGGCTCTTCACTTCTCTTGAGAGCCGCAACACCGCAGCCCTTCCCAAGACCACGGCCCTTTCTAGAACTCAGGAAGGAGTGATCGGGGAAGGCGCCCTGAAGAGGAAGCACGAGAGCTCAGATCCAGACACTAGGGAGGCACCAGCAGCGAGAGAAGAGGAGTCAGTATATACAGTGGTTACAGTATATACAGTGGAGAAGTCGGATAGCACCTTGACAAGGTGATCAAGATGAACGTAACTAAGGAGGGACATCGTGTGACTTCGGATGTGCTCCTAACCTAGGTAGTAGACATGTGCCCAGCACAGTAGAAACAACCTGAACCTCATCATGAGAAAACATAAGACAAACCCAAAGTGAGGGATGTTAGATATACATGGATATATGTAAAAGAGCGGGGAACTGTATTCTTCAAAAATGTCAGTGTCGTTGGCGATGGACAGAGGGGATGGGAGGCTTGCGGGGCTGGGAGAATGGGGTGAAGGGTTAAAGAAGTACAAATTAGTAGTTGCTAGAGGGTCACGGGGATGGGGAGCACGGCAGAGGGAACGCGGTCAGCAAAATGTAGTGGCTGGGTGGAGAGCCAGGGGAGAGAAAGAGCAATCAGGGGGATCGTTTTATAAACTATATAAGTGTCTGACCAATGCACTGTGTACTTGAAACTAATCCGAAACAAATTTTTTTAAATGTCAGTGTCGTGAGAGACGAAGAAATGTTCCAGATTAAGGAGGCCAAAGAGACATGACAATCAAAAGCGGTATCTGACCCCAGACTGGATTCTGTACTGGACATGAGAAGAAGAACCATTTCGGGTTAACTGACGCAGTTGTAATGTGACCAGGAGATTAAAGTACTGTAGCAATGTTTAATTTACTGAGGTCGACAGCCGTGCTGAGGTTACGCAAGAGAATACGCTTCACCCCTAAAAACACTGAAGTATTGGGAGTAAAGGGCCATGATACATGTAACTTCCCCTCGAGTGGTTCAGAAATGAAAGTGTGTGTGTGTCACACACCCAGAGACACATACGTACACAGAGAGAAAAAGATAAAGCAGATGAAGTGAAATGTTCACATGAGGTGAATCTGGGTAAAGGAAGACAGGTGTTTTAGGTGCTATTTTTATTTTTGCAACCTTTCTATAAGTTTGAAATTACCTCCAAATAAAAAGGTTTTTTCATGCAATAGAATATGCGAGTCTGGAGCTCCAAAGGAGGGAACTGGACCAGAGGTAGAAACAGAGGAAACATCAGGACGTAGGTGATGTTTAGGGTCACGAGAATGGATGAGCTCATGGAGGAGAAGGTCAAAGATAAAGAGGAGGGAACAGAACCACGCCCAGGGAACAAGGACATTCAGCGATCGGGCAGAGGACGAGGAGCCAGCCAGGAAGACGGAGGCGAGGTGGGTGGAGGGAGGGAAACCAGAGTGGCGAGGTGCCATGGCAACCAAGACAAGACAGTGTTTCAAGAAGAAGTGACTAACTGTGACAAACGTTGCTAAGAGATGGCCTAAGATGCGGACCGAGATATGACCTCTGGATTTAGCAAGATGCAGATCATGGGAGACGTTACCGAGAACAGTTCTGATGCCCTCACAGTGAGAAAAGCCGACTGCGGTCGTCTCCAGAGTCGACACAGGCGACGTGCAGGCCGCGAATGCAGGAACCGTGGCCATGAGGAAGAGGGAAGCAGTCAGTTTCTACACCTCTCCAACCTCGACGGCTGTTTCTCTTCCAGTAACTCCCTCTGTTTGTGGGCCTGATAACAGCACCCTCTCCTCCAGCACCGTTAGGAATGTGTCATTCCCATGGGATTTGGGGTGGAAGGAGAGGTCCACAGTGTCCTCGGCCCACCATCTCGAGTCAGAAATCTGTGTTACTTTGCATCCACTGCATCCTTAAATCCTCCCCACAGTATTGTGAGGAAAATATTATCATCCTTACGTTAAAGATGAGGAACCTTAGGCCTAGAGGGGTAAAGAGGCCAAGTCCACGCAGCTCATCAGTGACGGACCTGGGGTTCACACCCAAGTTCGTCTGCTTTCGAAGCCAGCGATTGCACCCCACCATCCCGACAGAATACAAAACAGACACGCGACGTGGGAGCGGCGAGCAATGGAAATTGAGGGTTTAAAAAACCCTCCTATCTTTACCTAACGTGATCTTCAATTTTTCTTGTCTATTTCCCTTACTTTAGTAAAGTTCGCCTTGAATGTTTCGGCTTTTCTCAGCTATGCTGAGAGGAACAAGTGGCAGAGGCGCAGCGTGGAAAGATCATGGAGGCAGAAGGACCTGGTCGGAGGCCCAGGCCCAGCGGAGCCCGAGAAGCCCTGAACCCTGCCCCCTGTACAGCGGAATCGGGGTCCTTGTCAACGTTCGCATCGACCTATGGAAAGCTCTCGGCACCCAGGAGAGAGTCTGCAGACAGAGGCATTTCCCACAAACCGCCTTCCCCGCTGACACCCGCCTTGCAAGACGCCTGGCGGGTTTTAACATCCAAACTTCAGGGAACAAACTTATCTCTCCCAGAAGTGTTTTTCAGCCATAATTTATCAAGGGTAAATTTATATTTGCATCCATGAAACGCGACACATTCCATCTTAAACAAAACAACGTGTCAACAAAGCCTTGAGAAACATCCACTTGTAATTAACAGAACTTGAGAAGTTCAGGTAAAGTGTGTTAAAAGTCACCAAAGGGGAGGAGCGTGTCCATGTTGCTGGGACTGCAGGTGTCACAGTGTCACTCATACCACGCAAATATCAGCAAGCATATCGATTACAGCGCTTTAAGCTATGCTATAAGCGTTTTACATCCTAAGTGGTACTTTATTACTTCTTGGTAGGTGTTTTACCGTATTTAATTACATTTAGGGTATTGATTGGCAGGCGCGTGCTTTATAATTCTTTTCATTTAAAATATCAGGACCTATTTTCTGGTCAGCGTTTTTAGGCGGAACGTCTGATATTCAGGGACAGGCGACTGCCCTTAAGTGAGAAGTATCAGAGGAGCAGCATCCCCCGCCAATTCCCAGGAGATGGTACATAGGCATCGAAAGAAGGCCGTTTCCCAGGGGAGCAGCATCAGAAAGCCCTGTAGTCAGTTCCTATCACTTCCTTCCTTATAGGGGACAATTGTCATCCGTTTGGTCACCGAGGACCAGTATCTTCTTCTACACTTGTGGCCCATCCCCCGCCCGCCCCTCCCCCGCCCCCACATGTGAGGCAGAGAGACCAAAAGTTCCAGTACAGCCAGCACGGGCGGCCGGTGAAGTAAGTGACCTGGGCTCTGTCTCTTCGGAGAAGGAGCTGGGCGAGCTCCGAGATGCATTCTGGCAACGGGCAACGGTGATCGTGACGGCAGGACGTCCCGTTTCTAGAGGTATAAGTAGCTCTGTGTCCAGCCAGCACCCAGTGCCCAGTCCTGGGGTGTCAGCAGTGTGCCCTGCAACAGAGCAAATATGTTTTCGTTATACGGGTCCTATGGCAGGAGTTGGGGTGCTCTACTTGGCTGTGCGACGTCCAAACCGGCTGAGATTCTCTCTCTGCTTAACCAGCCGGGGCCAGTTGCTTCTGCTACAACTACGAACCCTGACTGGAAAAGATCTTGCATTTTCTTGGCTAAAGAGAGGATTCGTTCATGCCATCTTACCCCAAATTTTGCCTCTCGAGGGTATATCAAGTATCCAGTGTCCTTGGCCGATGGCCACTGTGGACAGAACGACCTCCCAGTGGACACACTCTGAGAATATCTCTCAGCCTTGAGACCTGAAACCTCTACCCACCCTTCGCAGGTCTCAGGACACTGGCCACCTCTCTAGCTGTCGCGAGCGACGTGTGGATATGTGTGCCTGCTTCCCACTTTATCTCGGCTCTGTGAAATTCCAGTTCTCACTCACCACCAGCCCCCGCTTCTCCAGGGACTCCTTGGAGTCTGTGGTTTTCTAGCTGCTTTGGAGCTGAGTGTGGGAAAGTAGATAAGGAAGAGCACAAGGTTGAAACTCTTCCAGAAGCATCTAGTAGGTTTGTCTCTCATTAACACTGGTTTGCTGTTCTCTGCCTGAACTCAGACCACATCTGTCATCACCCTGGGCTGACGTGCAGGGAGTCCCTATAGATGCAGGGAGTCCTCAGTGGTCTCCCTGGCCACCCTTGACGCACTCAGACCACATCTGTCATCACCCTGGGCTGACGCGGGATGAATCAGACCCTATAGATGCAGGGAGTCCTCAGTGGTCTTCCCTGGCCACCCTTGACACAGAACCCAAAGCGACTGAACAGATGAGACAGGATGGGTTTCTAACCATGACCGACAAATGCCAAAACCGTGCATTAGAGCCACCTCCTCGGTCTACTGAGTCTCCATGTTGTGGGACTTTCCCTTCGCTTGGGACTGCGTCTGAAAGCCTGACGCCTTCCCAGGAGCCTCCCCACACTAACAACATGCGTGGTCTCTGAGGGGGCTGATTGGGAGCGCGGACACAGGGCAACGTTCTCCTCTCTCCCAAAGAGCTCGTTTGCCACGCGCCTCACCCCGCCGATGCACCACAGCTCCGACGAGGTGGGGAAGGGCATAGGTTTTGTAATCCAGCTGGGAAAAGTGAGGCCTAGAGAGACCAGAGGGACTTGCAGTGAGGTAGAACCGTGCCAACTCAAGACGTCGGGGCCGGTTCTGACGGTCCGTCCACATCATCTGCTGGTGGCATCATCCTCTGTGTTTACCCTTTGCGGGATAAAGGCACCCATTTCTTCCCTTCCATTCGTCCCCTTTTAGCCATCCGATAAAGCATTTTTTGGAGATGCCTCGTTCTCTAGGGATTCACCAAGGCCTAGAATCTAGACCAACAAAAAGATGTTATAGCTTTGACCTCTAAGAGGTGGCTAATTATCCAAACAAGATCCATGTTGCTCTGCTCCTCATCTCCTGGGTCACTGGTCTGCTTCTCCTGGTGGGACTTGTCTACTCCAAAGCTGACATCTTCCCACCCATGGGGCTGCTCTACAGAAGGCGAGATAGAGGGTAGGGGTGAGGGGGTGGAGAGAAAGTAGAGTCACCCATGAAGCCAGAAAACCACAATTTGGGCCAGGCTGTGGCGACGGTCAACCCGGGCTAATCGAGCCCACCTGCCCTCCTCACCTCTTCCTGGTGTAAGGGATGAGGATGTGAGGCCCTGGGTCGCTCCGGCCTCATTGTTTCTGACTCCAAAAATTTCTCTTCCATGCCCCTTTCCCAGTCCTGAGCTATGGCATTTGAAAGCTAGGCTCTGAGACCGTTTCTGGCCTCCCATCCTATGGTCCAGGCGACCTTGCTTCAGACCTATTGTACGGGCAGAAGGCAGAAGGTCAAAGAGAGACGTGTTCCGGGGTGCGACATGGAGAATACACGTGGGATTCACATATGGGGCACTTTGGCCCAGCTCGAAGCCCAGCATGTGGCACAGAAGAGAAAAATGGCTGGGAATCTCCCCAAGGCCGACCCCAAGGCTGAACTCTCCCCACCACGAACCTAGCCAAAGCCCAGCATGAATGAGAAACAAATCAGTAGCCTGTTGGTTTTGCAGTCCAATTCTGAGGCCGATACTGCCCGAGAGACGCCGAGCATGCTGATCAGAGTCTCTGGGGTTCTGACGTCAACGAGGGTCCTCAGAAGCCGGGAGGGAGTTGCTAAGGAGAATCTGCACCTCGTTTAAGCCATCGGGTCGGCCTCTGACAACATTGTTTTCAGCTTCTCTGCCACTGAGGAAAAACACAAGAGCCTGTTTCTCTCCACCGGGAAGGAGCTGAAGTTCACTCCGTATCCACAGACCCCATGGTCTGACCCCAGGCTCTTTCTCTCCCATGTAAGAGACACTAGACCCGAGCATCTCCATAGCTGGAAGTAGGAACCACCAAGTGAGCCGTGAGAGGCTGGGGGCCAGGCCAGTCCTTCGGCGAGGGAGGCTGTTAGGCTGAATAACCCCCTCCCGAAGGAGTCCAAATCCTAATCCCCAGAACCTGCAAACACCTTACTTGGCGGAAGGGATTTTGCAGGTGTGATTAAGTTAAGGGTCTTGAGTTGGGGAAATTATCCCGGATTATCTGGGCGGGTCCAATTCATTTACAAGGGTCCTTGTAAGAGGCAAGCGGGGGGTCAGAGTGAGCAGCAGCAGATGTGACAGGGAGGCAGAGGTTGGAGTGATGGGGGAGGGGCAGTGAGCGAAGGAACTCAGGATGCAGATTCTCCGGAAGCCTCCAGAAAGAGCGCCAGCACTTTGATTTTAAACTCTTAGCCTCTAGAAAGGTAATTGAATACATTTGTGTGGGTTTAAGCCACTCAGTTTTTGATAGATCATTACAGCAGCAACAGAAACAAAGGCAGAGAGCAAGGGTAAGCATTTGTAGGACAGACAGAGAGCCGGGAATGGGCTCCTCAGGTGCAGCCCCCGGAGGCCACAGATCTTCTGGCACTGCGGGATTCAGGGACAGCGAATAATAGAAAAACCTGATTGACCAGGCTTAAGCCAAAGGCAGGTGGCTCCAACCATGCCGAGTTGGTTTGGCGACTTAGTCACCGAGGACCTCGGTTCTTCCCGTCAGTCCCCTGGTCTAGGTTCACTGCTCTCTCAGTCACAAGGATCCCAACGTCCCGGATGTAACGGCATCGCCAAGGTTCAGGACAGGGAGCCATTGCAGCTTTGAGTGTCTTCGGCAGAGTGGAGAAAGCCTTCTCGGAACACCCACCTCCCCCTCACCTCTGCCTCATCGGCCAGAATTGTACACCCGTCCACGCTCAGCCCGGTGCCTGGCCAGCAGGCCGGGAGCAGCTTGATGGGGTGGACAGTGGGGACCCGCCCCCAGCAGCCAGCGTCCCTGAAGCATTTGACTGTTGGAGAGATGGCGGAGACCGAAAATAAATCAGGGTCACGTGAGCAAGGAGGAAGCTGGCAACTCCGTGCTTGAGGGGCAGCCAGAGGGCCTGCCCTCCGGCACGTGTGTGGACTCCCCCAGGTGGCCTGCTCCCTGTGTGTTTACCCAGCTCTTACCCCTCATCTACGGAGAAGGCGGGTTGGTTGGCGAGTTTGTCACCTTCCCTTCCCCGAATGTCTTACCAAGGGACCTTTCTTACTGGAGCCACGGGCAGAAACAGCACCCGCACCTCTGTGGAGACCCGCCTCCAGCCCGATTCTCTGGGTCAACTCACTCAGGCTGCTTCTCCAGCCCCACCCTGAGGGGCACTCAGGAGGAGGGAGAAGTTTGGGCATCTGAGGCAGCAAAGCTCTCCTTGTCAGGCGCTGTCATAAGCCCTCCCTGGAAGGAGGAGATGTTGAAAGGTGAGTCCTCCTTACGTGAGTGGGTCCTTAGTTCGATGCCCCCGGTCCGCAGGGCACTTCTTTGCAGTCCCCTTGACGAGAACGTGTGCATCATCCGGCTGGTCTTTCACTCCTGCCAAGGCTTTTCCATGGTGGCCCTCTCTCGGGCAGGCCCCGAGACAGGCCTACACCTGAAGGAAAGCAGGACGAAGCAATGAGCTCGCCAGGGAGGAACAGCATGGATCGAGGGAACAGCGAGTCGAAGGGCCCTGAAGAGGGAGCACGCTGTGCGTGTCCAGGGGATGCAGGGAGGTCCGCTGGCTGGAGAACAGTGAGCAGGGTGGGCACCGGGGAGGGGGCAGGAATGAGGTGCACATGGGGCCTCATAAGCAGAACCTCGGCTCTACCCTGGTGGGGTGCAGAGGAAGCCAGGGGAGGGTTTGGATGGGAGGAATGACGTGATCTGACTTCAGCTCTAAAAGGATCGCTCAGCCACTGTGGGTAGGATGGATTTGGGGGGAAAGAGAGAGTGAGACCGTCTGAATGTATAAAGATTAACTAGGAGGTTTTGCCGTAACCCAGGTGAGAAAAGACGGTGGCTCGGGCCCGTGTGGAAGGGCTGGAGGTCGCGAGGGGACATACCGGTGTACGGCGAAGACAGAGTCAATAGAATCCATGGCAGATCGATCGGGAGTGCGAAAGAGAGAAGAGAAATGAGGTTAACCACAGACTCTCTGGTCTTAGCAAGCGGAAGGAGGGAGTGTGCCCAGGGAGGCTGCATACCGGGGACGCGGACGGCCGCGGACGGCTGTTTGGGGGTGTTCATCTTGAGATCCTGTTGGATAACCGGTTGGCAAACTGTCAAGCAGGCAGCCGGGTGCATGAGACTGGAACTCTGGGAGGGGATCGGGCTGGAGATATCGATCTTCGAGTCATCGGCTTATAGGTGCCATGTAGAGTTGTATGACCACGTCGACCAAATGGGAATGAAAGCAAATAGAGAGGAGAAAGGCGTACAAGGGGTATGATGCCGTGGGGTCTCTAACCCCACGATCGGAGAGAAAGCACGTGTATTTAAAGTACCCTCGACGAATGCAGGGAGGGGGTGAAATACAGGCCTGGCAGGAGTGTAAATTATTTCTTAAGTCTTAAAAATACGTGTTTTACACTTCTAGGAATCTATTCTAAATCTACGATAAAAATGAAGCGAAACGTGCACAAAAAGATTTATGTGATTATTCTTTACACGTGGGAAAAATTGGAAATAACTAAATTACTATTACTAATAATAATAATGACTAAATAACTAAATTAGGGAACTGGTAACAATAACAGGATGAAGTGTTATGAAGTTAGGAATCACCTTAGTTGAAACAGACGCTTAGAAAGGGTCTTTAACAACATGAAAAAAGTCCTTAAGATATACAGTTACTCGCTGACAATAAGCAAGATAAAGTGCACTTTTAAAAGTCACAGGGAAATTCCAAAATGTTGATTGTAATCATCTTTGGGTAGTAGGATTATAGATGACTTTCATTGTCTTCATTATCATTTTCTGTATTTTCCAAAATGGGTATATTTTTCTGTCATAATCAGAACAAAAATACCTTGTTTAAAAGTATGGTCCATCCTGAAGGCAGAAGGATGAACATGAGGGCCTGGGGGGTCTCCATAGTCTCCTCCCCAGATTGTGCAAATTTCAGGCAAATCTAAAAATTCCCTCCCAAGCAATCTTAGTTTACCTCATCGGAGTTGAACACTCTAACACTTTAATCTGAGGATAAAAAGGAGTAATTAATTTACAACAACTTATTTACTCAAGGTGTGCTAAAGATTCTTATTCTAGAAGGATTAGCGTCTCCTAACTCTTTCCTTTCTAGACGTGCCCTATCCCTCCCAGAATTTGGAGACGGCCTTCTGGACTTGGGACATCTAGACTCCAGCAGATATCCTAAGCAGCGTTTGTAAAATTCTTTCACTTATAAATTCAGCAAAGAAAACATTGGAGTGCATCAAAAGGAACTTCTGCGAATGTACCAGCAAACTATTACTATGTCACAAACAACCACAGAATGTCACTGGCACATAATAATAAGCGTGCGTTTCGCTCACGCGTTTGTCTTTCGGCTGGAGCCAATCTGATATAGGCTGAGCTTGGCTGGGCAGCTGTAAGCTGTAAGTGGGGAACATATTTGCTCCATATGTCCCTTCTCCTTAAACCAGTGGGCTAGCATGTCCTCAGGATGATGGCAAATTCGTGAAAAAAAATAAGCCCAACCATGTACGTACAGGCCACGTCCCTGCTTGTATGTCCGTTAATAGTCTGTTTGCCAAAACAAGTCAAATGTCAAGCCCAAAGTCAAGAACAAGTAAACTCTGTCTCCGGAGGGAACTGCAGAATCACATGGAAAGGGGTATGAATACAGGGAGGAGTGGAGAATCCGAGCCAATAAATCCATCCACCACAACCGGTAAAGAAGGAAAACAGAGAAAATGCAAACTTGGATGGTGGAAATTAATTTGCAAAGAGTTAATTTCTCAGTCAAAACCTAATCGTGGACAGCTCCAGCTCCCAGTTTCTGTCTCAATACCTCTGTTGAAACCCATCCCCCAAAGCCTCAGTATTCAGTCCTGGAGCATTTCTCATAGCCACCTCCTCCCGAGGACAGGCTGCAGCCAGAGACTCAGCCTAGATGGTCAGTGGGTTAATGGACACCATTCTGGGGAAGAAATAGAAACCTTGGCTTTTCTCTATTATGAGAATACTGGAAGCCGAAGACTCTCCTGGCCCTGTAAGCCAGCCTCAAGGCCACCTAGTCTGCCCTGCACCCCAAAGCCCCATCATGGTGAGGAAGAAACAGGTCTAAGGGGTCCTTCGTCCAATCTCTCTTAGAGACGGGAGGCTGAGCTACGTGCTGTTAGGTTCCTTCTAAATGGGAGATTTCGGGAGAGAAAAAAACAATGGCATAGATGATAGAGACTCTGTTCATCCTCTGGCTCCCAAGAGGGTGACGGAAGCAAGGAGCAGCGGCAAGGAAACATCGCCCGGGGTCTAGAGGAACCAGCCACACGACTAGGGAGAAGTCCAAGAAATCACCCCGCAACGGCGGAAGGTAGGACGGGGCGAGGACGTGGGGCTGCACGGCCGGCAGCGGCAGACGCCTCTTAAAAGGGCCGCGACCCCGAGCGGATTGTCACAGTGACGGACCTGCTCACTGAGCTCCAGTGCCCGTTCGGCTGCGCACAGCGGGCACCAGGGACTCACAGGGAGACATCGTTGGAGTGAGGGTCGAGGCGAGACTCCCTCGGTACAGAAGTGCTGGTGGTGTCCAGTGTTCCCTGTTGTGCCCTCCCCGCTCCCAGTGCGTGGACACAGAACTGCCATAGCTGAGACGTCATCAAACTGGATAACAGAAGTCGCTCCGCCCAGAGGGTTCCCTGAAACCCAGCCTCCCCCAACCCAGGGCCCACCAGGTGTATGCTCAGCGAGTCAGGTGCTCCTTGCTGAGCAGCGCCATGACTCACACCGGAGGCAGCTGGCCTCGGTTTCTGGTGAGGCAACTATAAGCACAGCATCTGTGGATTGCTTGCTGAATCTTAACAGGTGGCCCCGGAGGGGCACAGGCTTGGGCTAAGCTTGGCCTGCAGCTGAACCCCCCTCAAGATTGTGCCACCTCACAAATCCACACTAATAAGACCGGAAGACTTAGGAGCTTTACTTAGGATATAGAAACAGACACGGAAAGGCAGCCAAAATGAGGAGACAAAGAAGCAGAAACCATATGAGAGAAGAGAACAGAGGTCCAGATAAAACGGAGTCAAGGACTCTAACAGATGCAGAGCTCAAAACCCTGGTGATAAAGATGCTCCATGAACTTTTGGGAAGTGTAGAGAACTCCAACAATGAGATTTAAAAAAAAAAACATAAAAATGGAAACGGAAATTATAAAAGGGAACCAGTCTGAAAGGAAGAACACATTATTTGAGATGAGAAGTATATTAAAAGGAATAAACAAAGTGAATAAAGAAGAAGATCAAATGCCCTATCTAGAGGACAGGAAAGACAAGGACACGCAATTAAAACAGCAAGAGATAAAATGCCAAGACTTTAAAAATAATTTAAAGAGAATATAGGACACTATTAAGAGTCCAAATATTCATCTGATTGGCATAACTGAAGAAAATCAAGATGTTAAACAGCTGTTGGAAGAAATAATGATGGAC
>NW_006437828.1:7055197-7061156 GCF_000325575.1 Pteropus alecto | reverse complement strand
TAAGGACAGATAAAGAGCTTCCCAGACAAAAATAAGCTAAAGGAATTTATCACCACCAAGTCAGTATTACAGGAAATGTTGGAGGAACTTCTTTAAGAAGAAACAGCATGTATCAAAACAGGAATAAAGAATGATAACAACTACATTCCTATCAATAAGTACCTTAAGTGGAAAAGAATTAAGTTCTCCAACCAAAAGACAGAGTGGCTGAAAGGGTAAAAAAACAGGAACCCCACATATGAAAAGGCAGGGGATGGAAAAAGATATTCTTTGATGGACCTAGAAGATATCAAAGTCAGACAGAGAAAGATAAGCACTAGATGATTTCACTTACATGCGGAATCTAAGGAACAAAAAGAACAAACTAATCAAAAACGAACTCCCAAATAAAGTGGACAATCTGATGACGGACAGAGGGGAGGGGAGCTTGGGGGGCTGGGAGAATGGGGTGAAGGGTTGAAGAAGGACAAATTCGTAGCTGATGGATGGTCACGGGGATGGGGCACACAGCATGGAAATGCAGTTAGCATTAATATGATGGCCAGGTGGAGGGTCAGGGGAGGGAGGGAGCAATTGGGGGGATCCCAATGATAGTTTTACAAACTCTATAGATGTCTAACCAATGTACTGTATGCTTGAAACGAATTAAAACAAATTTTTAAAAATAAAAATAAAATAAATGGGGATTTGGGGATTCTGTCATCACTAAGGGGACAACCATTCATCTAAAGCGCGCACACACACACACACACACACACACACACACACACACACACGCATCGATGACATTAGACTATGCTTAACGCAGCCTGAAAATTTCTCTCTCCACTTCCGCCTCTCTGCCTCTCCCTCCCCCTTCTGTCTGCCTCTCCTTCTCCCTCTCCCTTTCCTTCTCTTTCTCCTCCTCCTCCCTTTCCAGCCCATTTCCAAAGCTGACCTGAATCTCTAACAAAGGCCCTGAACAAACCAACCACATGGCTTGGGGCCCAGAGAGGCGCCACAGCAATGCTCCGCGTCCCTGCGTTATACTGTGTCGCTCCCAAGACTCAGGAGTTTCGCTTTCTGCTGTGAAACCTGCTAGTTAGGAGCACGGAACTCTGGGGCCGGGCGGACCGAAATGGAAACCTGCCTCCTCCTCTGCCCTATTGTGTGACCTTAGGCAAATTCATAACAGTGCCTACCTCACAGGACTGTAGTGTGGATACCGTGAGTCAAATACGAAAGCATTTGGTGCAATGCCTGCCGCATAGTGATGCTTGATACACTGTAGCTACAGCAACTTGCGGTTATTGTAATGCTGCGGTGGGGAAACACCCAATCTTTGTTACCTCCGAGAAGCAGGAACCCTGCACCGTGAATCTGTCCACAATATCTGAAACACTTAAAGGACCGGTGCCCACCTCGGACGTACAACGGAAGGGCCAGTTTGGAGTTAACCCCTCCTGGGTACACCCATATGATAACAGGGATTTTTGTGGTCTGAGCAATAACATGTAAAAAAAAGGCAGGTGTCTGTGGTATAGGAACATAAATGTGAAACAACACTCACCCAGCAATAAGCCAGGGACACCTGTTGGTATCTGTTAGAAGCCACCATGTGGCTTCCTCCGCTGCCTCATTGGATGGACAGGCAAATTTGTTTGTGCACCTGGTGAAAATACCAGTTGCCATCTCAACACTTTCAAAATAAATCAGATCTTGTTTTGGTAAATTGAATATATTTCCTAGGACCGTTGATTCGATTTGATGAGGATGTTTGGAGTATTTACACTGTGACAGGTGTTGTGGGTCCTTAAAAGGCAGAAGGAAAGAAAATAGGCATTTTTTGAGTTCTCGCTATGATAAACAACCTCGTGGGTATTTATAACCCCCCTGTTCTACTTTGTTTAAGGAGGGTGGGTCCAGAGAAAGCTCTTTTGTGTGACTGGGAGTAAAGGGGTAAAATAGGAACACGGACACTTCAGGTAAGAAAAATGAGGCCATTTCAGTGGCCCACGACAACAGGGCGATGCTCAGGGTGAACGGATGGCTTCCTTCTGCGTGGTGATGCGGGCACCTGGGCTCCGTGGGCCTGGTGTCCTTTCAGTGCCCAAGCAGCAGAGGGGCATAGAGTATGGAGAAAACCCACCCACTTCTGAAAAGGCCCCTCTCAGAAGCAACGCACAGCACTTCTCACATTCCAGCGGCAAGCATCACCCATGTGGCCGCTCCTGGACACAGGAAGGCAGGGCAATGTCACCCTTATTCCTGCGGGGACAGCCACCAGTCCACACTGTGGAAAGGGAAGCACGCATTTGGATAAATAGCGAGCTACCTTCGTGGACGCGTGTTAATACATCATCGTATTCCTTTTTGCCTATTTCCCTCACTCTGCCATGAGCTCCTAAGAGAGAGGATTTGCTCTGCTCATCCTAGGATCCCCAGGGGGTGGTGCTGCCTAAATGGAGCCTTGAAAGTTTCCGGGTGCAGAGGTCCGAGACACTACACGCGGGCCCTGCGAGGCGGGGGATGGCGCGTGAAGAGACAGGAAGTGGCAGGCCGCCGTGTGTTTGCGGAGCCCGAGCCGCAGTTACTAACTGGGGCAGGAGAAGGGGGTGGGTCTGGGCCAGGGCGGGAGCTGCGTGCAGGGCCCAGGTGGGGCAGGGCCCTGGCCTGGGGCTGAGGAGTTGACATCTCTCCCTAACTACTGCACAGCCCAGAAATTCTGCACCAGAGAGTAGAAACGACCAAAATGCCCATCGATATACTGAACGGATCAACAAACTGTGACCGGTCTACACAGGGAAATGTTATTCAGCCAGAAAGGGAAACGAAGTTCGGATTCACGCTGCAGCTCGGATGAACCTTGAAAACGTGATCGAAGGGAACGAAGCCGGACGTGAAAGAGCACATAGCGTACGATTTCCATTCCCCGGAAATGTGCAGAACAGACAAAGGCGAAGAGACAGCAGAGGGCGAGTGGCTGCCAGGGCCGGGAAGCAGAGCAGGTGGGCGAGATGGCAGCGGGAGAAGCAGGCGGTGGTGCCGGCTGCGCAGCTCTGTGAATGCGCTCGAGGCACAGAATCGTACGTGGACTCTATCTCAGTGAAGCTGGTATTTTAAAAACAGACCCTTAAGACGAGGCGGAAGCGTGAAAGGGCTTTGAGCAGGTGATGGCGACGTGGTCGGGTATCCGGCTACCTGGGCGAAGGACTGGGGAGGGAGGAGAAGGGAGCGTGGAGACGGGCAACCCCGTGAAACGGAGGAAGGAGCTGAGCTGACACTCCCCAGGCGCGTTGACTCTGGGGCAGAGGGTAGGACAAAAAACACAGAAGGCGCAGAACCAGCTTTGCAGCCGTCCACGGAAAACCACGTTCCAGTAAACTCTGCAAGCAAAACACGCACAGCGCACGCGACGCGCCAGGCCCGTTCTAAAACCGCATCACACGATCCAGCGAGCGGCTGCCGCCGGCTCAGAAACTCACCTCCGGGGTCCGTCTGCTCAGCCCCAAAACGCGGAGCGAGCGTCTCAGATTTTCACCGTGCGGATCGGGGCTGTGCAGCACTGGCTGCTGGCTCTGTGCTTGGCGTTTGGTCGTTTTTCTTTGATAATATTAATAATCCAACGCGCATATCGGAAAGCTGTTTGCATATTTTTGGACTATCTCCTCCTGGAGCGGAGGGGGATGTTTTGCGAATGAGGAGGCAAGTGATGCAGGCAGTGAATTCGGTACCTGCCGAGTGCGATGCCCGCCCTGTACCCAGCTCTGCGACACAGTTGGGTTTCGCGAATATCTACTGTGTGCCAGGGACCAAGGAGTACAGAATGGACAGGAAAGTGGTCTGTGTTCTCGAGAAGCTCCCAGGCTGGCGAGAGAGAAGGACTGAGGCCGATGGGGTGAGATTGCGGATCTGCGATGATGGGGACCCCGCTGCATCCCGCCTGGGCCGTGAGGGAAGCTCACAGAGGCCTCCTCGGGGGCGGCTGCCGGTCTGAGCCGACGCCACCGTCTGTGGGCCCTGAGGCTGGCCTTGCTTCTCGCATCCCTCGGCTCGTGGAATAACTTTTTCTGGGTGGGAGAACCCAGTGTGTGCATAGAACTGCGAGGCAGGGGAGGAGGCGCGGGGATTGGGCAGAATAACCAGACAAGACTTTTCAGGTGAAACCTCAAGATCAGAGAAAGTCCGATCTATAGCTGCCCCTGGGGCTCGTGGACTGTGGAGGGCTGTGAGAGAGCGCGAGCCTCACAGGGTGCTAAAAATGTTCTGTGTTTTGATTTGGATGATGACTGGGGAGAGAGAGAGAGAGAGAGAGAGAGAGAGAGAGAGAGAGAGAGAGAGAGGCTTTCAGATTATATTAACAAAACAGAACAAACCCCTAGGCCTGTTACAATAACTGGATTATTCCTTATATTTTTCGATAGCACAAAAATTATTCACCAGTATTTCCCATTTACAAGCGGTTTCATCTGTATGATCTTTTATTTCTCTTAATAAGCCTTAGATTAATTAGAATTTTATGCCAGAAACTCAAACTCAAATGGATTAAATCACTCGCCCCAAATCACCCGCCGGGGAGGAGCAGAGCCAGGATTTGGATTAGTCCTCCTAGCTCGCAGGACAGCTCTATTCCCGTCATTCCAAGCTAGTTTAAAAATCGGGAGCTCTTAAATTTCATAGTCGGTCGCGGTTTGTGCCAAGAAGGCCCAAGGAGCATTTCTTAGCTGTTTCTGACATAAACTCCTTTCTACTCCGTTCAGCCAAGCCTCGGTCCACCACGTGCAGGGCACAAACTTGCTCCTGGGGGACGCAGCGGGAGGACCCTGGCCCGCACCGTCCAGCAGCTGAGGGGTTCGTGGGGGAGACAGGTTGGGCACAGCTGGTCACGCCGAAGCGGAGCCGAAAACAAGTCCTGAAGCAAAAAGGGTGCAGCAAAGGCAGACGAAGCGGCCATGGTTTTCAGTTGGCATCGATCTCAGCCCCAATAAACCTGGCCATTCTGAGGACCCGGCTGGGGGCTGCCAACTAGCAGTCTGCATGGCTTGGCTCCCGAAGAAGCCGGAGCTGAGCACTTCTCCAGGGAACGTCTGTGTTTCTTCTTTCCCACATATTCCCCGGGCCCAGCCTGGGGAGCCGCGGGGAGCCCTGGAGCCTTACGCATCGGCCCCTTCTCTGTCGGCCGTGTGTCAGCCATGACCACGCTGGCTGAAGCGGTCAGGCTCCGGCTCGAAGATGAATGAACACGCTGGGCTTCCTTGACAGGGGTCAAAGTCTCCTAGATTTCTGCCTGATCAAAGTCCCAAGGAGGCCGACATCTGAGCCTCGAGGGGCAGAAGGCCGACGCGCCCAGATCTCTCCCTGGGGTCCAGCTGGTCTGCGAGAAGCAGAGTGAGGTCGACCGGACGAGCCCAGACGTGGTCCTGCTCTGCCTCTCTCCACTGCTGTGGCCAAAGCCTCCGTTTCCTCGTCTGAAAACTGGGCGTGGTGACACCTGCCTCTCAGGACCGCCCTGAGAACAAAAGCAGAGCACGAAAGCCAAATGCCTGAAACGCCTCACACGCGGCACCGTCATAATTGGCAGCGAATGCTCTGGAGCAGACTCACCCCGCGTCGCAGTCACACGCAAACAGCCCTCCTTAAGTGGCCCTCTCCGACGATGACTTCGCAATCCTTAAGTGCTAGACTTGTCTTATTTAAGTCCCAGAACAGGATGCCTTTGTCTTCGGAAACCCCAGCGTGACCTGGGAAAGACGCGGTTCGTGGGACGGCATCGGTGAGATGGAGCCACCGCGATGGCCTGAGGCGGGGCCCCAACCAGGTGCTCGTGCTCAGCCTGCCCTGCAGGTTCATGCACAGTTCAAAGGTCCAAGCGGAACCCAGTTCCCCAAAGTAGAACAGCTCGAGAGGCCGCCGTGTGGACCGGGGGCCTGGGAGGAATAGCCAGGGCACAGGAAAGCCTCACAAGGTCAAGGACCTACCA
>NW_006437828.1:7049235-7049774 GCF_000325575.1 Pteropus alecto | reverse complement strand
ATGTGTTCTGGCTCTGCCTCTCTCCACTGCTGTGGCCAAAGCCTCCGTTTCCTCGTCTGAAAACTGGGCGTGGTGACACCTGCCTCTCAGGACCGCCCTGAGAACAAAAGCAGAGCACGAAAGCCAAATGCCTGAAACGCCTCACACGCGGCCCCGTCGTAACTGGCAGCGAATGCTCTGGAGCAGACTCACCCCGTGTCGCAGTCACACGCAAACATCCCTCCTTAAGTGGCCCTCTCCGACGATGACTTCGCAATCCTTAAGTGCTAGACTTGTCTTATATGTGTCCCAGAACAGGATGCCTTTGTCTTCGGAAACCCCAGCGTGACCTGGGAAAGACGCGGTTCGTGGGACGGCATCGGTGAGATGGAGCCACTGCGATGGCCTGAGGCAGGGCCCCAACCAGGTGCTCGTGCAGCCTGCCCCCTGCAGGTTCATGCACAGTTCAAAAGTCCAAGCGGAACCCAGTTCCCCAAAGTAGAACAGCTCGAGAGGCCGCCGTGTGGACCGGGGGCCTGGGAGGAATAGCCAGGGCACAG
>NW_006437828.1:7031603-7049203 GCF_000325575.1 Pteropus alecto | reverse complement strand
CACCCTTTCGGACAAATGGTAATCGACCCTTCACCAATGGAAAAGCCTCAGGATTTGCCAAACCCTGACCCTCCCGCACCCTCGCCACTGGACAAGGTGTCCAGCTGAGCCCGGGACCCCTCGTCCATCCTTGGTGATGCGGAAGGCAGGCGACCTCTCCTAAGCAGCATTAAATTGCCGTTCGTCCTGTTAAGGAAGCAGACGGTACAACCCCAGCACTTCGAAGTGAGGGGTTTTCTTTCCTGACCCCTCCCACCTCCCCTCAGACCACCTCCAGGCCCCCTGTGTCTCTCTTGGGTCACGCAGCCCAAGAGACTCAGGAAACAAGTGTCTAAACTCCCGAGCAGGCCTCTATCATCTTAAGAGAAATAAACCGCGAGTGTCTAGCGCAGAGTCTTAATTGTCAGGAGAAAATGCCAACCCGACCTTTCAGAGAATGTCAGTGCATCTGTCTCCTTTTCTTCCTGGGGCGGGGTGGAGGAGGACACAGTTTCACCTTTGAAAACAGGGCTGAATACGACATGAGAAGAACGTTGGACCTGAAACGCGGCAAAATTCCGGAGACGGGAAACTCGCCACGGTGGCGCCTCGGATCACGGGCCACGGGCGGCCGTGCACAATCCGAAGGCGCCGTTCCTAGCCCGCCGGGGAGAAGCCACCCTGGGCTTTCTCCACCAAGACTTACAGATCAGAAAAGGGTCGGGGTTTTGTTTTCCCATGCACCCTGGGACCCACAGGACCCTAACCTGGTGCGGGACGTCTCTGAGGGCTGTCACCTTACCACGGTGGCGTCCTGGGGTCAAGGTGACCTCCCACCCCAGGGGTTTTCGTGTCTGCCACACCCTGGCTCCCTTGCCCGAGGCGTCATGCAAGTTCCCTTCCCTGCACACGCACACGCGCCGTTGGCGAGCCGGTGTTCTGCTGGACACGGCGAATCTCTCCATCAGTCCGAGATCGCTGAGATTGTGAAGGCTAATTATACTCTGGGCTCGAGCTGCTCATTGTCCCTGTGGTGCCTTCACGTCTCTGGTTTCACCTTCCTGAAACCCTTTTTGTCTGAGAGACACAATGTTCAGCCACTTCACTTTCGGCCTCCGTTTTCTCGTGTCTAAAATGAGGCAGCTTGACGAGATGAGCTATTTGTGTATCCGCCCGAGGAAAGGCAGCCGGTCGGTCGGGGACAGAGCTGGGACGAGGGATCAGATGCCAGCTCCTCTTCTGTTGGGAAGGTGAGGGGCCGACATGCCTTCCGGAACGATCCTGAACACCATGCTCACTTAACTTTCCTTTCCTTGGAGTCTGCTCCCCTTCCAGAAACCTCTCTGGGTAACTCATCCCGCGTCCCAATGCCCTCTCTGGCTACGCGAGGTGTCCCAGGAGCTCACCCCACAGTCCCGCTCCCCCAAGCAGGAGTCGGCCCCTCACTCAGTCACCACCCTCCATGGCAGCATGGTGACTCTGCTGCTGCCCCCGCCTTCACCCCCCCTCCCCACCCGCACAGTCTCTCAGGGCCTCACTGCAGCTCCAGGCCTCACCCGCAAGCCACCCAGATGGTCCCTGCCCACCTCCCCCCACTCGCCGCAGACCTGTTCTTGGCTTAGAGGGGCTTCCTTTGGCTCAGAATTCAATGTCATGTCCTGACTCTTTTGGTTCCAGAACAAGCTTTGGCCCTGGGCCTAGGACAGCAGGTCACACGCCTCCTGAGAGCACACAGGAACGGGCCCTTCCCATGAGATGTATGAAAACTCGATTGCAAAGGTAATCCTGTTTTGTTCTGTCACACTGGCAAGCGAGGGCACGCTCATGGGAGGGAGGGCCCGTCCAGCCCCAGGAGGCAGCTCAGCACCAGGCCCCCCTTCTCCCATGGGTCTTCCAAACCAGGGCCCACGTCTTCTCTCTTGTTCCTTCTACCTAGTGTGTAACATACACACACTTACACATGCACACACAGTATGTGCACACGAGCACCAATACACACATATGCGCATGTTTGCACACATCACACACGCACAGGGTCCTAACACAGGGTTCCATCCAGCCTGAGGCTCGGGAGATTGTATTGACTTTAGAATCCTTGAATTCTAGAAAAAGGCATTAATAAGTGCCAGGGTCAAGTCCACCTAGCATCAGGCCTGTCCGTGGAGTGATGGGAAGCCCACCTCTCCCCTCTCACTTTGGTGAGCCCGAAGTTCCACTGTTCGAGATTTATTTCTTTTGACCTCCAAGGTCACTCGGTCTTCAGAGGTCCCTTCTCCCCCAGTAAATCATAAGTAGCTGGGGAAGGAACTGCTATGGGCCCCCAGCACCAGTCTCGGCCCTGGATCCGTTTTTTAAGTAGGGAGGGAGCACGGCCCCGGGGAAGGGGACCCAGAAAAGACCTGCAAAGAGAAGGGTGGCCCAAGGCACAAGGCAAACGGGCAACACAGGATCACGCCCAGCCTGCCCGGGCTGCAGAAAACACGAGAAATCTCACTCACGCACGCAGCAGGTGTGGACCAAGAGCTTACCACATTCCAGGGGCCATGCCGGGCACTGGGGTTACCGTGACGAGCCAAACCGGAGATGGCCCCTGCCTCCACAGAGCTTCTGGTTCACCGGCAGAAGGGTGGGGAGAAGCCGACCCCAAAAAATCACGCTGATGAATATGTCATTGCAAACCCAGATGAGCACACGTGCTTGAGGAGGGCTCTGTGAGAATGGCACCAAGGAGCCAACCTAGACTCAGGAAGTCTTTCCGAGGAAGTCATGCTCGATCCTAAAGGAGAATTAACTCGGAAAACAGAAGAGCACGCGATCCAGGCAGAGGGCACCGCGCGCGCCAAGGCCCTGGGGTGGAAAGGACCCACCTAGCGCCGCCATGACGTGTGAACATTGACCTTCGGTAAACTCTGAACCTGGAGGAAAATGTTCCCTTCTAAAAATGAGTTTCCTTTTCCCTTCCCCTTCCACTTACCCCTGCACTTAAATCAATACCGGGGCGACACAGAGAAGGTGAGCTATTCAGGAGAAAGCCTTAAAAAAAAAAACACAAAAGTTACAGACAGCAGCTATGACAGACATTTCCTGTTTGGTGTCTCTCACCACAGACTTTCTTAGCCAAATAAATTAGCACAAGAAAACATTTTGGAGAAGGGTGTGGAAGAAACACGGGCTGGAAAACCAAGAAAAATATCTCATCTGCTTTGCAGAGAAGAACACGAGAGTGAGGCAGGGGCCAGAACCGCCCACTGGAGGGGCTAAAGGACCCCCCCACACCCCACCAACATCCTGAGCTCAGTCCGGAGGAAGCTGAGGCCCGGAGGGGGCTGGGATCCAGCCAACAGCAGGGGGGACTTGAAGCCGAGCTCTGGACTCTTTGTCCTGTGTTCTCTCCCCACCTTGCTTCCTCCGGTCCCCACAGACCCATCTGCTGGCTTTCTTCTATCAGACAAGGGACGAGGGGTCACAACTGCCTCTGCGACTGCTGTAGGCAAAGCTTACTTTTGCCGTGGGCACAGGAGCCCTATGTCCTTCTGATATGAAAAGTAGGAAAGGACGAGCTCTAGACACTATGTTTTCTGATCTTCCCAACGACCCTGGGAGACAAGGACTCACACGTCCATTGTACAAATGAGGAAACAGAGCCTCTGAGAGGAGGATGAACACGAGCTGTCACCCGATAGAGTGGCGGAGCTGGTCTCGTTGGAAAGCCCACACTGTCCCTCCTTCTCTCCACGCCATTCCCAGAGGGATATTTCTATGGGGAAGCAGCGGAGCTTCCCCGCCCTCGACCAATTGGCCAGTGACCGCCCACCTCAGCTCAGGTGAGCCTTCTCGCACCTGCGGCAGATGTGCGATGCAGCCTGCCTCTCTCACAACGCTCCGAGAAGAGGTGTGTGTTGGCTTCTCTGTCCCATTCCAGAGACTGGCTGGGGGATCAATATTTGGGCTGGCACTTGATTCTCTCACTTTGGGTATTTGTCATGTTTTTTGTTCTGTTTTGATTTAGCTTTTCCTCTCAGAAGTTAGAACGGAACATTTCCAAACTCAGAAATGTACTCTTCACATCCTACTAGCCCTGCATGCCCAATAGCTGGTCTCGTTCTGTTCCAGAAAAGCTCAGCAGCTGACGTAACAATCCACGTAACAATCCAGCAGTATACACGGGCCAGGCTGTTGGCACCTGGGTCCTGGAGGTGAGGTGCCTCAGGATTCTCTGGCAGAGATGACTGCTTGTCCCCCAAAACCCATCCTCTTTGTCTTTTTTTAACAACAGCACTATCAAATCTTAACCGAGCCAGACACAAAAAGCCACATGTTGCATGATTCTTCTTATACAAAATATCCAGAATCGACAAATTCCTAGAGACAGAGATTAGACAGTGGTGATGGTTGCACAATTCTGTGAGTATACTAAAAACCACTGAGTTATACACCTTAAAAGGGTGATTGCTAAGGTATGTGAATTATAACTCAATAAAGAAATAAAAAGGAGATTTGGGTTCAACCCAAAAAGTTTTCCCAGAAACTTAGAGAAAAGGAAAAATTTAAGTAAAAGGTAGTTTAGTTTCCCAATGTCCTAAAAATCAGATCAAATATAGTAGTTAGCTTTTAAAGATATAAATAAAATTACAAATAGTCATGTTTTAAATTTGTGTCCTAAGTAATAACAAAAGTTGGAGAGGATGTGGAGAAAAAGGAACCCTCAGACACTGCTGGTGGGACTGCAAATTGGTACAGTCACTATGGAAAACAGTATGGAGGTTCCTCAAAAAACTAAGAATTGATCTACCATATGATCCAGCAATCCCTCTACTGGGTATTTACCTCGAAGATTTGAAAATCCATATCTGAAAAGATATTTGCACACCGATGTTCACAGCAGCATTATTCACGGTGGCCAGGACATGGAAGCAACTGAAGTGTCCTACAATAGGTGATTGGCTAAAGAAGCTGTGGTACATAGATACAATGGAATATGACTCAGCCATAAGAAGAGATGAAATACTGCCATTTGAGACAACGTGGATGGACCTTGAGATAATCATGCTAAGCGAAATAAGCCAAATAGAAAAAGTCGAAAACCACATGCTATCACTTAAATGTGGGATATAAACCTAAAAGCAAAAACCAAACAGAACAAACAAACAGAGACTCATGGACATGGACAATAGACTAGTGGTTACCAGAGGGGAGCGGGGAGGTAGACGGGGTAAAAGGGGTCAAATATGTGGTGACAGAAAGAAATCTAAGGGCGGTGAATACACAACGCAATATATATATGCTTTACTGCTAAATTGTACACCTGAAACTTACTGGATTTAGTTAATGTCTCCATAATAAAAAGTAAATAAATAAACAAACTTACGCAATGCTATATGTCAATTACATCTTAATAAAGCTGGAAAAAATAAGTTATTAGGATTAAGAAAAAATAAAAATAAAATAAATTTGTGCGCTATAAGAACATGAAAATTAGAATTTTTAAATAACTTGATCTGATTATCAAATTAGTGCCTGGTTATCTTCGAAGTTTTAAGTAGAAAGTCATAGAAGAAAATGATGAACATTCCTGTTTTTATGCCTCTCTCCATCCTCCACGAAAGGCAGGTGGGGGTTGGGGGTGGGCGTTAGCTTTTACCCGCAAAGCCCACCCTGCGGAAGACCTTGCACCTGGACCCCCCAGCTCCACTGAAGCTGCCCGAACATTAGCATCAAGGCCAATGCGACTAGACCGTCCTAGTACACGGATCTCATAAGAGCACCATCATTTTCAAGTCTTCCAGCTGCCTCAAGTTTCCCTCCTATGTAAGTCCTAGATTTGGGGTAAAACTGGTCTTTCCCTTAATCGAAGGGAAGAACCTTTGGCACGTAAAACGGTGCTAAAAATACGAGGAGAACAGAGATAGAAGAGAAACCCAACTTCCATCAAAACCACAGTCCTCACGTCAAAATTTCCCATCAACCACGGGTGACCGTTTCTGCCTAGAGCGCCAAACAAGCTTCGAAGTTCAGGTTCACTTTAAGTTGACCATCCTATTTTCTAGTACAATTTGGCGACAACCAAAGTCCTTGATAGAAGTCGAGGCGCGGAAAAAGTCGGAAATATGTTGAAATAGAGGGGGGATAAAGGAAACTTACAAAACGCAGACAGACTCCAGTTCAAATTTTATTTGCATACAAAAATATATTATAATGGGAAAAGCATATCACTGTTTCCAACTATATATAATTAATTACAAATATTTTTATAAAAGCACTTTAAATTACAGGAAAGCTGGATTGGAAGTGAAAATACCATATTAGCACGGGTGGTCTGTTCTAATGTGCTGCAAGCAGGTGAACGAAGTCAGTTTCACTGTCGAAATTGCCCAGAGATGAGCCCGTGCTGGCTTGAGGACGAGTCTGAGAACAGCCTGCTGGTAGGTGAGGGCTCATCTCTATCTCCTGGGGCAGCAGATTCTGTAGCTGATTTTACCAGGTCCTCGAGCTTTCTGCCGCTTCTCTTTTAGGATGAAAGGACCCAGAACCTCCCTTTTTCTTTTTTACATACCTGTAAATAGGATAGATAAGGTTATCCACTCGCAAAAGTTTACAATCCTTGTGCTTAGCCGGATCACACCGTCTCAGACAGGCATCAAAGCAACAAAGTTACCCACATAACGAACGTCTATCTGATTAACTGGAGTGACAGGGCAACCAGCTGCACTTTGCATGAAGTAGACAGGCTTGTTATATGGGTCTAATAGCAATTGTGTGGTGATTGCAACAATCTGTCAAAACAGGCTTGGGTCTTCTGATGTGGGATGGAGCGGCAAGTAAGAAAGTGGGCAATCAGACCCTCAGGGAGAGGACACACGAGGACTCCCCCGAACACTGAAGTTTGTCTGAAACAGTGATAATAACAGTTGCTTTTTCTTCTTTTTTTTCAATCACCGGCTTTGGATCCAATTTTTCAGGTTTTACCCAGCTATTTAGCAGAGGACAGCATAAAATACTATGGAACATCAACTAAATCAACTCTGTCACTCAAAATATAAGGGGTCAGGGCCAAGTTCTCCACGCCCGCTCTGTGACTGAACCAGGCCCCCCAAGAGCAGGGCTGCTGAAACTGTTACCTCGGAAGCTCTAGCCAGTCCTTCCTACCCCTGCAACCCTGTCCTCGTGAAACAGAGCGTGTAGACTGAGTCTCAGGGTCCCTTCTGCCAGACCCCCACCCCCAATGCAATTACGATCAGATTATCTCCAGCTCCTAACATGTCCAGTCACACAAAACCAGGTGTCATTAGTGTGATAGCCAAATGGGAGAGAAGGTCTCGCTTATGTAATCTAGGTCTTTCTGTACCTGGCGTGGGTCTTTGGTAGCAAGGTGTCCCCAAGACAATTTTCTCTTTGGGGACCCAACCCTAGAGAAGTAGGACCTCACCAAGCCCCTCGGATCCAACCTGGGAAAACGTCCCCAGCCCATGGGATGGAACCCTCCGGCGTGTCAGCTCTAAGCTCGCGTGGTCCCCCAGCCCACTTCTGCGAAAGGCCTGGCAGGACATCGGGGTGGCCCAGCTCCGGCCTCACTGCGCCCCCTTCCTCTCCACTTCTCAGACGAAACCCCGTTGTTTGCTAGCGGCCTGCTCCCCCGTTTGGGAAGGCACGCGGTCTACTTTAAAGCAAGCTTATCCTCGGAATTTCCTTCTGAGCCACTAGGGTCCTGCTCGGGAACCTAAAGAGACATTAGGATGTAATTTCCTGCCCCCGGACAAGTTGGTAAACATTACAGCACTTTATCAGAGGTGTTGGTTAGTTTTCTGTTTGCTTTTTTTTTTTTGATACCGGGCATGTACTCACTTGCTAAGGTTCTGTCCAGATCAGCAATAAAATCCTCGAGCTCTTTCGTGTCTCCTAGTTTGGCTGAAAAAAAAAAAAACAAGAGTCGGAGTTCAATCTCCCCATGTCAAAGACAGCTGACTACTCCCACGTTTTTCCAGAATTGTGTGACCGCTTTGCATCTCTCTGTCTCAGAGATGTTAGTGAAAAGGATCTTGTGCCAACCCTAAGCGTCTGCTCCGACGTTTACTTACGGTCGACTCCAACACTCATTCTGAAGATCGGCCTAAGTGTTTCTTTCTTGTTTTTTTTTCAGTTTGTCATTGCCCCCCACCCCCCACCCCCAAATCCCACCCTCACCACTCCCACCCCCCCACCCCCCACCCCTCCTACACCCACCCCAGCAACCTAGAATCTCCCTTCGGAGCCTTACAGGTCTGGGGAGGAGGGAGCGGGGTGTGAGGGACAAGGCAGTAAGACTAACAGTTTCGGTTTTCTGACTGTGGGATTTGAGGTGTGGCCCCGCGGCCCTGCGCGTGGACACCCAGCTCCTGTCATTCCTGCCCCACTTCTCCCTGACCTTTTCTTGTTAGTGCTGTCACCTCAGCACGATCCTTCGGCCCTCAGAGTCCCCCGGTATGAAATGAACAGGAGCCACTGGTCCTTGTCAAAGTGGTGCAGGGAGGTGACCTGAGGCTCCTCTCAGTCCCTCTAAGCGACATCACGAGGTAACTAACGTGTCCTTATCCTGATTTTGTTCCTTCTGCATCCTGGGTATATCTTACTTTTTTTCTGTAGAACTCATCATTTGTGCCTTCTCTGAAAGGCACTACTGGATATTTGTATAAATGAACCCCTGCTGGCTACAAATGGCTCATTGTTCTTAGTGTTTAAAGTCAACTTGCCAGCTAGAGCCTCTTCCCCTTAATGCCTACCTCTGAGGATCAGGTAGCAGATCTGGGCATGTTTTAAGCCTCTTTCTGGACTGCTCTGTCTCTCTGAATTCAACGGGCCCGTTACAGAGGGACAATGGCAGAGTCCCCAGTGGCTGCTTACATTGCTATGTTGGGAGGAGAATTTTAAAAGGTCTCTTTTGAAAGCGAGGGAAATTCTGTCTTAGTGCCAGAGAGAGAAAAGTGAATGACTCTTCATATTTCTTTTTTAACTATGTTCCATTTTTACAGTCTGCAACTATTTTCAGCAAGTATGTTTCTTAAGGAAAAAAAAAAACCTTTTGTTTTCAAAAGGGCCCTTGTTTACAATAATAAGAACATTCAGCTCTCTAGCTGGAGACACTTTCTAGTTCCAAAAGATGAGAAACTGCTTACGCATCTTTAAAAACATTTTAGGTCGGTTAATATCATAGTAGGGATGGGCTGGGGCTGCTATTTCGAATCATGTTCGATCGCTGCTTGTCTCATAATGACGACCCCATTTAATCGCTAAATCGGTCATCTGCAAGCATTGGTTAAAGAGTTAACGCGTTAAAAAGAATCCAGCTTTCTGCAAAGCCTGACTGCTGAGTTTTACATTCTAGAACCAGCCGGTCTTGGAGAGAGGGCCCTGTCATCTGGCACAGGGCCGACCACAGTGCCAGAGGAGAGAAAGCAGAGCCCAGAGCCCACGAGCTGTCTTTGTCCCTGTGAATTTAGTTTCCTGTCCCCCCACCCCAATGTTCTGATGTCATTCTCACACTGATCAAAATCCTGAGAAATCCCACTTCCCACGGGACTGTGCTAAGAGATTGGTCTTACCTATCTGCTCTGCGCATTTGGGAAAGATTGCTGAGGGCCGATGGGGAAATAGAGCAGAGGCCAGGAAGGAGAGACTAAGGCAGCAAAAAAGCTCCGGCCCAACTGATGGACTCACCTTTCCGCGGAGTGACAGGCCCGGTCGGCAGAGCCGAGGGGGCAGCTGTTGGAGAATTCAGTTTTTCATCACTGAAGCTGAAGCTGTCCCTGGACAGCGAGTCCGCACCTTTCAGCAAAGAAAACGTTAACTCGTGAGGAATGGTTTTCAGTCCATAGTCTGTTGATAACTAACAGTTGGTCTCCGAAAGGAGCAAAAGGTATAAATCTATAAAGTTTAAAAAAAAAAAAAGTTGACATCCAGATTTTATATTTACGCCCCAAAATGATTTAGGCAGGAGAGTGTGCCCGTGAGTGTGTGTGAGTGTGTGTCTCCGGTCGGGCACACACACCAAAGGCCCTTGCTCCCTGAAAAAGGCGGGTGTGACGGGGTCACCACCAGCAGACCCTCCTCCTCTGCAGCACCCAGGAGCCCACCGCCCAGGGCTGACCGACGGCCAAGCCAGCGCTTGGCTGATGGGGTGGGGGTGGCTTGGGAACTTAGACATGAGAAATCCTCTTGCCTAAGAAATGTCTTTTTTGCCCTCTGAAGCCCCTACAAGACAAACACAGGTGAGATCTTATGACTTAATAACCCTCCCTGCCTGTTCAAGCATCTTCGTCAGTTTTCCTGAGAGCTTGCCCTCGGAGGATGAGCTAGAGGGTCAGAGATGAAGGTTTCTTCTCCTGGGGCTTGTCTATTTCAGACGGACCAAGCGATTTCATGGCTCTCTCTATTGTCATCCCCTCACAGAGCACACCAACAGCAAGGCAAGGTACCAGAGGCAGGACTGCATGGGAGCTTGAGGGAAGCAGCTCAGCTACCCAGTATTTGGGTACTCTCGAGCAAGACAGTATCTCTGGGCCTCAGCTCGCCCATCAATAAAATGGGAAGGTGGTCTAAATAAGCTTAAAGTCACCTCCAGCTCTGAAGTACTGAGATTCTGTTTCTCTAAGTCTCGTCAAGAGGCGGGCCAGCGGGGGGGCCGGGGGCGGGAGTGGGGGGGCAACCAACCCCCAGCCGCCCCAGCCATGTGCCTGTGTCACGGAAAGGACCTGCTGGCTGAGCCGCACCAACTCAGAGGGCTCCGAGGCAGAGCAGGCAACGGAAGCAGGATGTGGCCGCTGAGGTCACAAGGGAACAGTCTTCCTGGTTAAAACAAAACACAAAGCCAGCCACAGTTGTCACAGAGATGAGCTCGGGAAAGGCTTGTCAGGTGAAAGAGGGCAGCTGAATCAGGGTGGCCTGGCCAGGCCCCACTCCTGCTGGAGAATCGCTCCCTGAATCCAATTACCTCCAGCTCAGGAAGAGGCAAAAACATCCTTCTCTGGTCCCCTTAACTCAAACTGAACAGGACTAAGTTACAAAAAATATGCCCAGAATCAAAAGGGATTTCAGAATCAAAAGAAGTTTTTGGTCCCAAGAAAATTGATCTTCATCCCAAAAAGGTGTTACAAGCCCTCAGGCACCTCACCTGGCTCCTTTTCTTCCCACCCTCCTCTGCCAGGTGGCCCCAGAGCCATCTCGTCTTCGTGGCCTACCTGTCCACCCAACCTGTCCACTTTTCCACACACGCCCAACCCTCACAATGTTTTCTTCCTTCGAAGGTCCAGCCAAGGTCACCTAAAAGGACCACGTCATTTTTCAGGACTTTGACGCTGAACACCTACTGATCCAAAACGCTGAACCTCTCACGTTTCTCCCCAAATACGCTCCTCGGAATACTGGTCCTTTGAAAAGAAGCAGTGTGGGATCGACTAAATCCGGAAAACACTGAGCACCTCTACTGTGTGATCCTGCTTTAACGTCCCTGAGAAGTTTGTGATGAAGAAACCACTTTAGCCCTACAGCCCAAGTTTACATGGCCATGGGACACTTTTTCTGTGGCACCCCTGTAAATATTTCTCAGGACGCTTGTATTCAATGGAACGTGACTTGGGACATTCCCTCTGCTTGCCTTGTCAGCTGAGCCCACCTCTAGAGCCATCTGGGTCTTCTCAAGGGAAAGCCTTTTCCCCTAGACAGCAGAGCGTTACCATTTGTCACCACGCAACAGGCAGGAGGATTGCCACCAATTTGTGGGGGAAAGATGAGGTAAGACTTAGAGGCAGGAAAACCACAGAGCACCCCGGGAGCCAGGCCTCATGCCCAGATTCCTGAGCTAGAAGGAAGGAGAACAAGGCCTTTGGCACATTATCTCTGGCTCTGAAGCACACCCAAGAGCATCAGCCCTGTATCTGGCCCAGAGATTCGTTGGCCCAGGTCTCAGTGGGCACACCTCTGGTCTCTATCTCCCAGGAGCAAGTGGCCTTGGAGAGCCAGTTTCTCCACGCCTACTGCACCCCACCCTGCAGCACAGGCCCTCACCCTGACTTGGCCTCCATCTCTACCCTACGCCAACTCTCTCGCGATGGTGCGTCCACGTACACTCACTGTTGGGAGGGGGACACACACACACACACACACACACACTCGCTCACATTCCGGCTCCTCGCGACACCTTGACACCTCTTTCTGTGAGTTTCTGTGTACAGTCTGGGCCGGACTTGACTCCAGGCTCCAAAACATTGAACCATCAAAAGGAAATGAACCCCGAGCATCCTCAAACCGAATCTGCTCACAGTTTGGTCCCACCCCGGGGTTATATTCTGCACGTATCATTCATGGAAAAGATGACAAGGACAACCTCAAGAGCCCCAGAGGTACTCTGGGCCCAGCGGAAGCTGCCACCATAAAGATGTGTGGGATAAGGGGCCATGTGAAAGCTGTGTGACCCTGTGCAAGTCACTTCACCTCTGAGCCTTAGGAGAATAATAACTTAGGCACTCCGTGTCTGACACCTATGATTTTCATAATTTTATTCTAAAGTTCCTGGCAGAATGGAGGATGGAGTGCCCAGCAGGGCAAGGGTCACCACAGAGAGTAAGAAGCAAAGTTCTGGGCCCAGCCTTCCTCCTCTTCAGATAGTAGCTGAATTTCTTAAGAGAAGTATCCACAGAGGCACCTAGAACAAACCTTTTAAGAACGAGCCACTGACAAAGAGGCACCCCAAGCCCCAGACCTCTCCTTGCCCTTTATCAAATAAAATTTCATTCCACAGACTTTGCTCAAGCAGCGCAGTGACCAGGATCTCACGAGAGACGTGGTGAATTAAAAGGTAAGCAAAGCGAAGCCTGACTTCCTGTTCTTTTCACTCCCCTGGAACTCTATTCCTTGCAAAATAACAGCCAGTTAGTCTGAGAAAATGACAGCAATGTGTCCCTGGCTGATAGCATATTAATGTATTACCACCCCGCCCCAATATCAGGCGCTGTTATTATTAATAGGGGCTCGAGAGACACGTAACAGTGACCTCGGGAGTCTTGGCAGGTGGCAAGAGTAGATATTTTAAGGCCTCACGTCTACTTCAACCAGCTCTGAAGCCCATCTCACGAGCAACTCGAAGCCCCATTGGAAACGTCTTGGCAAGTCGACTTAGAGCTCTGAAGCCAAGAACCTCAAATTCGGGGACCGGGATCTCTAAGACACCATCAGAGGCAACGTAAGCCTCTGATTAAATACACAGACGTCCAACTTGAGAGCACCAACAGAGCTTGCGAAACTCGGCTGCAAAACAGAGGCCTGGTTAAAAGGCAGACGTGCCTTTTTAGTTTGGGGGCGGGGAGGGCGCCAATTGAGGGTTAGCAGCGACATGCACGTCCAGAGGGAAGTACAACCACAGGCAGAGAACCTTGCCCAGAGCGTCTGCAAATATAGAACAATCCCACACGTTGAAGCAGGCAAACTATAGTAATTAACTGAGAAAGAGAAGCTTGGACCTGGTTCCCCTTTGCCGGGGGAAGGCGGGAGGGGCGCATCTCCTTCTCAACACCTAACGTCCCACAGCCTTGCCGAAAGCAGGACGGGATGAGAAAGAGGCCCTTCCTCGGTTTCACCGCTGTCCTACCAGCCTCCCTCTAAATCCACCGGGCCCCTCTAGACACCTCTCCACGTGGCCAGACTGAGACCTGTCAGCCACCTGGAATTTCTACCACAGCATCCCGGCAACCTGGGGGCGCCTAAGTCCTCATACTCTGAAGCTCGAACGAGGTCAAGTTCTGGTCTCAGGGGCTCCCGTGCCAGATCAGCCGATATGCTACCTGTCATGCTGGCACTCAGGGTCCATAAGGTCCCCTGTCCCAGGGCCAAGCCGGAATAGGCCAGGCAAAGATATACAGACATTCTAGGTCTTGCCCATGCTAAAGAAGCTAGTTCCTCATCCCTCAAAATAGCCCTACGATATCTAAGCCCTGGCAAACACAGTAGACTTCAGATTTGATACACATTTGAGAAGTCATCATGTGCATTTACAGTTTTGGAAATACTGAGAGACAACAATATATTTTTAAAAATAAGTTCGAACCAAAGATGCTTGTTTACCAGTCCAGAAGCACTTCTGAGGATCAAGTTGGAAGCACACTGCCCTTTTACTGCTGCAGTTAAAGCCACCCCCTCTCCGTGCCTGCGATCACCTGTCAGAACCCCAGTAGCAGAAGGGAACAAGCCTTCGACCACCACACTTGAAGGAGAAGTCATCTTGCCATCGTTATTCTGGTCCCCTTCATGGCTCAGGAGGACTCACTGAAAGTGGGGACAGGAAGGAGTATTTCCTTATGAAATATCCGTTCTTCTCTCCTACCCAGGTAACTTGTATCTTTGGGCGGAAGAAGAAATGTCTATTTTTCTCCTTTAGATGCAAGTAACCTATGGTTTTTTTGTTTTTTTTTTAGTGAAAAAGGGAAGGGTTCTTCAAAACACAGGAATGCAGTGGGTACATCTTCAGAGCAATACAGCTATAAAAGTTAAGTGAAAACCAAGGGAACCTTGGTTTAGAATTTCGTGTTTCATTTTCATGCAAGATGCTGGCTCAAATGTACCCGATCTGTGTGATATAGCATGGTATATGTATTTAGACGGTTCCTCAAAAACATTAAACAGAGTGAATATTTTCTTCCAATCATGAGCTTAAGGCTGTTTCTAACTGCACTATTAAATAGCATCCTTTCAATTTTACAGCTAGAGAAGCTGAGGCCCACTCATGGCCCAAGGCCCTGGCAGAGCTCAGCCCGGGCTCCCCCTACCTGCCCAGACGACCACCGTCTTGAAGAGACTCCTTCAAACAACCACCATTGATCTGGGTCCAATGGGACTTCAAGTCTATTCCTGGGGACCTAGTTCCCATTCCAGCCAACCGTCCCTGGTGACGTAGCAAGGGTTTAAAGAGAGCCCGTGTGGTTCTGCTCATCTATCAGGAAAATGGAGACAATGGTGCCTACCTTATAGGACTGTGGCAGGGACCGTGTGAGGGAACACATTTAAAGCACAGCAAAGAGATCACTCACAGTAAGAGCAAATAAATAATCTTGGTAATCGCAGCATGGGCTTGGCAAAAGTGACCTGCTCTTATTTTCATTATCCTGGTGTGTCTCCCTTTTAGTGGACTAAATTCAGTAGGATCGACCTTTTGCAAACATTCTCTGCCACAGAGAAGCATTAAACAGACAGATGAGTATAACAAATGTTTGTGTTCAATCCTTGGCAGCAATTAAGATACACATATTACCCTTCCTTAAGAAATTACTATTTAGCTACACACTGCTTCTGCCAAGACTATTTCTAATCAGTCTGCGGAGGACAAACTACTCGTTTATAGAAAAGGCTAATGTCGTCGGAGCCTGCTTTACACCCCTGCATGACTTCTCTAACCACCAAACTCAAGGTTAAACGGTTGACAACAAAAGCAGAAAGCAAAACACACACACATCTCCTAAGAAAAACTCCAGACTATTTTCCAAGTATCTCCCCAGAACCATTAAGAATGTGTCTCGCGTGTCTTTGCTGTGAGCCCCCTGAGAACAGCCCCCAGATCTGAAACGCTGTCCAGAGGGAGGTGCGGTCACCCATGAATGGGCCAGCTGGGACAGGAGTCTAGCCAAATGCGGCTGTGGTTCAGAAAGGAACTGCTCTTTGCAATAGAGCAGCATTGGACAGGCGGTGCCAGCTTTCTTTCCCATGGGGGAGAGAATCTGCCCTTGATGAATCACTTGCTCTATGCCCTAGCAGAAGACAGACTTCAATTTGGCCACAGATATTGAGACAAAAGTTCAAAAATTTTTAGACTTCCCTTTGAAATTGAAAATAAGCCGTCTGGCCATTAGCAACAAAATCCAAAAATACAAAACGGAAAATTAACAGCACGGTATTCCATTCCCTTTCACCTTAAAGCTGCAATTAGATCTAACCCTTGGGCAGCGCTGCCCAAAATAGCCGAGCCGGAATTCAGGTTTCTGACTCAGACCCTACACAGGGTGGCAAGTGTCCTTTACCCCTTTTCAGGAAGACGGCCAATGTTTAAGTCTAGGGACTGAATCTTTGCGGTGTGGCAAGGAAGAGCTTCAGATTTCAAAAAAAGACATCACAGGGAAAAGCCATTGTTTTTACCTCCAGTGTCAAGGGCAGCAAAGGGAGCAATGTTCCTGCTTGTAACCCACCTAGGGAGTGAAGCCTCAAGAGTAACCCAGAATTATTTCAAATTCACTTGGGAATATAACAAGCAATCCACGATTTGAAAACCAACAATCATGTAATACTGAAAAGTCACCAGATTTGCTGTTTGACACCTAAACAGATATATCCATAATCCTTACAGGGCATTTGAGTTCCTGGGAAAAAAGCTGTCTCTCTTCTGAGATAGTACAGGAGGGAGAGACCTTGGAAGTCAACATCCCTGTGGCCAATCTGCTCTCTGGCTCCCCGTCCGGCCTGAGTGGGGAGTGGAAGCCAGTCTGCCCCCTGATGGCCTGCGGGAAGGGAGAGAGACTCTTGCTAAAACACTTGACAGCAGTGCCAGGGTTCTTTAAAAGCCCTCTGCGATGGAGTGGCAAGTCTGGGAGCTCAGGGCCAAACGAAAGTGCAAGAAGTTATTTCAAAAATCCCAAGAACAGCAGCTTATGAAACCGTTCCTGGTTTCACAAATATTTCGGTATTGTGCCCCCCCCACCATGTTCCCTCCCACCCCCATTCCTGTGGCACTTGCTCCATATCCTCTGAAAAGGCATTGCTGAGAGGGGAGAGGAGAGGAGGGGAGGGGAGGAGAGGGGACTGTGGCTTAGGTCCCAGGAGTCGTCTGGCTGAGCCAGAGCAAGCAGCTTACACGCTCCTGCCACGTGACACCTGCAGGCGGCAGGTGGACCCGCTTATCCCTCAGGAGCCTTCCCAAGAATATGCCGCCCTAGGGTCTTGCCCCGACAAGCCTACCTCGCTGGAGGCAACTCTCCCAGTGTCCTAGAGGGGGCGATAAGCTTTAGGGTCTTTTTTTTTTTTTTGCATTTTATTTTATTATTAGTTTCCAGTATACAGTACGTTGGTTAGACGTTCATACAGTTCATGAAGCGACCCCATCCGACTCTACACGCAGCCACTACAGTGCAGCTGACCGCGTTCCCCACGCCTGTGCTCCTCGGAGCGCCGGGTCCTGGGAGTCCCCAGGGCTGCGGTCCCCTCCCCGGGTGCGGCCGCACTTACTCTCCGAGTCGCTGAGGCCGCTGCTGTCGCTGACGCTGGCGCTGCTCCGCCGCTTCATGCGCTCCAGGTGCTCCTCGTAGTGGAAGTGGCGCTGGCGGAAAGGCGACGCGAAGTCGGCCAGCACCGCGTCGAACTCGCTCAGCGCGTCCGTCAGGTCCCCGGGGGCCGCCGAGTCCAAAGCTGGGGCTGGGGACACGGGCCGTGGGCTCAGGCGACGGGTCCCGGAGGGGCTGCCACCACCCCTGAGCACAGCTAACATTGGCCGCGCGCTGGCCAAGTGACAGCCACGTGGTCGCGGCCGGCTGCTTCCCTTTGGGGACCCTAACCCCCGACCCCCCGGAGCGTGGGCTGTTACCGAGCCCACTTCAGACCAGGACGCGGAGCCTCCG
>NW_006437828.1:6939894-7030680 GCF_000325575.1 Pteropus alecto | reverse complement strand
CGCTTTCCCCGCGCGCCCTGACAACGCGACCCGCGACAGCGTCTTGGGCGCCACCGGAGCCCAGAGGAGTTTACGGTCGGGCCCGAGCTCCGCTGCTGCCCGCGTGGGCCCCTAACCCACTGGAGCCCCAGTTTCCTCATCTGCGAAATGGAAAAGCTGAGCAGCCCGGGTTTGCTGCGAAGAATAAAGCAGCCAGAAGCCGTGGGAGCCCCGCAGAGTCTCCTGCGCGTCCCCACCCCACTTCCCCCAGGGACTTAAGGGCTGTGGGCGGGTGGAGGGCGAGAGGGGCCCAAGTCGGTGGAGCCCACGTGTTTGCGAACCTCAGTCGCTCCCATCCCGGAGCCTGAGCCTGAGCCTGACGACGGTCCTGGGCGGTCCGTCCAGTCCCCACTTGAGTTCTGAGCAGCTTGTTAGGAAAAGAAACGTCCGCGCAGCTGCAGAGCCTACCTGGCGCCTGTCCTGTCCACACTAATGAACCACCCCGCCCAGCCGCCTGGCAGGGGACCAGCCGTGGCGGTGATCGACTCCCCTCGTGCTGCCCAAAGCTGCACCCTCTCGCCACAGGGGGCTATGTTAGCATCCCCCCAGAAGGGTGTGGTCTCCATGCCTTTTTCCAGTCACTAGCGCCCCATAAGTAACACCTATGGTCACGCCTATTCGGAATTTTGTCACCAAGAATTAGCTTTGCCCTTTCGAAACCTCTTTAAACAAAACCATGCTGTATGTATTCTGTTCTATCTGGCTGATTTTGCTTAACGAAACGTCCATGAGATTCATCCGTGTCGTTGTAGTGTTAATCCATCTCCCTGCCAGGGGACCGTTGTTATTTTGTTGTTGTTCCTGTAAATAATGAGGCAATGAGTATTCTTACACCTGCATCCTTGTGTGCGTGATGCAGAGTCTCTAAGATATATATCGAGAAGTGGAATAACCAAATTGATTATCTCTAGTCGTTGGCAAAGGTAAAGAAAGCTACTGTGAATATCCCTGTGCATTTCTGATACACATAAATGCTCACTTCTCTTGGGTTTATACCTGGGAGAGAATTTCAGATCACAGGCCAGGCCTATGCTTAGCTTTCGAAGGTACGAGTTTGCAAAGTGCCTGAATGAATCCACGCTCCCCGCAATGTGTAAGAAGTCCACGTGCTCCATATCCGGGTCAATATACGATATCATTAGACTTGTTCAATTTAGCCATTCTGGCTTTCATTTACATTTCCCTAATAAGTCATTCAACGGACCCTTTTCATATGCTTTGAATATTTCTTAATAAGAGAAATAGAACAATACAAAGTTGAAATCCCCTTTTTCATCCTTCCCAGTCCTATCTCCCTCCCTCCTCAGAGACAAACAAACATTACCATAAATTTGGTAAGTACCCTCCTAGTCCATGTCATTTTTTTACCTAAATAATTTATATGTTTACATAAAAATGTATAACTGCTTTATGTGTTTTTAATTCACATAATTATTTTCATGCTGCAACATGCTTTGTTTTCACATTTGTTGATACACGCAAATCCAGTTTATTCATTTTATGTGCGAAATAGCATTCCATTGAATAGCAACAATTTATTTGCCCACTCTTCAGGTGATGGACAGTTGGGACATTTCTCTGTCGCAAGCAATGCTGCAATTAACACTCTCTTACCTAGCTCTTCGCACACACACATGGTTCCACTTCTGCGTTCATCTTGATTCCTTCACTAGGACCAGACAGAAGGCAAAGGTTAAACCCTTAGTCCCTGGAGCCTTCTGGCTGGCTTCCATTTCCTATTCAAGGGCCTCCTATGGTCCCTGGCCACCTGAGCACTGCGACAAAGAGAAGTGACCTCAGCGTTCAGGAGTAACTTAGTCCCTCCTAAGAAGGAGTGGGGAGCTGCGTCTTTCTCCAGCCCTGAACCTAAATTAACTATAACATCCTTACACTGGGATTTATACACATTTCAGTTTCCAAAAGGTCATTCGGTTACACCGTCTCCCTCCAGAAAAAGACTTGAGGTAGCTTATTATTTTGAAACAGGAAGATCGCAGCGTCTTACATTTTAAAAGACTGGTTCTTTATCTTAATTGGCATCTCTTTCCCCTGTACGCTGTTGAGTGTACAGTCTCTCCTTAAAACCTTCCCAAATGTCCATCGAACCACCTCCCACTTCTCAGGCCCCTGTGGAATCTTCGCCTGTATAATTAAACTCAGAGGTCCCCTACAGCTCTTGCCTTCACTTTTCTTCTCCACACTCTTGCTATGCCATCTCATCCCCTCTCGAGATTGTAACTAACATTTCTAAACTTTCAAATATTTATTTCCAGACCTTTTTCCCCCTCCCTCAAGTCTTTTAGCCAATCACCTGTAAAACCCCTAACCTTCCTCTAAAGACACCCTGTGGAAGAAATTTCTAGTTGTTTCCTTATTTCAGATCTCCCCCTTTCTAGTTAGTAATAAATACGTAGGTGCATGGATTCCTGGAAGAAATATTATATTTCCCAGCCTCCCTTGCAGTTGGAGTGGTCATGTGATGGTAGGTTTCCAGCAAAGGAAGCCTATACAAACTTCTGGAATGTATCATTAAAGGAAGGGAGCAGGCACCTTCACCCTTGTTTCTTTCTGATGGATGGAAGGCAGACATGAAGCTAGATTCCACACCATGAGGTGGAAGCCGTGTATTAAGGATGGCAGCCAAAATGGATGGATCCTGGATCCCTGAGTCACAGGGATCATGCCAACCAAGCCTGACATAACACCAACATGAGAGAAAAATAAAATAAAATGTCCATCCTGTGTAACCTCTATGTGGGGCGTTTCTGACCTTCACAATCGAGCCTAATCCTAATACCTCAAACCTCACGTGGATCTCCCCAGGAACCCTTCAACCTGAAAGTCATTTCCTTACTGCTTATGCAAGTTTCAGTCGTGTTTCAGCAGCTGAATTAGTTTTCTAGAGCTGCCATGGCAAGGTACCACAAACTAGGTAGTTAAAACCACAGAAATGTGTCCCCTCACAGTTCCAGAGGCTAGAAGTCCAAAATGAAAGTGTTCCCAGGGCTGGTTCTTTCCGAAGGCTGTGAGGGAGCATCTGTTCTATGCCTCTCCCCTTGCTTCTGGTGGTTTGCTGGCAATATCTGGCATTCAGACCTCTGTAATAATATGGCAAAAGGGCCTTCATGTGGTGAAGGTTAACTGACCTTGAGATGGGGAAATAATTGGTTATCTCGGTTTACAGATGCCTCACCCTGATCTCTGCCTTCAGCTTTGCGTGGCCTTTTTCTCTATGTCTTTGTCTATGTCTCTTCTCATCCTCTTTTAAGGACACCAGTCATGTGAGATTAGGATCCGCCCCGATACAATACGATCTCATCTTAATCCGATGACATCTACAAAGACCCTATTTGCAAATAAGGTCACGTTCACAGGTACGAGGGGTTAGGACTTCTACATAATTTGGGGAGATCATAATTCAACCTACAACAGTGACTTAAACCCAAAATTGACCTACAGTAGGCAAAATCATCTTAAAGGAGAATAAAGTTACACTACTGATTTCAAGACTTCCTATAAAAGTACAATTTTTAAAACGGTGTGGTATTGGCCAAGGATTGGCAAGTAGACCAATGGAATAGACTCCAGAAATAGATACACACATATTTGGTTAATTGATTTATGAAAAAGATGTCAATGGAATTCAATGAGGAAATGAAAGTCTTTTGACAAGAAATAGATACACACATATTTGGTTAATTGATTTATGAAAAAGATGTCAATGGAATTCAATGAGGAAATGAAAGTCTTTTGACAAGTGGAATAACTGGAATGACTATCTGTACAGACAAAAAAGCTTACTATAACATCTTCTATGCACTCTATACAAAAACAAATTCCTAAACATAAAAGCTAAAACTACAAAGTTTCCAGAAAAAAAAAATATGGGAGCATATCCTCATGACTTTGATGTAAGGAATGAGCTTTTAGATTAAAAAAACAAAAAACAAAAACAAAAAAAACAAACAAACAAACAAACAAAACACTCACTAGTCACTTTTTAAAGACTTCATCAAAATTTTAAACTTTTTTTCCTTAAAGAAACCATTACAAAAATAAAAAGGCAAGCCACAGACTGAAAGAAAACATTGCAATATATACGTCTGATGAAAGACTTCTTTTTAGAACTAGAAAGACCATCTACAAACTAATACTGAAAAGACGGCCAACCTAGCAAAAACAAAACAGGGGCAAAACTGAACGCACACCTCACAAGAGAAGAAACGTGAATGACCAAAAAACACATGAAAAGTCCAACATGCAGTTACCCTGTGATCTAGCAATTCTTCTACATATTTTCCCAAGAGAAATAACAAAATAAAATTTAAAAAAAACATAAGTATAAGAACGAACTTTTATTCATAATAGTCAAACACTGGTAACAACCCAATGCCCATCAACAGAAGAATAGACATGCAACTGTGATGTCTTCATACCCCGGATACTGCTCAGCAAAAAGAACAACAAACTACTGACACGCACGATGCGGATGAACCGTAGAAATATTATGCTTGCAAGAGTTCTGTGGTAGGAACAACAGCCCCTCAAAGATGTCCAGGTTCAAACCTCTGTAACAAATGGAAAAGGGGCCTTCATGTCCTGAAGGTCATGGACCTCAAGATGGGGAGATAATTCTGGGCTACACAAGCCCTTAAAAGCAGGGAACTTTCCTGGCTGTGGTCAGTGGGGTACGTGACCACAGAGGATGCCCAGAGACGCACCGTTGCTGGCTTTGCAGATGGAGGACACGCCACAAGCCAAGGAGTGTGGTGGTCTCTAGATAAAGGCAAAGAAAGAGATTTTACCCTAAAGACTCAGAGAGGAACCCAGCTCTCCCAACACCCTGACCTTGACCCACTGAGAACATCTCGTTGAACTTCTAACACACAAAACTGTAAAATAACACTTTTCTGTTGTTTCATTCAGTTAAGTTTGTGGTCATTTGTTCCAACAGCAACTAGAAAACTAATAGCATGTACCAATATGGTTTTATGAATCTAAGTCTAAAAACAGGGAAAACTCATCCACGGAGCTCTCAGGCAGATGGATGGCTGTCTCTAGTGAGAGGCGCCCCGGGGAAATGGGTCCCAGAGGAACTCTCAGAAAATGTCCTGTGTCTTTATTTGGTTGATGCTTACATGGGTGTATACATTGAACTGTCTACTGACGATGTATGTACTTGATGCAAAACGTACCTCAGTAAAAAAGAAATTTAAAGCAGGAGCAGCTATGCAGTCTGCTGTCACCTATTTTCGGCATCTCCTATTCACAAGTTCTATTTTACTTCTTTTCAAGAGCAAGCACGCACTCTTCGTCACTTGCTGACCCACGAAATCACCATCTTGAATCCAAAATGCTGCTGCTTTAATCATCCTAAAATGTCCCAAGAAAACCTAGGATTTCTCTGGTAAACAGATGCCCCTGGCACAATCGTGGGAGAAAAGAGAAGCAACTGTAGCTCTTGACGTGTGTGGGACCCTTTATGTCCCTCTCGTTCTGTCCTGACAAACCCAGAGAGTCAGTTTTAGGGTCTCCATTTTACGAATGAGGAAACCGAGGTTTAGAAAGCTAAGACTCTTTCGGACACGACTTAGCTGACGGGAGACAGTGCTTCACCCCATGTCTGTCTGACCCCCTGGTCGATTCTCATTCCATGACACCAAGTTGCCTTCCTCCCATACTGCTTCCCTCGCTCATGGCACTGCACCCGCATCTTTGGCAATGGCTTACGAGAAAGGACGCAATGAATGTGTGCAGAATATTCCAGAGTTAAGGGCCCTCCTTGAAGAAGGCCCAGCTGAGGCTCTGAAAAAAAGCAGCTTTTTTTTGTAACTGTCAAAATCTGAAACTGACAAGACGTCCTTCAGTAGTTGAGCAAATAAATAAACGGTGGCAGATCCAGACAATTAAATATTATTTAGCACTAAAAAGAAATGAGCTATCAAATCATGATAAGACATGCAGGAAACTTAAACGCATATAACTAAGCGAAAGTAGCCAATCTGAGAAGGTCACGTACTGTATGACATTCCAGAAAAAACAAAACTATGACATAAAAAGATCAGTGGTTGCCAGAGGTCCGAGAGAGAGGGATGAATACGCAGAGCATGGGGAATTTTTAGGGCATTAAAACTGTTCGGCGTGGGACTATAATGATGGACACATGTCATTATACATTCGTCCAAGCCCATAGAAGGCACAACACCAAGAATGAACCCTAAAGTAAACTATGGACTTTGGGTGACGCTGACGTGTCAGTGCAGGTCCGTCACTGTGACACAGGTATCATGTGGTGAGGGATGTTGATAACGGGGGAAGCTGTGCGTGTGGGGGGGTGGGAGGTATATGGAAAGTCTCTGTACTTTCCACTCAGTTTTGCTGAGAACCTAAAACTGCTTTAAAAAATAAACTCTCTTTTAAAAAAGACGGTAAATGGACTCGTGTCAGAAAAAAACGAGGGACTTTTAGAAAAAGAAAAATACCACAATGTGATTCTTTACAGATTTATCTCAGTATAATTGACATTCAATAAACTGCACAAATTTAAAGTCCACGATTTGATAAGTTTTTGACGTATGCTCACAAGATAAGGAACATAGCCACCACTCTCAAAGGTTACTTCCTTGTCTCATCCTGTCACCTCCCCATTCCCAGGTAACAGCAAATCTGCTTTTTGTCACTACAGATTTATTTGCATTTTTCAGAATTTTATATGAATGGAATTATACGGTACATAATCTCCTTCTGTAATTATTTTGATATTCACCTATGTTGTGTGTATCACTAGCTCACTCCCTTTTTGCTAAATAATATTCCATTGCATGGATATTCCACAATTTGTTGGTCTATTCACCTGCTGATGGACACCTGGGTTGTTTCCACTTTGGGGTATGACAAGTACAGCTGGCACACAGCCAGGAGCAGATGGCTTTGTTCCTCTTGGGTGAACTCCCAGGAGGAGAAAGACGTGCTCGTATGCTCGCTACGCGTTTAGCTGTCAACTCCTAAAGAAGGAATCGGCACTTCAATGTGATCTCAAACCGAAACGAACCACAGCAAGTCTCAAGCAGCCTCAGAACAGGAGTTTCCTTACAGCTGGCTTCTACAACTTTCTGCTGCCACCATCTGGGGGCACAAAGAGGAGAGAGCTGTCCCCAGAAGTCCACTCCCGAGAGCGGGACTTGTCCTGCTTTCTCTGTTCTCTCCAGTAATGTTGCCCCGGGCTCCATCAGACCCGCAGCCCACAGCCCACTCGCAGACTGTTTAACTAACCTGATTACAGGTGAGGAACTTCGATTCAAGCCACCAACATAACTCAACGAGGAAGAAGAGGAGCATGGACTTAGACTTTCCTTCGAGCCACATATAGCATCCTAATATCACAGAATAAAAAGAACTTCAAATGCTAGACACGAACCAGCACTGTCTTTGCAACCAAACCAGCTCTGCAAGTTGTGAAATGTGTCAGAGGTGTTTTTGCTCTAGTGCCTGGTCCACCGTATGCACTTAATTTGCATTTGAATGAATGAATATCACGTATATTCCCCTAGTCACAGTAACAGTAAAGATGCATTTGGTTGGTAGCGAGCCCCGGACGAGCAGTCAGAAAACCTGGACTCTGGTACCGGCCTTGATGTTAAACTAGCTGTGTACTATGGGCAGGACGTGGAATCTTTCTGAGCCTCCATTTTCTATAGGTAACAGAGGAAAAACACCCTGGCTTTAGTTTCGGGATGATTAAGTAAGATGACACCTGCAAAAATCCTTTATAAACTGTCAGTGTGCCACAGATGTACAATGTCTGCTTTAAAAATTTATTCCCAAATATAGGAGCAAATAAAAACAATTATACAATATGACTTTTTTTTTTTTTTTACATTGTCTTCCAAAAACTCAAATCTGCCTCGTACATTTAGCTCTACATCGTTAGTGACTTTGGAAGAGGAAATTTTTGCCAACCCGACTAAACCGAGCTGAGTCATAAAGAGGTCCATCGAGTTTCCAAAGTCGTTTTGCAGGTAAACTTGAATCTGCTGTCCTTCCCGAGGACAAGTCCTTCTCCTCTTTGAGCGTTTCCGGTGGCGTTTCTCTGCACCGTCGCGCATCTCTGACACTCTGAAGTGTGGGGATCGGCTTAGTAAGTCTACCTGGAAAGCAAATGCTCATTTCTCCCTGGCACCATGGAGGATGATTGACGCCTGTCTGCGCTTGATTATTTTATAAGTAGTGTTAGTTAAAGGCTACCTAGTTCAAATACATAGTCCAATATTGTTAGAATGCAATAAAACTAATAGTCTATTAATGTGGGGGATTATTTCTACCACCGTTAGCGGGGTGCGGGGGGGGGAAAGTACATAGAGATCTAAAGTTCTTCAGAATGGGCCAGATCTTCATCCGACCCTCACGTGTCCTCCGTGGCCTCCACCTTCACATCACTTGTCCACACCACCCGGAGCTTATTTTGGACGAACATCTGATTTGAGTTGGGTCCAGAGACATTACCGTAGATGTGCAGTGAGCAGTCATGTCCTTCTGAGGACTAGACGGTGGGTTCTCCACCTTCTGCATTCCATCACACGGTTCACTGCATTTCAAGAAGATTACTCTACTGTATTCTAACCCAGAGGCTTCCACAATTAAGAATGAATAAATGAACAAACACACACACTAGGCTGTGTGGAGAGAAGTGGAGAGAAAAACACAAAATTCCCTCCTGAGTAGCATCCTTTGCCAGAATCTCCTGGTAGAGAAAACGTCAAGATGGCCGTACTAATTGCAATGAAATACAAATAGGGCAATGATACATTTGGATAATGAAAAACAGACCAGCTACAGGGGTTTCGAGGGCTGAGGAAGCAGCACTCCACATGACACCTCCCTGCCATCCGCAGAAGGGGGAGAGAGGAGCTCAGTGTCCATCGATCCCCATCTCTTCCCACATGGTACGTTCACCCTCTTGAAACAGGATCTGCAAAAAGATCACCTTTTGAGAAGGGAATGCAGTCTAATTCAATTTTTTTTAAAATTAAGAGTTTGGGTAACTGCATGAAAATGAAACCGTGAAAGTAAGCTTTATGTCATCGACATGGTAAAACATTTTAGTTTTCAACGAAACCTTATCCTATAAGTAGAATAGAGTAACACGTTAAATGAGAGGGCAAAAGATCAGGGTGAGCCCAGAGCCTTTCCGCTCTCTCATTAAACACGGCCCAATACTAGCAGCTAGTCTTTGGATCACCCCCAACGCACGTGAACGTTGTTAACACTAGCATTTTGTTCTCTCATTTTACTACGTGGAAAAAGAACTCCTTAGAGAGTAGCTGATAGAACATCTTAGGGAACGGAGGGGGGAAATATCACTTTGAATATGGAATATCTTGTTGTTCCCGGAAAGCAAAGATGCTTTTTAAAAATATCTGCGACGTAACTCAGAGTGGGCTCCACGGGCCGTGTCATGACAATCTTAAGTATCACCATCTTCATACCTGAGAGGGCGTCAGAACCACCTGGAGATGTTAAAGCACCCACTGCTGAGCCCACTCCCAGAGTTGCTGATTCAGTAGGTCTGGGGAATGGAGACAAGAATCTAATAGGTTCCCAGGTAAAGCTGCTGCTGCTGCTGCTCAGAGACCACACTTTGAGAACCACTGATATAAGTTATCTTAATTGAGCTGGGTGATTCTGTGAGCATCCGTGAATTTATTATGATACTCGAAAGAAAAAAAAAAGTCAATATAAAATGTACAGAAAAGCAGTTGTAAAAAAATTATAGTTATTAATACGCAGGGATGTTTTATCTCCTTTTAAATACATGTTGGGTTATAAAGCGTAGTTCTTTTACACTCTGTGTAAGCCAAGAGTGGAAATTCACAAGTTAACGACACAACTCCAGAAAAAATAAGAACTGTACCAAAAACAAGAAAAATTTAATAGCATGGTAGAAAGGGGGCCAGTCCTCAGTCAGCACCAGCAGTGCCCAGTGACCAGTCAAAACCCTGTGTCCCAAGAACAAAATGGCCAAATGGCCCAAAGAAGAGAATTAACTCATGTCCTCGTATCCTAGAAGAGAAAACCTCTAAATGCTTCATTGCAATGAGATGCTCATAAGGCAGTGCTATGTTTTCAATTAAAATATCAAACGAGGTTAATACATCATAATGGCAGGACAATTTGTTTGGCAGTGCCGGTCATGTGGAACCTCGACCGATGTTTGCTTCTGAGGAAGACATCAAGTTTCAACAAACTTAAATCTATGAAAAAGTAATAGACTTAATTCCTATTGATAAAACAAGGTGCAACTTAAGTATAAAAGGCATAACTAACGACTCAGGTTTGCATTATCCTGGACTATGAGAGCAAATTGAGGTCTCCACCAAGAACCCATCAGCTGATAATACAGAAGGTCTAATTTTGTATTGTTTTGTTTTTACCCTTAGAATCCTTCATTCCTTCAAACTGTTTTCCTAACTTATGTTCGTTTGCGTTTGTTTTTACTCCTAAGCTTTTTCTTTCTGCTACTCTCTATCTGTAATCCATAGCCTTCCTGGCCCTGTAATCATCTGTGCTGATTTTGGTCTGTTTTCAATCATATCTTTTCAGTCTGTTTTCTTCAGGCATTTATTGGTGTATATATTTTAAATAGTGTATACATTTTATGGTGTATATATATTTTTATACACTGGTATTTTATTTGATACACTGGTGTATATATTTTAAATTTTATCTACTGTTTATAACCATATGATTAGTTTCCATGTCTTCAAATGTTGTTTCTTATCATTTTAATGGGTATGTAAGTAAACTGTAATTTAATCAATTCCCTCCATCTTTTTTTTTTAACATTTGGATCGTTTTTTATCTTTTCATTTTTATAGACAATATTTTGATGAATAGTCTAGTAGCTACATCTTCAGGCTCATCTGTAATTATTTATTTAGAATAAATTCAGAGATGTATTACTAGAACAAATTCAGAAATTGCTGAGTCAAAAAAATATAAAATTCGGTCTACAGCCATGCCACCCAGAACGCGCCCGATCCCCTCTGATCTCAGAAGCTAAGCAGGATCGGGCCTGGTTAGTACTTGGATGAGAGACCACTTTGGAATACCAGGTGCTGTAGGCGTTAAAAATAAATAAATGAATAAATAAATGAAAATGAAATTCTAAGTCTTATAGTATGTATTTTCACATTATAACACAAAGATTATACCAACGAGGGTGTAGTTTTCTGCAGAAAACACGAGGCAATGTTATCACACCAGTTAACTTCCTTTAGGTACTCTCCTACAGACCAATCTTCAGAAATAGTAATATTTTGAGCTGTTTTCCTGAAAAAAATTATAACGACAATACTATGAGCTCACATTTTAACAAGCTGATACAAAAGAACTGCTCTTTGAAATGTCACCTTATTAAACCAGTGCTGTCCAAAGCCACCTTACAGTGTCGTGCCTGTTTTGTGAGAGCACATTTGTTTGATTTTGAGGTCCCTTTGTGCAGGGGCCTCGGGCATCCCCATCCTCCTTGCGATGCCAACTAAGTACTATGTGTTTGACCACAAGGTCTGGGCTCTGCATACCTATACCATGCATTTTAGATTAAATCTGATTTCTTCCTTCAAGTGGATGCTTTATTCTTATAGCCAACAGGGCACAGAGCTCAGAGAAAGAAGATTATGTTTTTTAATGTTTATTAATGTCTTAAAACTATGTGCCCATCTGTTCTGAGTCTGAAAGAAATCAAAGTTAGGCTTACAGAAAATCAGGCACAGTGAATCAATCAATTTATTAACCATTGCTGAGTGCCAACAATGCGTAAGGCAACAGGAGTAATCAAAATCAGAGAGTAAACTTAAAAATACGTTGGTAAATATTCTACTTTCCTTTAGTTTTAGTTGATTTTCTTGGAGTATTGGATGAATGTTTAAGTTTGCATTTTGTTGTTCTAGATGTTTATTTTTTCTTAGCCTGGAAGAAGACCTTGGCAGCTATGTTTTTAAAGTATCCTGTTTTTCTTCAATAGATGCTTTTTTAAATTGAGGACATTAAGTGTCTTGCCATATAAGTATTGGCTTTATGTGTTTCCTCTTCTGTGAAATGTCCATTTATGTCTTTCGTCTATTTTTCTATTGGATTGTTGTCCTTTCCTTATTGATTTGTAGAAATTCTTAAACTATTCTTGATACAGATTCTTCATTCGTTAAATGTGTACACCTTCTCTCAGTTTATAGCTTATCTTTTCGCCTTTTGAAACATGTCTTTTAATGAATACAATTTTTGAAATTTTAATATAGTCAAATATATCACATATTTATTTTATAGTGGGCTTTTTTGTGTCCAGTGTTTAAGAATTCCTTCCTTAACCCTCAAAATCTAAAGATATTCATCCATATTTTCTTCTAAAAGTTTTAAAGTTTTCCTTTGAACATTTGCAACCTTAATCCATCTGGAGTTGATTTCCATGACTAATGTGAGATAGGAATCTGATTTACTTTTCATGTGGATGATCATTTTTTTCCTGTTCCATTTATTGCATTCCCTGTAAACAATCCAGGAAACGCAAATCAAGACCATAAAGGGTTACCACCTTACACTCATTCGGTTGGCAAACATTGAGCGCTGAAGAGGGTAGATCAACAGGATGGTGAGAGTAAAAACTGTAACAATTGTTTTTGAAAATGGCCTGGCATTATCTTGCAAAGTTGAAAATCCACGCACCCCACAACCAACCCACATCCCATTCCAAGGTATAAACTGAGATGACTCCAGCGGGCGTGCATGGGGACGGAGAACCACATAACGAGAATATCTATTACAGCAAGAAATGTGAAATCCTAAACTCCTGCTTCAGGAAGCCAGATGAGAAAGGCTGGTGTAGTCACACCATGAAATACGATACAGCAATGAAGATGAATGAATCCCAGCGACCCACAACAACGTGAACGACGCTTAGTAATAGAAAACGAACTGAGAAAAAAGTCCCAGAAGATTATATACCTCATGATACCTTTTTTAAAGTCAAAAACAATAATCATTATATTGTTTGGAAGCATATATGTGTGATAAAAATATTTTAAATCAAGAATGAGTAAAAACACACAATTTAGAATTGTAGCTATACAAGGAGGAAGAAATGCAAGAGAAGAGCTAGGACAGGAACACACAGAAGATCCAAGCTGTTGCCAGTGTGTTCATTCTCTAACTGGACAGCGAGTTTATGGGTGTTCATTACGTTATTAATGAATAAGCTGTATCTACACAAGTAGATGCAGGAAAAGAGGTTCAGGCATGGACCAATGATGAGGGTGGAGGGTAAACCAAGGAAGATGAGTTCAACTTTGTTCACCTGGGGGCCACTGAAAATAAAGTTGGGGAAGAACGTCAGCACGGACCCTTAGAGAAGTGAGCTGGCCTAACTAAGGTATGAAGTGACAATGCTTGAAAACAGAGATCGAAGAGCTATTTGGTATAAGTAACAGTTAGGTATTAATATATCAAAACCTTACTAATTTTTTCACTGGGTCCTAACGAGGTGTTAGTTTATAAGGACGCAGCCTGCCAAAATTCCATGATCTTTCAGGTCTGTTTGGACCACCGTGAAAAATAAGTAAATAAATTCTCTAGGGAGGGGCTAGACAGAAAAAGAAGCAAGCCAAGAAAACCCTAGATTCCTTTAAGAACTTCCATGATATCACAAGAGTAAGTTAAAGACTGTGACAGTTCCAAGCTTTTCATAATAAGAGCAGCTTACATTTTTCTAGGATTTTATAGTTTGCCTAGTGTTTTCATATACACGCTTCGTTTGATAATGAGACAAAGAGCTTGAGAACTTGCAAAATCGAAGCTGTCAGATGTTTGCGACAAAAAAAGAAATAAATAACGATACGAATGAAACTGACAGAAATGTATCAGCATGATCTTTGTGTGCTTCAACTTCTTTAAATCTTAGTCTAAATATGAGGTGATCCTACGGTTTTATACAACTCCAATTCAACAAATATTTGTTGAGTTTCTAAAATATGCAGGCGCTGTGCTTAGATCCGGGACTAAAACAATGAACAAGAAAAGACAATAGCCTAGGAATTATTGATAAACAGGGCTTAGTAACGTAAATGTAGATCTATTTTAATTCTAAAAGTGGCATTATGCGCGATACCGTTTATGAAGCTGTACTTGGCTTCGCCTGGAACACATCCAGTAGAGTTAATGACCACTTCTATGTCCACACTGGACCTCATCACGCTTTCTTTGTAGTATTCATCTCACCGACTTGTGATCCTTTGTACACCTGCCTGCAGCAGACATCTGTTACTCTGTTCGCAGGAGACCTTGTCTTCTCAGGAGCTCCTTTCCCCACCTTCTGATGCTGCCAGTCACGTTATCCCGCATCCCCACCCCTGGGGGGGCACAGGATGCAGGCTGGCCATGCAGAGGGGGTGGCCCGTGATCCAAGCAGAACGCTTTTGAAAGGCTTGATATGAACCCTGGAAGAGAAAGAATTTGTCTCTCCTCCTAAATTGCTAGTATTAATATAGAAGACCTAGTATTTTGGCTCCGTGGGAAGGTCTAAGAACCCAGAGGAGACTGAGTCGTGAGACAGTGGGGCTGAATCCTGAGGAAACCCTAAGCCTGAGTCCAGCAGTGGCCCAAACCCAGGTGCCTGGAATTCCCGGTTAAAAGAACCAATATATTGACGTTTAACTAAGCTTTGTTAGATTAGTTTACGGTCACTAAAACCTAGGAAAGTCCCAACTAATACTGTCCCCTCTACAAAATTGTGAGCCTCTTCAAGCAACTGTGAGCTAGGGCCTAATTTGCAGACATTGGACTGGTGGCCGCTGCTCAGGTAGCAGGCATAGAGCCTAAACGAAATTGCTCAGGTTTTAGGGCACGTAAATGCAACCTTAGGCCCATGAACTTCCAGGAGGATTTGGAGAGGATGCGCATATGTGGACTTTTCAGGTGAGAAAGTTCATAGTTGTTATTGATGCTCAAAGGAATCCCAAACCAAGAAAGCTCAAGAACTCTTTCTGACCTAAAGGCTGCACCTAGCAAACTCAGCCTGGTTTCAGTGACAGCCATCATCACATCTGGAGACGTGGAACAAGGCAAGAAAGAGGTTTTCTAGAACTTTCCTTCAAATCTAAAGCATGAAAAAGCTTGCCGTGCTCCAGGTAAAGTCACGCCTTGTGTGTTCGGTTAGCTGATGTTAGATGAGGGTGTTTTCTGGTTTGTTCTTCTAGGTCTACTGAGGGATACAGCTGGGGAATAAGACCACGGCCACCACTCCATGTCGCATAACTGTCAGGACGCCTCCCGGGGGCCTCCCAATCCATGGATCCACTGAGCAAACCTAATTCCGTTATTAATCTCCAGCTTCCAAAACTGTCTTTTGGGGGGGTGGGAGGTATATGGAAAGTCTCTCTGCCTCTCTCTGTCTCTGTCTCTGTCTCTGTCTCTCCATCTCTCTCTCTCTCTCTGTCTCTCTCTCTCTCTGTCTCTGTCTCTCCATCTCCCTCTCTCTCTCGTTGTTGTGGTGAAACACACATAACATAAAGGTTCCCATCTTAATCCCGTTTAGTGCGCAGTGCAGTGGCATTAAGCGTATTCGCCTGGCTGTGCAGGCTTCACTCACCCTCCCCAGAACTTAGTTTCCTGAGGCTGCCTTAACAAACAGAGCTGCAGCCTTGGTGGCTCACGGCGACAGAAATCTCACTCCCGTTCCGGAGGCCAGAAGTCCAGGGTCAAGGCGTCAGCAGGGCCGTGCTCCCTCCGAAGGCCCAGGGGGAGTCCTCCCTCGTCTCTTCCGGGTTCTGAGGACGCCGGGTGCTCCTTGGCTTGTGGCTGCATCGCTCCCAGCCCTGCCTCCGTCTCCGCATGGCCTTCTCTGTCTCTGTGTCTTCTCCTTTCCTTCCTCTTGTAAGAACTCTTGTCTCTGAATTTAGGGTCCCTTCTCTTGGGTAATTCATCTCTTCTTGAAATTCTTAACTTTTTCCAAGTAAGGTCACTTTCACAGGTTCTGGGAGTTAGGCATATTATTTGGGAGCCATAATCCAACCCACTGCAGCTGGGTTATCCCAGAAGCCTTGCCAAGATCAAGACTTGAGTGCAAATGCCGTATGATGGAGGTGATCGATCCCGGGAGCACCAGCAGGGGAGTGGGAAGTGACAGGGAAGAGAAGGAAGCCAGTGTAGACTGCCTTCATGAGCCAGTTACCGTGAGCGCCGGGGGCCCTGGAGAGGTGGTATAGATAGAACACACCGCGGGAGTGTCCCACCCGCAAGGCAGGGAAGCTGGGGTGTTCATGCTCAGAACGTCATCCGTCACTGACCGAAGGCTGTTCCCAGGGGCGTTGACTCCTTGGCGCTTGCTTCTCTCACACTCGGGCAAAGGGAAAGCTCTCGGGGGAGTCGGGGGTGACAGTCATCTCTTTTGATAGTAGGACACCATGTGCATGTCCTGAAATGCTCAGTGACTCAAAGGTGTGGGCGGGGACTGACAGCATCTGCCCAGAAGTTCCCACCTCATCGTTTATGTCAATGCTGACGAAGGAGCAAGTAGAGTGGTCCACGGATAGATCATTAAAATAATATTTGATTTTAGAATAAAACTTAGAATTTTAAAAAACTGAGTGACGTTCGTATACAAACTACTTCCAGTCTCTTTTGCACATTTATGTGAATAAAGTTAATCACTATATATATTAACTACAGATATATGTATAATATATATATATATCTCTTATTTTAAAAAATGGAAATAAGTAGGAATGTGACACTCATCAATATGTAATATTTATCACTGAATCCATGAACTGGGTTTAAAAGGTCAATAAAATTTTACTGTACTTATAAAAATATACAGTATATTTATTTAACTTGTTTTTTTAACACACTTAGAGCCTTATGGTCACTGCAAATTTTTAAATTTCTAGTTTCGATTTATGTAGGTATTTCTTTTCCTGGAGAATTAAGATAGTGTGATCAATAAAAAATGGAGAATTTGAAATGTAAACAAGTTTAAATAGAGAATAAGGATGAAACATGTCCTGTTAATAAAGTACTTGTTATTAACTGATGGATGACGGATACGTGAATTTAGATTCCACTGGATAAGGGTAAAGAGTGATATAACTATTTTACTTTAATATGTAAGAATTTATGGAACCCAAGAAATAACATCCTTTGCAATTCCATATACTTACGATGAGAAATTTTAGAAGTCGCTCTAAAATTCTTTTAGGAAGCATATTAACTAACCTCTAAACTCGAATCCCAGATTTCCAGGAAAGAGAGTCTCATTGGCCAAGTGTGCATCCGCAGAATCCACTGTGGTCAGTGACATGGGGTCACAGGCTTGCCGTCCACTCAACAGAGGCGACAGTGTGTTGAGCAGTACATGGTCAACAGTTCTCAGACAAAGGGGTAGCACTCAAGACAGCTTGACAACGTAATGAAGGTTTTTATTTAATTTGCAAGTGTTTCTTATACATTGAACCCCAGTAAACTGATTTTTATGCTTAATCCATTCTTTTTAAAAACTTTTCTTTTTTAGGGAATGGACTATGGCCACTCAGAAATATATTGGCACGCACTCTCCCCAAAATCCCTGAGGCACGCTGACTTTCAAAGACAGTTGTGAGTTCTGGGCATGTGGCCCGCCCCCACCACCTCCGTTGGTCTCCACGTGGGATGAGAAGCAGATGAGCCTCTTTGTTCACGAAGAAAGAACACTCAGAGCACAAAGCATCACGTAAACCTCCCTCGTGACATACATTTCCTTCCTCCTTCCAGGCAGTGGTCCAACGTGTATTTTAGATTCCTTTAGCATCCGTCAGCGGCTTTGCCTCTTAAGCCGACCTATATTTCGCTCTTATACTTTTAATCAGATTGGGTAATGTAGCCACCACTCCAGGCCAGAATTGGATTGATTTCCTTGTGACTACGAATAACGCAGAGGTAGGAAAAGGAAACGGGCAGACAGTGTAGCTCCAGAGAGGCACGCAAGATTCTCTGAGGAATCTCTGAAAAAGAGAGATTCTTAAGAATTGGCTCATGGGATTGTGGAGGCTTGACAGGTCCAAAATCTGATAGAACAGGCTGGCAGGTGAGAGGCCCAGAGAAGAGCTGCAGTTCAAGTCCAAGGCTGACAGAATTCCTTCTTGCTCAGGGAAAGTCAGTCGTTTGTCCTATTCAGGCCTTGAACTGATTGGATGAGATCCACCCACATTTTGGAGGCTAATCTGCTTTACTCAAAGTCCACCAATTTAAATGTTACTCTTATGCAAAAAAATATCTGTACAGAAACATCCAGAATAGCATTTGACCAAATATCTGGGCCCCATAGCCCAGCCATGTTGACATATTTTATTTATCCATGTATCAGGTGATGGAAATTGGTTTCATTTCCACTTTTTGGTTATTATGAAGCTGCTATGAATTTGTGTGGACATGTGTTTTCATTTATCTAGGTGTGAAATTATTGGGTTCAATGGCAACTCTGTGTTTCACATTTTAAGGAACTTCCAAACCGTTTTCCAAAGCAACTGCACCATTTAAAGTCCCACTAGCCATGTAGGAAGGTTGCAATTTCTTTATAACCATTTATTATGTCTTTTTAATTATAGCTGTCCTAGTAGGTGTGGTGTCTCATTTCTATCTCTCTGATGACAGATGACATCGAGCCTCTTTTCATATGCTTATTGATTGGTCTTTTGTGTACCTTTTTTGGAGAAATACATATTCAGAGCCTCTGCCTGTTTGTTAATTGGGTTATTTCTCTTTTTATTATTAAGTTGTCAGAGTTCTTTATATATTTGAAATATGGGCCCCATATCTAATACACAGTTTGCAAATATTTTCTCCCATTCTGTGGGCTGTCTTTTCATCTTCTTGATGATATCATTTGTAGCACAAAAGTTGTATGAAGTTTACACCATGAAAGAATCTTTACAAGACTGCCTGTGACAAATCCCCACATAGGAGCATGTGGTCTTCTAAAGTTTACTGTTCTCTCTGGCATTGTAGAAGCTTTACGCTCAAAACCTTACGTGTGGGGTGGTGATGATATGGTAGTTACAGAGGAGAGAAATCCCAGGCGAAACGACAGGATTTCCTGGAATTTCCTTTACAGTGTTCCATAGAAAAGGGGCAGTGGAGAGACGAGGAAACAGATGACATCGGATTGGCGGCCACTGGGGCCCGGTCAGATGGATGGGGCCGCCAGTTCTCAACCCTCCCCACTTCATCTCACTCGGTTGAAGCTGGGGGATAGGTACATGGAGGTTTGTTTTCCATGATAAAAATTTTTTTAATTGCCTAATTATCACGTAGCCAGATGTACCAAACTGTATTTAAAAGTGTACGCGAGAATACTTGTTACTCCTAAAGCTTTTGGATCCTGAATTCTTTTGTTCGACAGAAGACCCTTAAAACTTTATCTTCGTCAGCTCCTCTCAGCCAAAGGAAAATTAATAAATCGATTAGTCTGGCAAATTCTCTGTTCAAAGCGATGAGTGGAGAGATGATTTCCTCTTGGAGCAGAGAAGCAGAGGGAAGTGTGGAGGGGTGAGGTAGACTAGGAAGGTCTGGGGTGGAATGTGGACATTGGGCTAAATTGTTTGCATTTTATAAGTTTGATATTTTTAAATTGAAAGATGATATAACAACATTAATGGTTTTTAGAAGGCAAGAAAGTTAGCTGTGATCTACCCCCGCTTCCTGCCGACATCCTCCAGACCTCGTCCGCGTGCAGACGTCACATGTGGAACTGTTCTCAGCATCCTTTGCCTTCTCGACATGGTAAGGACTCCGGTGGCTCTACACGGCCTCCAGAATTGGAATTCTGATGGGGGACAAAATCCCACCCTGTGAAAGTACCATTAGTTTTTAAATAATTTTTCTACAGTGAAATAGTTTAGGTTGCCTTCAGGTATGGTTTTGTTCCTGTTGTTATTTTGGCTACTATACAATGTATAAAAAACGCTTAACACAGTACCTGGCATATAGTGCATGTGATGGTTAATTTTATGTGTCATCTTAATGGGGCTAAAGGATGCCCAGATGGCTGGTAAAACATGATTTCTGGGTGTGTCTCTGCAGGTGTTTCTGGAAGAGCTTAGCGCTTGAATTAGTAGACTGAGTAAAGAGATCTGCCCTCACCCACGTGGGTGGGCATCATCTAATCCACTGAGCGCTGAACAGACAAACAGGCAAAGGAAGCGGGAATCCCCACTCTCTTTGCTTGAGCTGGGATGTCCATCCTTCTCTGTCTTTGGATGTCAGAGCTCCTGGATCTCAGGTGTTTGGACTCCAGGGCTTAACCAGCAGCCTCCCAATTTGCAGGCCTCCAGCACCAGACTGAATTATACCACCAGCTTTTCTGGTTCTCTAGCTTGCAGATGGCAGAACGTGGCTTTCTCAGGCTCCATAATCATGTGAGTCAGTTCCTATGAAAATATATATATATCTTATTGAAAAAAAATACATATATATATATATAATCTCCTATTGGTTCTGTTTCTCTGGAGAATCCTAATACAGTGCTCTGTCAATATTTTCTATTATAGAAAATATCATAGTAAATATCTTTATGAAAGTAGTTTTTATAAAACAATTTTATTTTATAATAATAATGATCCATGTTCACTATAAACAAAACAATATAGAAAAATACAAAAAATCAACATTATCAATGCTGACATACATATACATATGTATATGTACCTACTTTAGAGATGTATAAATATCTGCAACATAACGTACATGGGATGTTATATATGCTATTATGTAACTGGCTTATCTCATTTAAAAATGTGCCGTGAATCTCTTTTCTCATCAGTATAATTTTACATCATCATTTTTAATGAATTCGTAATGATCCACTGCACACACCACAAGTACCCGACCAATTCCTTATTGATAGATATTTAGACTTTCTCTTTTTCTCAGTTTTCAAACTTACACAACTCTCTTTGCTTCTGATTATTGACATGACAAATGCCCAGAGGTAGAGTTCACGCGTCTTTACGCGCCAAGATCATTTTAGAATTGTGAACACAAGAGTCAAATAGCTGGCATAGGGCACCCCGCTGCCGAAAAAGAGCAAACCAAGTTCCGTCCACCTTGGAGACGGCAAGCCAGAAACACACCCCGACATCCATGTCTCACACACACACACACACACACACACACACACACACACACACACGGGGTTCACAGGAGAAAAGCAGCCTGCTCTCAGGCAGCACACAATCTGCAGAGCAGCACTTGTAACGTGCTCCATTATTAACTGGGATGCTCCCAAGCTAGTCTCGAGGATTTCAGAATTGGTACTGAACGGGTAGCTTGGGGCAATGATAATCGCAACTCTGAAGACCAGTAGAAATTTTTAGACGTGAAAAAGAATTATTAGCGAAGATCGTTTATATTTCAAACAGTAGTAGACTGGATAAGAGAGAGGAATAGACTCAAAGCTTAGAGCCTGTCTCCACAGAGCTCCGAATGCGGTTTCTCGCTCTCTCTTCCACATTCTGAGCCTCTGGGTCGCTGTGAGAAATGTGAAGATATAGGGTTAGAAATCCCAGCTCGACTTTTCAGGCTGGCTCCGATCTGAAATAACCACATACTGTATAAAAACCTGAATCCGCACATCCTCGCATTAAGACAGAATTACGAAATGTTACCTAAAGTCATCGACTTTTTATCCTTTTCTCATCCTTTGATACACAGTCACAATTTTTGATATGCATTATGAGGTTTAGTCTGGCTCTTTGGTTGAGGAAACGTGGTCACTGTATCAGGCAGGGACAGTCCTGGTCCAGGGCACTTGTGGGAGGAGCTAGTTGGCGGCTCTGATTGCAACCCCTACCTCCTGTGCAAAGAGCTTTGAAGAAGCCGTCGCCTCTTTGGGCTCACAAGCTTTCACCAGTTACCTTGCAGAGAAGCAAAAAAGATGAGACTCAAACACTGACTAAACAGAACTTAGTAGCCTCCCTGCCAGGCGGGCTACAGTCAGAACCAGTCTCACTGCGCCAATGAGGTGCAGTGGATACATGACTTGCCCAAAGTCACCCAACTTGAAGGGCGTCACCAAGGCTGTCTTACTCCAAAATCTGTGTACTTTCCTCAACGCGCTAGCCTGCGATCAAGGGCTGGGAAGAGATTTGGGAAGAATTAGGAAGATGTCATTCTCCCTGTGAGCCCCTAGCTACTTTCCCCCTGCACAGCCAGCCCGTGCTCTGCACGCTCTCCATCTCCTGTCTGATCCTCTCCCAGACCACAGCATCTCAACATCAAAATTCGGTTTCTTTTTTCCTATGTGAGTTTAAATTTAAAAAAAAGCCAAACCCCAAGCCCCACTCAGATGAATTGAATCAGAGTATCTGGAGGGAGATTCCCGAGCGTGGTGGGTTTTTTTAAACTCTTCTCAAGCGATTTTCATGTGCAGCTAAGGTGGAGAACCACTGTCCCAGAGCCAAACACAGTAGTTCTCTGCCCAGGCTGCACAGGTTTTTATAAGAAATATCCTGCAGCTTCCACCCCAGGCCAATCGAATCCTGGCGACGTCTTGCAGACAAAACCATTCTACAGTCCGATTGTTAGAATTGCTCCACTTCGTAATCTGTTTCCATGAGTTGACTTGTGGGATATAGTTAGACCATTATTACACACTGAGAATTAAGAAAAAAAGAATCTCCGTGAGGGACCTAGTATGGGTTTCTTAAGCTCCCCACGGGATGGCTGCGGGTGCCCTGTGGGGGCCACTGAACGCAGTGCTGTTTCCTGCAGGGTAACAGGGCTCAGGAGGCCTGCCAGGTCCCAGGAGAAGTGCTGGCCACCAAGCTCCTCAAGGCCTAATGGAAAGCCACCTTACTCTGTCGAATCCACCGGGAGTCCAAGTCCCAGCAGGAAGCTCTGGCCAGGTGCCATGGGAGGTACAAAGATAGTTATATCGACAAGCGCCAGCACTGGTGTGTCACTGACGATGGTCAGGCCCTGTTCTAAGAGCTTTGCATGTGAACTTCTTTAACCCTCACGGCAGCCCAGGGAGAAGTTACTGCTGCCCCATGGTATAGATGAGGAAACTGAGGCATAGAGAGATTAACTAACCTGCCAAAGATCGCGCTGCTGCTAAGTGGTGGAGTAGAGATTCGAACCCGAGCAGGGACATTCATCCCTGGGCTCAAACGGTTCACAGTCCAGGAGAGGTGACGACAGGCATCCACGTGATGGGCTCCCGGTCCGGGAGTGGTGATGACAGGCACCCACATGATACCCCAGCAAGGCAGAGTATGGTAAATGTAGCGTGAGAGGTGCCTCCAGGGGCTTGACGTATGTTTGGGGCAGATTAACTTCATCAAGGGAACAAGGGGAGCATTCAGGAAGGTGGTGGCACCTGAGCAGAGTCCTGAAAGGTCCTTGAACTCTGCCCCTGGGAGATCTGGATGTGTCTTCAGCTAGATACGCGTGTCTTGTCACTAAAATGAAATAATGGCGGCCTTATTCCATCGGTGAGAAAGTTAAGCAACTAACGGTGTGTTTTTCCATTTTAAATTTTTCTGTCACCGATTCTCCTAAAGCTTTGGTGTCTGTCAACACACACGTGCTCATAAATGAGAAAAAAACTCTAACAAATGAATATTAACAGAAATCACAGTCGATCCCATTTGTTTGGTTGCTATTTCATATTATATAGATAAGACAGTTATCGTTTCTGTTAATAACACAATTCCCTTTTTAGGTGCAAAACTAAATATCGCAGTCTTATGATCCTCTCAAAGTATTCCGACGCCAGGTGCCTCCCGGCCCCGGGGAGACCCTCCACTCACGCAGTGCGGCACGGGCCAGTGAAACCGCTGCCCGCTCGGCATAGATAGACGAGATAAGAGCCTAAGTTACTCGGTCACCGTGGCGACCATGGCTGATGGACGCCACGTCTGGAAGAGGCTGCGTTAGGTTCACCTGAGTGTCAGGTCCCCCGGTAGCCATGGGAGGACACGCACAACTGCGCTGTGACAGTCCCCGGGGTCTGCAGACGGGTCGTGCAGCAGAGTTTGCAGGAAGGCAACCCCGAATCCTCCAGTCGCGCGGACAGCCCGCTGGATTCCTGACCGCTCAGAGCTGCCACATTATCCTAATACGTGGAGCAACCTGGACGAGCGCATGAAAGGCTCGGTCCGCTTTCGTCCCACACTTAAAACTCCCGCCGTCTAGACTTTCGAGCCCGGGCAGAGGGCTGAGTTGACCAAGGGGTGCACAGAACCGTGACTGGTACCGCTCTAGTTAGGAGAAGGCTGCTGGGGGTCCCCGCTCCTGCGCTGCCGGGGGCTTGCTCTGTGCTGGGGAGGGTCCCGCGGGGCGCCCCAAACCGGTCCGACGCGGCCCCTGACCCCGCGCGCCTCGCAGTGTGCGATACAGAACCGCGCGGCGCGGGTCCGCGGGGTGACCGTCCTCACTCCGCAAACGAGGGGCCGAGGACAGCGGAGACCCGCCCGACACCGGGCCACGCGTTCCTTCACGCATGCGTTCGCTCTCAAGCATTTGTTCGCTCTCACGCATTTGTTCAGTCTCATGCGTTCGTTCACTCTCAATCGTTCCTTCACGCATTCGTTCAGTCACGCATTAATTCATTCTCATTCATTCGTTCGCTCTCACGCATTCATTCTCTCACGCATTCGTTCGCTCTCACTCATTCGCTCACTCTCAATCATTCGTTCACTCTCACGCATTCGTTCACTCTCAATCATTCATTCTCTCACGCATTCGTTCACTCTCATTCGTTCACTCTCACGCATTCATTCATTCTCAATCATTTGTTCACTCACGCATTCGTTCCCTCTCGATCATTCGTTCACTCTCACGCATTCGTTCACTCTCAATCATTCATTCTCTCACGCATTCGTTCACTCTCATTCGTTCAGTCGCACGCATTCGTTCGCTCTCACGCATTCGTTCACTCTCATTCGTTCACTCTCACGCATTCATTCACTCAATCATTCGTTCACTCACGCATTCGTTCGCTCTCACGCATTCGTTCACTCTCACGCATTCGTTCCCTCTCGATCATTCGTTCACTCTCACGCATTCATTCATTCTCAGACCTCTCCCTCACAAAGCTCCACCACTTCAACGACACACTATGCAACGGGCTTTACCCTTAGAAGCCGCATCTGGGACTTTTAATCTCTGCAGAAGGCAACTCTCAGGATATTAAGTCTGAAATGTATACATGACACGACTTTCAACACATGCAAACAACCTAATTTCCCTGAAACAAAACACAGAATACAGCTCAGGCCCACGTAGAGAAGTTTCTTTTCATTCTTAAGAAGTCAGAAAAGTACGACTGAGTTGGAAAGCTTGCCCTCCAGTGGGGAAACAATGAACTAACCACATACTTCAGTTTCAGGAAGAGAGAGAGAGAGATAGAGAGAGAGAGAGAGAGAGAGAGAGAGAGAGAGAGATTACTAATACCAGATATGAAAGGGGGCCTACTGATCCCGTGGACTTTAAAAGGATAAGAAGGGAATATTGTGAACAACTCTGCCCACAAATTAGTAACTTAAATGAAATGGAATGGCTTCTCGAAAGACATAGTGACAAAAGTCGAAGGACCCCTGTGATTACACTTAGGCCCCCTCCAGTAACCCACGATAATCTTTCCATGTCAAGATCTTTAACCACATCTACGAAGTTCCTTTGCCATTTGAGGTGATGCATCCACAGCTTTCGAGGATCAGGACGCGGGCAGCCCCGGGGGTGCCTAGCGCTTTACTCAGCCTACCACACGCCCCTGCGGAGAGCGGGGCAAAGAGGGGCACGCTGAGAGGTGAGTGGAGCCCTTTTAACATAAAAGTTAAACAAGGGACGGCAGACTGGGGAACCAAGAGTGGACTCGCTGAGGTCGGAGCCCTCTGATCTACAGGCGTCCGTCTGTGAAACGGGATCGTCCTTGTTAGCAGCCTTGGAGGGGGCTGAAAACAAGTTGGGGTTTTTCTTGACATATGGGATAGAAGGACAAAGGAACAAAGGAGCTGATGACGAGGTTTTGAACCGAGGAAACTATAAAACCAAAGAACTACATGAGAAGAATGAAAGATCAGTGTAAAGCTCACTGGGAGGCAGTCGGGGAGGCTGTGATGAGGAGAGGTGTGGAAGGGATGGCCTCGTGAACGAGCTGAAGCAACAGGAGGTCGAGGTGGCTCATGTGAGCTCATTATTTCAGAGGTCAGAGTTTCTACTGATGACAGGAAGTGGACGTGGCCAGCGCATCGGTTAGTTCGACTGGGATGAGGAGGAAACTCGCTGAAGCAAGGGACAGCAAGGAACTGAGAGCCCAGTGTGGGATGGGCGCAGCGAACAGACGCTGAAACCACCCAGAATTTCTGCGTGATCGGAGGGAAAGTCCGCGAGTCACGGAGGTGTGTCCATGACAGCAACAAAGAGGGTCCAGCGTGGCTCGGCCCAGTAGACACGCATCTCAGAGGGACAGGGGTTTTGTACAGCGGTGGCTGGGAGTGGCCGTGCTGTGAACACGCCTGCCAGATGTGTGGGGAGAAAACGGCCTCCCGCCCGAAAGGCTGCGTGATGGGTGCAGAGCCCGGCTGAAGTTCGCAGTTAAGGTCAAGAGAGAAAAGGGAAAGGTCGAGGACAGAGACTGAAGACGTAAAGTACTGAGGTAACACGGAGTGGACAACTTTCAGAGGATAAGCTGCAAAGACGAGAAGGAAGAGGCCTGGAAGGAAGAGAGAACGGAAGATGGGGAGAGGGTCGGGGAAGACAAGCCAGAGAGGCTTGTGCCTCAGGTGGTCACTAAGAGACCAGCCACGGGGCCGCCAAGAGCACAGTCACAGCAGATCCTTGGTGGGTTAGGAGCAGGGTGAGGACAGGGTGGGGACCTTGCGCGCTTTCCGAATTCAGCCATGACCCAGGCAGGATTCCTTTCAAAGGCGGTCCTGGCCTCTCAGAATCAGAAAAATTCCAACCGGCCCTAAATCAGCTGTGGGGTGGGCCGATGACAGGGCTAAAGGTTCACAGGCCCCCAAGCCAAAGGCAACATAAAGTCCAACTCCTGTGCATTGAAGACACTCTTGTTACTGGAGATAAAGAACATTCGCTGATCACAAGTTATCCTAAAGTGCAAAGTATGGCTAAATGTAAACAGAAATTTGAATTCTGTAACATCTACACATTCAAGGGAAAGGAGGTAGGGCTCGTAGGCACACGGTGGTGATTACATCATTTTCTTCAACTGTTAAGAACCAAATCTATGAATGAGACTATCAACGTATCTAAGTTATTTCACAAATAAAATTTATCCGACCTAATAATCTACTCAGAGGACAGGAGTCACTAGGCACTGAAATCGTTATAATTCTTATAATAAGCTTCATGCTTACTTAAATCTCTGCTGTCTTACTGTTTCATTCTACAACGTAGTAAAGAACTAAAGGGACACGCTGACACCCAGTCACCTGCTAATAACTCTCACCTCAAGATCTTGAGACTTTAGTCCTTCTGGAATGCTCCTCCCCCAAATATCCGATCTGCAAAGTTGTTCAAATGTCATTTCATTAGATATCCCTTCTTGGCCCATTTTACTTAAAAAACAGTAAACCCTTCCCAATCACTCTATTTGGTATAAAGTTCTATATACATACTAGCTAATTACACTGTTTGTCTCCAATAACTGCCCTCTGCTTAATTTTTGTCTGCTGTATCTCTCAGTTTTTAAGGTAGAGAGAGGTATATTAAAATCTCCAACTGTAATTGTTGATATTTCTATTTCTTCAGTCGTCTGTGTTTGTCTGATATAATTTAAAGCTATGTTAAGTGCCTATAAGTCAACGATGAATGTTATTTTTTTGTAACTTTTTGATATAATTGACGTTTCAGGTGTATGACATGATTCGATACATTGCATATATTGCAAAATAATCACAAGCCTAATTAACACCCATCACCACATAATTACAAAATTTTACTGTTAATTTTTTACCATTTGAATTTTTAGTTAACATTTGTATTTTTTTAACCAATGTGCAATAATGTCTGTTATTATATTTTGCATTAAATTCTATTCTATTTGAACTGTTACTTCATCTTTATTCTGGTTCCTATTAGCCTGTTATATCTATTTCCACCCTTTTATCCATTTGTTTTTTAAGTGTGCCTCTTGTAAACAATCCAGTACAACCGAAGAATCTGAGTCTTCTAATTTGTTAATCCATTAACATTTTTGTCGATGTTACATTAAAATTTCTGCCGCCTTATTTTTCCACTTACTGATCTTTCTTTTTTTCTGCTTTCCTCTAAACTGAATTTACGACTGATTTGTTTTACATTTTATTTCTGTTCTTACGGCGGTTTTTATAATGGCATTCGTGTTTGTTTATTCAATTCCTTAATCTTTTCAACCTCTGTAACTTCCTCTCAAGCTGAGAGGCACTTTAGCTCTCTCTTCTAAGAGTCTTAATCTCTATCACCAACTCCAATCTGTGGACCAGAAAAAGAGGTTCTATGGCAAGTAATCTCACAGGATGATCTTATCATAAATTCCTAACTGGGCGGGTCATGGTGGGTAGTCACACCCCAGGCCTCTAACTTCTTTAGTGAAAGGTTTTTAAGCCCTGCCCATTGTTCTTGTGCATCTAGGTTAACACACCTTTGAAATGCCAGAAGAAATTGAATCCCTCCAAGGGGGTATCGACCTCCGGGAGAGCACACAAGCTTAACATTCCTGTAATCCACTCCCCACCTCGCTCTCTCCCATCTCCACATGATCTTTCTTAGGTCCCTGCCTTCATTTCAAATGCATGAAAGGATCTGCTAAACTGTTAAGTCTCTGCAGCATTTGAGATCTTGCTCCCTGGCATATGCTGTTAGTTTGGCTCAGATAAACTATAAAAACTACGTACAGGTTTAGAAGTTTCTTACATCGACAAGTCATAAGGACAATGTCTACAATTTTAATTGTTATAATAAATATTTCTTTAAGATGACAGTAAACATTACAAAAATACTTAATCATCCTTCTTCCCATTCTCTTATAGCATCTTCCAGATTTTCTCTCAATATTGCTCCTAAAGTATTTTCTGTGAAGACTTTTGTAAGGTAAATCTGAAGTTTGTGTGCTTAAAAATATTTTTAAATGCTGTCACATTCTAATTTGGCTGAATAGAAAATTTTAAGCTGTTATCTTCGATACTTAAAAGAACACGCCATCTTATTACATTCAATAATGTGTCTGAGAACTCTAATGTCAACCCGATTCATTCCCTTGAGAATAATCTGTTCTTTTTCTCTTTACTGTAAGCTTTATTCTTATTCTTTGATATTGATAAATTTCACATTATAGTGAAATTTCTGCTTTCCACTAGATAAACTGAGTACATTCATACGGTGCGTGATTTTTCCAAACAGTAATTGTCACTACCTGATATTCTGTACTTCTCTCTCCCACCCCTAGAACGTAAATCCCTTGAGAATAAGGACTTAATTTTGTTCACTATTGCATATGTCATACCTAGAACACTGTCTGAAACAGTAAGTGATCAATAAGTAGATTGAATTATGGTTCTCTACCCTCTAAGCATTGCCCATTAAATCCATCCCTCAAGAAAATCACAAGAATCCTGAAGCTCGGCTCTTAAATTATCACACTATACCGTGAATCTGTGTTTTTTCCTACCTGTTCTGACAAACTTGGTGAGATCACGCAGGACAAAAGGGCATTTTGCTTCCCTTGAGACAAGAGACTCCTCTAAGTGGTTAGTCATAAGCCGTTTCTCCTTTAGGCTTATCTTTATTCTCCTTTAGCTTTCAGAAATTAAAAGGGCCTCTGCCAAGGCTGGAGGTAGGGAGGAGGGACAGGATACAGCTCTCCTCCTTTACCTAAAAAAGACCCCCGTTCATAGCCCAGGTTTACGGCATTTATTACCAGTGGGGCGGGAGCAGGAAAAACAGACACAGTCTCTACACACTGACTGACACACTGCTGGGTCTCACAGACTCCAGCATCGCCCTCATCCTGCCTTCTCCCACCCCGTGAACCGAACTCCGCATCTCAACCGTATCCGCCCTGTAACTCTCAGAAAAGAAATGATCCTGTTGTGACCGCTGGGGTGATGCGGAACCCGGTGTCACCCCGGTGGCCCGGGGGAGGACAAGTGGTGGTGTGAGTTGTCCCCTGGTTCTTTCTCACCGACGCAGCAAAGAATTACCGGTCGGCGAGATTTAGGAAAAGTAAAATTTATCGAAAGTACGTTTTAGGAGACGGGCCACACTAAGGAAGGCTGCAGCCCCGTGGAATTTGGGAGGTGAAGAGGTAAGAGTGCATCCCAGGGGAGGGGAGGGGCGGCTTTTCAGCAAGGAGAGCTGTGACCACCGCAGAAATGGGAAGGTCTGTTTCTATTTGGACATGATGGGAGGTCCCAAAGGCATTCCTAGTTGATTGGCTCATGAGGTCATTTTGATTGACACTTAGCTGCTATATTACCCTTTGCCTACTGCGCATGTGCTTACTCAGAATTCAGTGTTACAATTAGATTCGTGAACTTCCAGGCATAAGCATAGTGTTATAATGAAGCTTAAATTGTAGGCAAATTAGGGTAGTACCTTCCGCACAGGTGTCTGTAGCCGGATGAGACCGGCTAAGACTATGACCCTCCTGTCCGTCTCTGGGGATACAGAGGGGCTTCTCTAACAACAGGGTGTTCCTTGGGTGGTCTGTGGGCTGGGCCCCTATTCCTTTGTTCCCCCTGTCACTTATGTCTGACCAGTTACCTAACATTTCCCCCTCAGGTATTAGGGACCCCAATCTTTGGGGTTTTGGCGCGATGACCGCTGTGGCTACTTCAGGCTGAGAAGGGCCAAAGGTGGAGGATCAGTCCCTTATACTTGCGCTCTGTCCACAGGCAGCAGCAGCTGTCGATGCCCCCGTAGGGGACCGCGGTATGACACAGCATCCGTTGAGTGGATTGGGTGACAGTTTCTTTAAAGAAGTCTCTGCAGATGAATTGCCTGGACGCTGGATGAAACAAACTGAACAAAGTGGATTAGAAGTGGTGTTGGGGTGCCCCACAGTCAGGGACTGGGGTGACCCACCCCCAACTCCAAGTAGAAAGGCAGAGCCGGCAGGGCTGAGAAAACTTAAGGAGTCGAGCAGTTCAGTAGTGGATTGGGTGACAGTTTCTTTAAAGAACTCTCTGCAGATGAATTGCCTGGACGCTGGATGAAACAAACTGAACAAAGTGGATTAGAAGTGGTGTTGGGGTGACCCACAGTCAGGGACTGGGGTGACCCACCCCCAACTCCAAGTAGAAAGGCAGAGCCAGCAGGGCTGAGAAAACTTAAGGAGTCGGGCAGTTCAGTACTCCTAATTGATAAGGAGTACGCAGAATAGGAACTGCGTTGGTAAATTAAAAAAAAAGATGAGGAGAAAGCCAAAAGAATTATAAAACATCCTGGTTTTTCCTTCTCGAAGAGGACCCTCAGGTCTTCTCCTGGTTCCCAGGTGCGAGTCCTCTGTGGGGATCTCTGGAATCTTAAGGAAATATTGAGAAATTGGCTTACCAGTAACTCCCAAAATGGTGCAGGTTCGAGAGGAAAAGGGTCCAGAGAAGAAAGAACAGAGCAGGTGGCCCCAGTATCCAAAAAGGAAAGTAATCGTCCTGCCTGCCACGGCCATTGGTACCCTCGGCTCCAGTCCAGTGATATAGACAAATGTAGATATTCTGCCCCCTGGAGGGGGCTTCAGTCCCATGCAACTACTTGGAAGCCTGTGGCTGGCTCTCACCCAGAGGTCCTTCGACTCCTGGGGCAGAGGGCAGCCCAATGACCCAACTGCTGACGCTTGCAGCAAGCAGATTTGGGAGGCTTGTTCTTGATGGGACATTCTTTGGCCCAGCGGTCGGGTCGGCGGCAGATGATGCACTGCGATGAGTTCTTTGCGTTGGGAACGGGGTACTCGTGGACCTGGGCGGTGATCGGCCTTGAAAGGCTGCTAGTCTTTGGGCGATGCTGGCTTCTGTCCTTTCCTTCTGAGCCTGGCCCCTAATGCCTGGTCTGGTAAGGTCTACAGCATGGATCTCTGGTGTAGAAGAGGTGACTGAAATCACGGTGACCTTAGAGGTGACTGAAATGGCAGACGGTGAGACCCATCAGGGAGGGAGCAGAGTGGCTCTAAGGTCACGGTGATGTAGGACACGGCAAATTCCCTGATTGGGGCAACTCAAGCCTTGCATTGAGACAAGGGGGTTCTTGGCGAAGCGTAAGAAAGAATTCAAAGGTACGAGTGAGTCTAAGAGAGACTCAGAGGGACAGAGACAACAGAAGGATGGGGACAGTGAGAAAGCAGAGCAAAGGCCCCGAAAAGGACCGAGAAAGACACCGAGAGGACCCCAAGTGTTTGGGGAATTTAGTTTACAGACTCATCCATCTTCTGCTTACAGGAATAGCTCATAGCTTCTGGTCCATTATTTGGAGGAACCTGTGGAGACTTGAAAGACATTGATTTAATTCGAGACAAATGTGCCCAGCTGTTGATTTAAAATAGATTATTTTGATGAACCACAGAATTTGTTTTCTGCTCAGAAAACTTTTCCATAGTATCAATAGCTGTCTGAAGTTTTAAGAAATATTGTCTTATTCAGTAGAGAAAAAACACAACTCTAATTGTGTATTAGTTTACTGTTGACGCTTAAGTTTCTTACTGATGGCAGTTAGAATGTAAGCAAAGAAGTAATTCATTTGCCCTTAACAGTTTTACAGAAGCCATGGGGAGGCAGGGGTAGGGTACAGTTTGGGTTTTAAAAGTGCCCCTTTTCTCTCTAGATGCCTCAGTCTGAGGCAGCAATGGCTGCGTTACATTTTTGGCTATCTGCAGGAATTAGAAAGTTACTGGGAGAAAAATTTATAAGCCCTTTAATTTCTAGTGATAAGTGTAAGTAAGCAATTAGCAATTTTAAATTAGTAAACTTAGGTGACAAATACAAAAGAAATAAAAATGAGTGCACAAAATAAAGTGGGAAAACTTAGAAAGTAAAATGGGTGGCTTCAGAGAAAGCCCCAATCTAGAGTGGCAGATTTTCCCGGGGGGGGAAATGGCACTGGGGGTGGTGCTCAAAGGAAGATGGAGGCGGCCGGCGTGTCTGCAGACAAAGGAGATGGGGAGGGGAAGAGAAGGACCGCGGCCCCAGGCGGGCGACCTTACTGAGACAGCCACCCCTCCTGGCTTTGGGAAGGGCCGTTCTGGCGCAAGAGCCCCTTCCAGCCAGGGAAAGGAGATTTTGTGGCTCTCCGGCTCGGGGTTGGGGGGAACACCAGGGGGTCCTACCGTGCACTAGGTGTGGCCCTCCGGCTTAGGAGAGTCCTTTCCTGCGAGGGAAATGCCGCCCTCACGGCGCGGCGCGGGAGAGGAAGGTAGGCCCATGGGTGAAGAAATGAGGGAGGCAGGAGTTATGAGACGGGGTCGCCTGCAACCCCATGAGGAGAGATGAAAGAGCCTCCAGCAGAGGCAAGGCCTGGGGCTTACTGCACGGCACCAAAGGGGGTCACCGCTGGGGCGATGTGAAATCCGGCAACGCCCCAGCGGCATGGGGGGACAGTGTGTCTGTCTGACCTGCTACCCAACAATCCCAACGGGATACTTGCTGAAAGACTATAGTTAAAAACATAATTTCCACATGATGATGAACTGACATCTTGTATGCAAATGGCGTCTCACTGAAAGTAACATGACAAGTTATAGGTTTGCCAGGATATTTAGTGACGAAGATTGCCCAGTTCTAAAATTATTAAGATACTAAAAAGAATACAAGCTGCTGTGGCATCAAAATATATTGGTAAACAGTTATTTTTTATTAACTTGTAAAAATTAAGATGATTAAAAGCTTTACTCAAAGAAAAAATATTTCGCAAAACTATTTTGATACTGTGAAACAATAACACCAACACAAATAAGCAACTGTGTACAAAATAATTTATTACAGCTTTATATTGGTGGGCATTATTTTACAGTGAGTTTTTCTCAACAATTATGAATCTAAATAGCTTAAGAGTAAAAGAAAACCATTTTAATTAGAACTATTCCTCTAAATAAAATCTCCCTTTTTGAATTTTTATTTGCCTTAAAATATTAATATTAGACATATTTACACAATTCTGAAAGAAATACACAGAATGATTCCATTACTGTTTTCTGTACAAGATAGAAAAAGCTAGCCCCCAAAAAATATTGCCCGACAATACCGTTTTAAGAGTTAAACTGTGATCGTTTAAATTCTCATGTTGCTGTGCTCGCATAAAACGTATTCAACAGTGAGAGCAGACGACGAGAGGGGGGTGCTTCAGTGTCATTTGTACTCTGCCCTATCATGCTCCCTTGAAGCACAGACCAGATAGAAACTTCTTAACGCGCAAAGCAGTTTCGTCAAGAAAGCATAATTCTCGCCTGTGGGTCTTTAAGACTGATCTACAGATACACAACAAATTTACCAGAGAATCCCAATGATTAAGAGGCAAACCAATCCCCACGTTCTGAATTCTCTACATAAAACTGGAATACTCTCATTCAAAAGAAACGATCATTTGCATGGAAGTTAAAAAGGAAATGACAAATCAGGAAAAAAACAAGACAGAAAAAAGGGCAAATAGAAGTAAATTTTAAAATAAATCTCAATATCTGCCCAAAGAAGTTCCATATTGTTTTCAACATACTATAGTTAACACTTTAAAACTGATGTGCTTTAATTAAAAAGCTAGCAAATAAACAATAATGAAACGAACCAAATAGGGGTCAAAGCATAGATCCGAAAACCAGGATCTAAAGAAAATAATACAGTGAGGCTGTGTACGTACAACCCAGCTTAACGAGAAGTTATCATATGTATGATACAGAAGTGACAGCACCCATCACAATGCTGATAATCTGAAAGTGTAAGAAAACTGTACAAGTATAAACAGGTAATTTTAACAGATGTTTGTGTATATTGGCAGAATCAGATAAAGAATAAAATAAGCTTACGGAATACTCCATTTAAAAATTCTATCCAATTATTTCATTTCATATCTATATTAAAATACACCCTGGAAAAGAAACCCTGATCTGAAGTCAGCTTTGAGTCTACAGGAGTCAGTTTCCTATGGGATTTTAAATTTCATGTGCCAGGACTTCACAGCCTGCGGCGTGGTTCAGCGCCACGCCGTGACTGCCGACAGCACCCACGGCAGGCAGGAACGCCGACGTGAAAGGGAGCAGGTCATGGCAGGCCATCCTGTACTCCTCGTACTGCAAATTACAGCTCCCAAAGCTGCCATCAAGCAGTGCCTCAGAGACCTTCAGTAAAGTCTATTGAAACGAAGGAAAATAAAAATTATTTTTTAAAAAGTTTGGTTAATAACCACTGTAATCAAAAGATACAATCTGTTAATTAACCAGGAGGAAACGAATAAGGCCTTAGTCTAAAATAACTTCCTGCTATCCACAGTAAGTAATCACCTCAAAAAAAGAAACTTAAGAATCACTTTTGCCAAGACTTAAAAAAGCAGTAAAATTCTAATACTTGAAAAGTGAATCCCTGAAACTCTGATCACTAAAATGAAAGTGTCCTGTGTTAATAACAACGGCTCCCACACTGAGCGCTGACTTTGTGCCAGGCAGGTACTAAGTGCTGACTGTGTGCCAGGCAGGCACTGAGCACTTCCGCTTACTCTTTCCGTCAACCCTCATACCAACTCTATGCCACAGGACGGTCATCCTCACCTTCCACGTGAAGAGGAGGAAGCTAGCGAGGTGACCTGCATAAGGTGACAGCTCATAGCTGGTGGAGCTGAGAATCAGATCCAGGCATCACTTGAAGGCCCGCTCAAGAATTATGTTGTGAGATCACTCAGTATTCATAAAAGTGCAGAAATCAGTCTGTGAAAAATCTCACCTTTACATTTTTATCTTTTACAGTTTCGTCCAGTCTAGTAGCAATGGCAATGGCTTTCTCTTGCCTTGACTTGTCCAGAAAATACATCATTTTAGCACCTGAAATACGAGGACATTTCAAAATGAGTGAATTCCTATGTCTAACATTTGATTTGATTTACGCTGACCAGTGACTTTAAACATGGTTCCAAGTGTTCAATCAGCAGTAGGCTGGAGATGGCTCTCACCAGTTCTTAGGAAGCAACTGTGACTTCTCTTAAGTCTCCATTCAGTGACAACCACCGACGGCTTGGGGCCACAATGGGAGCATTTATATGTGGTGTCAAAACACCACAAACAGGTCTTTTTATATTACAAAGAGATGGTTGCTAAACATTTACCAAGAGACCAGATTTAACACCTCCCCGCAAAGATATAACTCAAAATATAAACAGAGGCTACCCTGTGCCATCAACAATTTTAAAAAGATGATATCCTAAAATAAAACATCTAAGTAACAAATTATTACCATGGGAGAGTGTAGTAGAGAAACAACAGGAAAATGTTTGCATATTCACAAAGTAATTAATTTAAAAATAAAACCCAGGTATACGTCTCCAATAAATGATACAGTCCATATTCTGTGCTCAATTTTCTATTGGACTTCTGTTTATTAATTTATAGTTAACTGTTAATTTACAAGAGCCCTAAGCATATTATTAGCTTTTATCAGTTACATATCGGTGAATAATTTTTTTCCAATTAGTTTTTTGACTTTGTGGGTTATTTTTATGTGGCAAATACTATCTTTTCTTTAGAATTTCATATAATGCTTGGAAAGGCATTTCCCATAATTATAACGAAGAAATTATTTTTTCCATTATCCTGCGTTCTTAAAGAGAAATTCTTATCTGCCCTTACTACTACTAAGAAGTGTTGTAATTTCTAACAGGAATTAACTTTTTCCATAGATATCAAAACAAAAATTTTCCCTTTACATCAAAAGAGCTTACGTTAAAGTATTTAAATACACTATATGTACTTTTTTTTGTCCCCAATTCCCTTTCTACAATCTTTTGTCCAGTCTGCATTTATGCCATCTTGTCATTTTATTAATTTGTATGAATTTGCCTAAACTCCTTCCTATAACAAGGCAAGAGATCTCAAAACATAAAATACATAAAGTAATAAAAATTCAAGGAAAAACAAATTGCTCATAATCACTGTTAAGCTTTGGTACACAATTCTCAGTCTTTACCCTATGTGTACTGTCACACAGTTGAGATATTTTATGTTAATTCTGTACACATATTAAAAAGTATCTATCCCTGTTATTACAGATCTTTGGAATAAACTTCTCTTTATATGGTTACCTGGTATTCCATCCTAAAAACCTACTGCTTTTCCCTATTACGGGACACACATTAAATGTGTTCCCATTCTTTCCCCCATACTTACACGCAAGCACTGCAGTTAACATCTCTGCACTTAAAGCTCTTTCTGTGCTTGCATTAATTCCTTAAAATTATTCACAAAAGCATGACTACAGCAAAAGACACAGGTACTGCAGAGCTCCTGATACGCGTAACAAAGCGCCCACCTAAACAGCAGGGCCAGTTTCCGGCACGTCTTTACCATAGTCGATCTTTTTCAAAATAAAAACTTTCCTAATTTGAAAGATCAAAAATGGTACTGTATTCAATTCTTTTCCTCTGATAATCAGTGAGGATGAACATCTTTCAAAACTTATTTTTGAATCACATTCTAACTTGTTTCCACAAACGTCTTAACCCTGGGAGCTAAACACCAACCTGAAAGTAGATGCTGAAGAGAAGCAGCGTTATGTCTGAGGAAATCCTCATTAAAACTTTCCAAATCCTTGTTGAAAAATATTTTCTGCATTTCTTGAGCTAGAACTTTGCTCACAATGTCTGGAAGATTGCTATGATTAGACACTATAAAAATAAAATGTTTGGAATTTTTAAAATTTCAGGTCTGTCCTTTGAAACAAAATCAACTGAAATACATTTATTATTAAGCTTGATATATTTTACATAGTAAAAATATTACTATTGCTCCTTTGTTTATACTCACCGGACTTAGAAAATTTAATTAAACACTCGTGTAACCATGGGTTATTACTGTTGATGGCGAACGCGCGTTTGACAGATTGTAGCATTAACAGAAACTTTCCTGTGTCAGAAAAAAAAATCGAAGTAACAGCATTGATATTCATGTATATTTTCTTCACTTTATTTTAGCCTCATTTAAAATCCAGTAACAAAATGTGTTACCTTTCCTATAACATTCGTAAGCAAAATTCAAAGATGACTTTGGTTATTTATCAAAGACAGCTTTTCTAAAAAAAAAAAGCTCAAAATATCATGAAGAACTGCTTCAGGTAAACAATTTATATGACTGTTCAAACTATTCTTAAAATGGATTTGATCATAATGTTCCAATTTATTACCCAGTAAAGTTTTGAGTAGCAAAAGAAAAAGTGATTAAGAGCCTTTGTGGAAAGCTGAAACGGAACTCTAAAAGAACAAAAATAGACCTAACTGACAAATTATACTGAATATGATCACCAAAATAATTACGGATTAAAAACTGAATTCAAACCATTACCTTTTCTAAAATATATTTCAAACGCTAACAGATGAGTGTCAATGTTATCGGCAACAAGGTTCTTGAGAGGTATGAGGAACTTGATAGCTTCTTCCAGTGGATTTTCTATCTATTTTAAAAAGGAAAATTTTATTTACGAAACAGCTACACAAGTCAAATTTCTCCCCATATTTTATATTAATACGTATATGAAGTAATTTAAACAGTGTGGGGAGAAAATTGTTCTCTACCCTCGAGGTTCTTTCAGCTGGTAATAACCAAACAAACATAAGACCGACTGACGAGAAATGACCAAATGACATACATAAACACAGGGACCCTGCAGACATGAGAGAATCAGAGACCCCACAGACACGAGAGGTTCAAAGACAGAAAGAGAAAATGAGGTATATGTGGCACTCTGAACTAAGGACCACTTTGGGCTTCAAAGGGGAGGAAAGTCATTATTATATGACGATAAGGGCAGATGTTCTGCATCTTGCAGTTTGTCCTGCCATAAAAGTCATCTCTGATGATACCTCATTATGGGCAAGGCCCTTAACTCAAGTTCTTCTAGAGAGTTAAGGGAGTGGGGGCAGAAATTTCTCCTAAGCCCACAGGACTTTGGTTGCCTTTAGGCCCATCTTGGGGTGACTTGTTCTGAAACCCTATGACAGTTCTTTTCATATAAACAAATAAGCAAGAACACACTTTAAAATTATCAACAAATTCAAAGTAAATAGTCAATTTCCAAAAAAAAAAATGGAAATAGCACTATTGTTTTTACGATTTATAGTCAATACAATTTTATAAAAATACAGAAAATTATTTCCATAGGCTGAAGGAGACGGTACACCAAGTACTGACGGCCCCTTATTCTATAAGCATCTAAAGTAAAGAGACAAACAGAATTGTATCAAGTAATTGAAAAAAAAATAATGACGAATTTAAAATACTTAACACTAGATTCACATGGAAGAAACTAGAAAGCTAAATATTTCTGGTCCCTAAATAACTAAATCCTAGAGATGAGGCACTAATTCTTTGTAGCTACAACGTACCTAGCAAGATATTTAAAATCTTTTCATATTTAATAGACAATTATATTGCTGCTATAACAAATTACCAAAATTTAATGTCTTAAAACAACACAAATTTTACTATCGTGCAGTTCCGTAGGTTAAAAATCCAACACGAGTCTCGCAGGAGGCGCTAAGAGAGAACATGTTTCAATGTCGCTCCTGGCGTCTCAAGGCTGCTCACATTCTTTGGCTTGTAGCTGCCTCTTCCCTGCCCTCCTTCCATCTTCAAGACCAGCCACAGGGGGCGGAGTCCTTCCCACACCACTCCCACCTCCTTTCCTCACCCACTTTTAAGCCCCCTTGTGATGATATTAGGCCCACCTGGATAATCCGGGCTCATCTCCCTATTTTAAAGCCAGCTAATTACACCCTTAAATTCCCTCTGCCACCTCCACCCGCCTGTGCCACATAATGTAACTTACTCACAGGCCCAGGGTGTACAGCGTGGGCATCTTTGGAGGGCTACAATCCTGCCCCAACCACGATTCTAAGTGCAACATGCATTCCCCAAATCTGCACATTACCACTCAAAAACTGATGGCCATGATGACCCTGAAAATATTACAAATGGCTTCTGATTTACAGATTTATATAAATCGTGTTTACAGCCAAAACGAAACTAAAACATATGAATTTCACTAAATAAAGACGGCAGACCCATCTCACCCGTTCCAGTTTGTCAGGTATGAGCTCTTCCTTGGGGCCGCCGGCCTCCTCCTCTTCCTCATCTCGTTTCTTCCTCTGATTCCTTTGTTGGCGCTCCCTTTCCGCATGCTTTCTCTCTTCTTCTAATTTAGCCTTTTTCTGAGCTCTTCTCTGCTTGCTAAGCATTTTCTTCAATTCTTTGGCCGACAGGTTTTCTACAAATATCCAAATGCATAAAAATTATGAGTAAATGTTGCTATTTTTCCTCATAGTCGTCTGCAATACGTACTATTAGTATAGCCCTTTGGGGAGTTAAAGGGGAAGAGGCAACTATAAAACTGTTTAGAAAGTGTGCTCTTAACGACCGGCACAGAACCTGGCACACGAAAGGCAACCAGCAGATGCTGCTTGACTAAAATGAACCAATTCCAGCCCAGCTCTGCCTCCTGGACGATACGCGACTTTAGGCAAATCATCTCTCCCAGCACCAAGTTTCAAATCGTGTGACGTGAGTCTCATGATACCAACTATCCCCGGGAGTATTTCCAGGATAAGGCAATGCACAGAAAAACACGATCTCTAACCACTACACAAATATTAGGAATGAAAGAGCAGAAATCTGCCTCCATGCTATTTCTCAAATATTCCCAGATATTAACATTTTAGTGAACAAGAGCTGTAGAGATAGTCTCATTAGCATTATTATTATTTCAATAAATAAGTACTAAAGTCGTAAGACTAAATATTTTTCCCTGAGGGGCTCAAAGCTATTTTTAGTTACAATAGGGAAAAAAAGAACCTAGCTCATAGACGTTTCCATTTTTCCTGAGTTAGCCTTGCTGAAGAGAAAAATAAAAGACTGCGAGTCATTCCCTTAGGGTGATTCAGAAGCATCAGCTACAGAACTTCACCTGCCGACTCTGTCTGAGTCTCCCCACCGGTTTTTCTTTCGGCCCATCAGTTCTCCAGTGCTGTCTTCACTCCCATTTGACTTTTCTATGTATTGTTTATATCAATGACATTCTGAAATGTAATGTTCTTTTCCAATCTTTTAAAATGGTTCCTTGTCAGTTACCTGAATTTATTTCTTGTTGCTTGTTTTCATTGGTTAAGGGATTATCATACAATTTCAAGTACATTTCGATCGCGGATCTAGCAGCCTTGAAATAGAAGGCATGTCTCCTGAGTGTATCTTCTAATCTCAGAAGGTCGACATAGGCACGAAGGGTCATCTTTCTCATGCAGTATGTATGGAAGTCAAACTGATCATCGGTTATCTCAAAAAAGTGCTTAAAAACAAAACCACAAATTATCTCTTACATTTTTTCAATAATGTCTACTTTTGAAAAGAAAATCATAAAAAGCCCCCAGAAACCATTTTAACAGTCACGATTTCACTTAGTTGGCCTCTGCAGTATTTAATACCATGAAGGACACCAAGTTCTTCTCTGCACATAACTTAAGTTTTTCTTCCTATGATTCATTCCCGAGAAAACCTGTTTTGTGACGATACTCAATTTCTGTGTAGTAAATTAGATGATCAGATTATTTTCAAAAGCCTGGAAATTAGTATTGATATTTTAGCTTTAATGAAATATTTCTCAATATTCCCCCGAAATCAGTATGGCAGAGTTAAAAAGAGCTCTGAATGAAGACTGAATTTTTACTATACGATGACACAAAATATTTACGATTAGACTGCTCTGCTCAACCACGAGCTCTTCAAGGGCAACCCTGTCACGTCGCCCCCCAATGCCTGGCACAGGGCCCAGCACAACAGACATTCAGTAAGTGCAGCATTTGCCAACTCAAGAGACCAGCTGCTCATCAGGCACGTGACCTCTTAATTACCCAGAGCCTCGATTATTTAAGTTAGGAATAAAGAAATCTATACAGCCAATTCCATAAGGTTGTTATAGGATCAAATGAGAAAATATTTTGAAGTTCATTCTAAACTGTAAACTGCTATAGACACACAGAGCACTATGGCTTTCTCTCACCCGACGTGCTACCATTAACCTACCTACATTCCATTTTAGCAAAGGTTCTTAATCTGGAGTCTATGTATAAACAAGCGTAACATTTTCCTAAGAGAGAGCTCCAGGCTTTCATCCAAGTCTCAAAGGGTCCATGACTCTCCAAAAGTTTAGAACTAATTCCTCACCTAGATTAACCCCCTACCAAACAATCTATACTTTTATTTTCTTCGCTGCATGCATCTTTACCTGTCCTTTCTTTTCTCCCACTTTAGCTTCTCCAAACACATACAGAAAAATGAATGATCCAATACACCAGTTCAGAGCTAGCTCTTCTACTGCTTCATCTTCCCTGTCCTGCAGCCTAGTGACTCACTATGCAAAGGACACCCCAGTAAGTGTCCATGTCATCCTATAATTTAATGTCTTGGTAATTAGAAACACACTATACACAGAATTATATTTAATACCTGAGACTTTAAGTGAAGAACTCTAAGAAGAATGAAAGTACACAGTATGGAGGGAAAGAAATAGAAAAAAAATGAATGTTAGTTTATATTTACTCTTTCAAGAATCATGCTTTAATGACGTTGTATTTGAAAATTGCATTCCTCCCATCAGTAAGACAAATCAATTCATAAATAATAACAGCTTGGTTTCTAAATCAACGGGTTACATATTTCATAAAGTTGTTTGTGGTCTTCCTTAATGTCAATCAAGTATGTCTAGTGCCATAAGAATATCTTAAAATTCAATACAACTAAGGAAAATGGCAGCCAAAAATCATGGCGATGAAAATACCTAAGAGATTACATGACCTTTATTAGGCCGAGAAACGTTTATGTGTGAAAAGGCAGATTCAAGAGATATTCTCAGCAGCACTAGCAAATACCGATTTTAAGTCAAATTCAGGAGGGAGCCTCATGGAACCACAAACGTTCAAGCCGCCTCTTTACCAGTAACAGCCCACAGGCTGCCTCTCTCCAGTTAACGTCTTCCACAAACCGGTAACCACTATCCCACTCTGCCTGAGGCTTCCAGTTTTCCCCTCGAAAGCCCTGCGCCTCAGGAACTCGGGAGAGCCCGCAAACCTGGGTGATCGATCTACAATAAGCTAATAATGGTGGTAGACCAGATACGGCTAGATTAAATTAGGAAATGTGGGATTCCACAAAACAATCTTGCTTTTGGAAGAAATGATGTATTGCAGACTCCTACTCAAAAACAATTATATCATCTTAGGTTGATTTTCAATTTTTTAACTTTTTATTTTGGAATAATTACAGATCCAGAGGAAGCTGCAATGGTAGTATAGAGTCGTTCTGAACACTCTTCCCTCAGTTTCCCCCAAAAGGCTACGTGCTACGCAGCTACCAAAACCCAAAGCCTGCCACTGGTACAACCTGTGTGCAGTTAGTTCTGTGTGGTTTTACCACGTGTGGACTCGAGCAGCCACCACTACAGTCGGGGTACAGAACCATTCCATTACCACAAAGATCCCCCTTGTGCCACTTTGGGGTGACTTCTAGGTCTCCAAATTTGTAAGACATAAAAACATACTAGATAACACAAACAGGGAGAGTCAGTCCCTCCCCTCCCCCACGTCAGTCAAACATGAACTTATCAGCTCCCTGCAGAAACTAGGTGCCCGAATGTCGGCGCCCTGCTCACGCCCGTAACTCGACGTCCCCCTCATCACACACACTGGTTCTCTCTCTTTGAGTGGGGCAGGGACAGTAATGCCAGAATTCCTCAGGTTGTCAAAACTAGGCCTGAATCAAGTCGGGAAAGGTATCAGCAATGCCGTTCGCAGCGCAGAGCACGGCTCTCTTCAGGGTTTTGGGGATCCCCTACCAAGCCGTCTCTTCTGACCCAGACTCCCCGCCTATTCCTGTTCTGAGTGACTGGATAGACTAACAGGAACGCATGCATGGAAATACTTAAAATCTGTAATAACTACACCAAAGAGGGTAGGCAATAAGCACTTACAGAGAATCTGCCATTATAAAGCATGTGTCAATCCGATAAAGATTAAGACACCAGAACATGAAGTAATGAACTTCCTATGGTTTTGAGCTACCAGAAGCCCTACATCTTATCAAAAAGTTTAGAAGTATGTATTCTTGCTCTGATTAGATATAAAGCAGCACACTAAATAATGAGAAACCCATCACCTGAAAAATGGTTAAAGAAAATTCAATTCTTAAAAGATGAAATAGTTTAAAATCTTATCCTGAACACAAGTTTATATCCCAGATTTTAAAGACGGTTGTTTTGTTTTGACTAAAACTCAAGTTCTAAACATCAGATTGGGCTGGACCATGTAACCTGTACATATATAACCCTAAAATCCTATTAAGGGTGGCAAGATTAAGACAGAAAAAGAACTAAACTGAGCCTATCCAGAATCCTAACATGTCAAATTCATATATGCCCTAGCTGAAACTGCCTTCATTGAAAGAATTTCGGAAAGAGTTCTTGAAGGCAGATGATTTAGCCCTAATTTAAACTTATTTTGCTAGTCACTGACCTTCTTTTTACAGGGTAAACTACAAAGATTTTTGAAAAGTGCTCATTTCTTTGCTAAAATACTTTAAATTCAGACACGAAAGTAATTCATGTAGATACCTATTATAATAAATCTTTTAATTCAGCAATTACTCCTAAATCCTTACAATGATTTCATTAAGAATTTTCTTTTAGAAGTACAAATTAGTAGTTGATAGTTGGTCACGGGGATGGGGAGCACGGCATAGGGAATGCAGTTAGCATTAATATGATGGCTAGGTGGAGGGCCAGGGGACAGAGGGAACGAATGGGGTGATCATTTTATGAATTATATAGATGTCTAACCAATGTACTGTATACGTGAAACTAAATAAATTTTTTAAAAAAGAATTTTCTTTCAGATTACATGAACTATTAGAAATTAATTTTAGAAGCATTAATCACTCAGCAAATCTTTAATCACCCTATTTGTACTATGCGCTCATATTCCTACGTATTAGTTTTATTTATTTTTAGTATAAATTATTTCACTATAAAAAGACAAACTTTAAAACAACATAAGAATAGGCTCTTTCCTTGTTTATCTGTTATTCGTATTTTCTATTCTCAAGCATTGACATCAAACCCTAAATAAAGACAGGAAAGATTCTAGCAATAACAAATGTGTAACGTGACCAGAGGGTGATAACCAATGATTTCTTATCATTTTTTTCCTTCAAAAATGCTTTCTACCAGTCAAATGATATTTCTTGAACCAGAAGTATAGTTGACTCTTGAACGACATGGTTTTTATAATTTAAAAAAACATGCGTATAAGTGGACCTGTGCAGTTCAAACCCTCATTGTCCAAAGGTCAACTCTATTTTCTACCCACAGTTGGGAATCACATATGCAAAGAGTAGACTGCAGTTATACTCAGATTTTCCACTGCACAGGGGTCGGCACCCCAACCCATGCATTGTCTAAGGGTCGACTGTCGTTTATCTGACTTCACACAGAATTTTATTTCGTGTTAGCTAAAATCACTAAAAATTTAAGAAAAAGTATAATCTAAATGAAACTTAGTAATGGAATAGCTAGTGATCATATTCTAACAATCTTCAAAAATATTAACTAGAACAAAGTAAGATAGTTATTAATGTTAGGAGAAATGGGAGAGGTTCACAATCATAATGATCCTAAGGATGTTCAAATTTGACTTTCACAGAAAATCTGATCGATCTCTGGTTCTGGCCTCGCTGGAATTACTGATCCCTAAGTGCCCAGCAGTCCCTTCATTCAGGAAACAATCTGTCCCTCTCTGAGGTCCTGGTTAGCAAGAATGCATCTTTCCTAATAACAAACAGAAATGCTTTTAAAGTGACAGTCATCATCCACAAGCCAGTAACCTATGGTTCTATCACAGAAATAAGAGCCTGACTCACATGACAATGCTTGGAACCTGCCTGAATCACTTATCAGCCAAGGGCTTTATATTTTTCAAGGAGAAGATGAGAACTATTTTCCCTAAAGATATAGCCATCGAGCCCAGGCTTAAAAAGAAAAAAGCAAAAAATAAATAAATAAATAAACAAAATAAAGCAAAACCTAGGTTATTTGTAAGAGGGCTCAGGTGTACTCCTAGTTCCGGTCCCCGTCAAAAGCCACCCCCTAAGATTCCGCCTTTCTTCTGGGTAACCTCAGAGGTTTCACATGGGAAAAAGGCCAAAGTGACTGCCGGAGTGCAGACTTCAGGCTCACCTGACTACGACGCCTGTGGTTTTATACTGCGTCAGCATGGGAACAGTGGTGCCGAGTGACCCCAACTGAGGGCTGCTGAGGACTGCCTCAGGGGTGCATGTGTGGCTCTTTTCCTCCTGTTGTCCATTTGGAAGGAGAGTGCTTCAGAGATGACAAAGAACAGGAAAACAAAAATTCACACAAAGGAAAAGAAAAGGCCCCTCACTAAGGCACATCACACACACAATCCTAAAAGCAAGTAATAAAATCAGCCTGCGAAGCAGTCACAGATCACTGCACGAGTACTGAATGTGAGGACGAACATCGTGGGAAGACAAACTGGAGAGAGGCCGACTACTGAGCAGATCCTGGCACAATGGGGAAAGAGGCGGCCATCAGCTTGTGTATCCTTCTAGGCTGGGGATGAAAACCAAATAATGGCCCGATTAGGGAACAGAAAGTTTGAACATATGTTACTAATAACCATAACGGCATATTAAATTAATCTTTCAGACAAAAATATGGAGACATGTTGAAATCGTAATCATTCGAGGATCAAAAGCAATTGTTGAATGACAATCTTGGAATGTTTGAAAGGCTAAAGATCGACTTTTTCACAATGAAGTTTCCAAAGTAGATAAAAGAGGAAGATGATCCCGGGCAGAAATCCATCTGCGTTTCTCATCACTTTACAAGAGAAAAATAATGTCAAAATTCTATCTACTTACCCTTTCTATTTCATGGCATTTTTTCAAGGCATCCCCATACCTCCCCAAACGCTGGTAAGCTGAGATGCACTCTGTCTGAAACCACATACACTGCATTTCATTTAGATTTTCCATGGCAGATGTTCCATCCTGAAACGGAATCATTCATAAATATAAGCAGCAAACAAGAAGAGATCCTAAAAATCTCATTTTCTCTTTTACAACTAAAGCTACAAATATTATGACAACAGCAATTAACAAATATATCAATGTGCTACCAAAAGGCTCCTAACAAATTTAAAATTACATAATGTCTTATTTACCCAGCTCTGCTGGAGTATTCAACGCTCTAAACAGAAAAGAGTCCAGATTACTAGAGCTCAGTTTCTAAGCGCCAAAGCTTTTAATTAAACTATTTTCTATAGTAATCCTATGAAGTAATGCCATCGTCTGCCTATTAAGCAAGTTTCTTAACCATTCTTTGCTGATTCAGGATCACTATGATGTGCATCCATTAATGTCAAATTTGTCAGTAACAGTTCCAAGACTGCTTTTCAGTTTCTCAGTATCCTCCCTCCACATTAGGCTTCCGCTATTAACTGTCACTTTTTTGTGCCCATGGGTCTGCTCCTAACAGCATCTCCTGTTCTATGGCAAATTTTCTCATTGGCAGTGGGGTGACAAAATGAAATAATAAATTTTGTTAAGAATAGTTATTAATTCAGACTCAATGTGAATTCTGTGACCAGTGTTAGGACATAAAGTACCTAGTTTCACTGCAGGGGCACTTAGAGTATTGTCACATTTCTGAAGAGTTATTTCAATATATATTACATGGCCCCAGGAACCATGGCAATGGTACATTTACATAAGTAATTACAATCTTTAGTTCTTTTTCACACCCATTATGTGTTATCAGTTCAATTTTCAGAATTCTCCTTAAAAGTATAAAAACTAACTCTGGGTGAATGAAATTATGGATGCATTTTATTTCTTCTTTATGGTTACATATCTTTTCCTCTTTTTTGATAATTACATACGTTTAGAAGAAATCTACATTATTTTTCATTTCATTACCAACTACAACTATACACCTTGCATCAGCAACTCTGTATAAGAATTCTAAACTGTGAAAAATCTACAAGAAGGAAATATGAGCACTTCCTTCACTCATTAGTGAGCAGACACGAACTGACTATCAAGGTTGCTGGCAGTTCTCTCCACTGGCTCACTGTTACCAGCACATGCTTCAGACGTGTCTGGCCAGTAGACCAGTATGGTAAACTACATAAGCTCTCCAAACAGCCTGGCAACTTGTCACAAGTGAGTGGACAACTAAAAGCAATTATGATGAGCAAGCTGAGCCACAGATTTTGGTGACTACTCTCAAACGGCCAACCTTTTCCCCTCTTTCTCATTCTCCTGTGCCTTTTCAGAGTCATCCTAGGTGTCTGGTGTATGCGTGTGTGTTTCAATCACTGGACCTGTTTAACGTAAGAAGTCCTGTGTACTCATTGGTAACTGCACTTTACTTCTAATCTCCAGGTTGGCCTTCCAGGTGGCACTTTTGTCTACACACATCACTGCTCTTTTATCTACACTGGTACTCTCGTCTAACCTTCAAAGCTGTGATGCAGTGGGAAGGGCACTGAAGAGTTTGCACCCCAGCACTGATTATTATATGATCAAAGATGATTCCAGTAACCTCTTCGGAGCCTCAATCACCTTGCTGCAAAATGTCACACAAATACGATAAAGTGCGCATCAAGAACATAAACAGAATTATTATTTTCCTAAATTTTTTTCTCCTAATATTCATCCTTCTTGCTCATACTTTTCCTCAACATTACATCGGCCACTTTGCAGCTGCTGTTGATCCTATGGCATCTGAGTTTCAGAAACACTAGCCACTGCAGTTTCTGCTCCTACGACAAAATCCTAAAACCTGTGTTTAAAAATCAGAGACCCCTAAGCTAGAATCCTGGATCCAAATAAATGACTAGCTCCGTGATCTCCAGTTGGCACAGTATTTGACCTCCCTAAACATCTTCTTAACTCTAATCCTGCTATACAGGATTGTTAAGATTAAATGATATCATGTACATAAATGTATTTAACTCAGTGCTTAATAATTGTTAAAGCCACTTTCTATTTCTTCTTAGAAATGGTAGACAAATTATCAGCACTACTCTAAACAACAGAAAGTAAAAGTCAGGCAGGTTCATATGAAAAGCCCTTTTTATGATGAGAAAGAAACAAACGGTCTATAGGTAGTGGCCCTAATGAAAAATTAGAGGTAACACACATTTAGTTTTCATTAAAGACTACTATCTAAAGACCATTCATTGTTTCTTTCTCATCATAAAAATATACATGACATATATTTCATATATATCTCATATACATGTGCATATATACACAGGACATACTATTTTTGTGACTATCTAATAATGTGAGACTTCAATTTCTTAAATTTGATGGGTACAAAATGATATCTTATAATTCTCCTGATTACTGATAAAGACGTATTTCTTGGCCATTCCATTTTCCACTTCTGTGAACTGTTCATATCCTTTGCCCATACTTGCCTTTTCTTACTGAGTTTTGTGTGTGTGTTTACATTTCTATGACATCATTCTTGCAAGCAGTCAAATTTTCATAATATAAGTTCAGGCTATTCTGTCGCTTCTAAATTACAAGGGGTTTCCATTCATAACCAGACACAACTAGAATTTAGTTAACATTTAAGGAAGGTGGCACGCTGGTGCTCTAGTAGCAATACATTAGCATTACAGAGCACAGTGGTAACTTATTTTCATCCTAAATAACTTACCTGCAAACACCAGCACTAAAGCCCTCCTTCTACTTCCTATGTAATGTGTACTTTGGAGATATAAATTATTTATTTCAAAGTATCTTAATTAAAACTTGGAAAGCAAATTTGCAATAGTTTTCTCATTATGCTTCAACGTCACATTCAATGTGTGTCATATAACCATTTCACTGTTATATTAACCATTTCACCGAATTCTTTGGAGATCATAAATTCTTTTTTCATTATATGAGTTGGAAATATCTTCTCTAATTCTATGGTTTATCTTCTCCCTATGGTTATTTTTGTCATACATTATCTTTAATATAGTCAAGTGTATCAATTTCACTCTCGTACTTTATGCTTCTGGTGTCTTAAGAAATGTTTCCTACCTCAAGCCCTAAAGATAAACTACTATATTTTACTCTAAAAGCTTGAAAGGTTTGCTTTCCATATTTGGATCTTAATCCACCTGGAATCAATATGTGTGCAGTAAGATAAGGATGTCATTTTACTTTTTTCAACACAAGTAACTAATCGCCCCAGCAGTATCTTTTCATCTCTGATTTTTGAACTTATATTCCAGAATGCCATAGAGACTAGTAGCTCACAGATATTAGTTCTACACAGAAAGAATTCTATGAGCAATTCTGAAGATAGCGTAAAAGAGAAATTAAACAGAAGAAATATGCGACTACAAATTACTAGTGAGACAAAAAAATTATAAATCGAATACTACACATGTTCACTGAAGTGTGGTACATTGCTTATTTTTGTATAAAGCTATTTCGCTCCTGCTATTGCTTTTTAATCATCCATCACCAGAAGCACATGCACATACACACACCCAACCACCGTAAAAAGCCAGACTTAGGATATGAGCTAAATGGGATTTAAAAAAAATAATAACAAAAATGAATTCTTAGCAACTTCAGTGGCAATCTTTATAAATCACCACAGAACTTAAGGTTAATTTTACTAACTCGGACAATCGCATGCTATTTCCTACCCTCGTGAACTTGGAGCACATTTCCTCTGCTTCTTTTATCATATTTGCTCGAAGCATGTATTTTGCACATTTAGAATTGATGAATCTATCAGCCGTGTCTAAAGACTGCGCTTCATCCATCCACTTTGCAGCTTCTTTGAGGTTACCTATATGCTTTAAGAAATGAAAGTATTTTAAAATTATAGTTTATGATTAAGAGAATATGGGTGCAATATCAATGGCAAATATGTATAAAGACAAATTAGAAATCTGGTACCATTTCTGTAAAATTTATCTAGATATCTTTAGATAAATTAACATTCATATTTACTAAGAGCTGAATCAAATGATTAACCCTGATTACACAACTATGCAATCTAAAAGTCTTTAGAATTATTAGAGGATTAGAAATAGATTATCAGGGTGCCATACGAGTAATTTCTACACAGAAATAACTCCAAGAGTTCTTAAAGTGGCCAAATTCTTCAGCTACTCAAAACACATGACTAGGATTTTACCTTGTAAATCTTTGCTTTCAAATAAAATAATTCTATTAGAGTTGGAGTACTGGCAATTGCAGCATTAATATAATCCAAAGCCAAAGAATACTGCCCAAGTTTATCAAAGTGCTGTGCCAGGAAATACTGAACCCAGAGCAGCGTTGTTGGGGGCTCCTTCTCCCCATTCTCTGCAATCAAACAAACAAAACGTTATTATAGGAAAGAAAGCAAGGTAAAGCACGTCACATACTTCCTCTCCCCCAAAGCATAATGAAATTAATAATTATTACAATCGTAAACAGTAAAAACCCAGCAAAAATGACCAGTTTCAACAGAAAGAGGTACGACTTCATGCCATCAAGTTCAAAACGTGCAGCCAAGCAGAGAAACAAGACTCTAGTTTCACAGACTTCTAAGCCCTGCCTCACTCCAAGGAAACGGTGCTGGAGAAAGAAGGTAATGCAACCTAACTACAAATTCTCTGGCTAAGAGCATGAGGCGCTAGGCCCAGGAGAGGTCAAGGAGAAGGGCTTGGAGGGAAGATGTCCTAACTACCACTGCAAGACTTCCACAAAGACAAGACTGCCAGGGCTTAGCACTGTCTAGGCCTTCGCACTAAATCAGGGAAACCCAAAGTTGAAGAGTGTGAAGAAACATTCCTGACAAGACAGAAGTAATCCTATGTGACAAAAGCAGTCACATACAATCAGCTGAGCTCTATTCTGCTCCCCATCCTGTCCCCTCAAGCTACAGAAGAGTCGATAGAGAAACACCACGCTCTCCAAATAGATTCCAGAAAGGAAGACCTACAGGTATAAAATGAGGAAGAAAGAGTGGAAAGGGAACTTACCCATACTACATCAGAAAAAACAGGTTTTGAGCTGACCAAATGAAATAACAATGCAAACACAAAAATTAGTATCAATTAAAACGCAAATAATAAAAACAAAAAGCTCAGCATTTATCGTGCTCCTCTTACATAAAACTATATTTCAGGGGAACCAAATAACTGATGACGGAAAGTTATTTGTAAGATTTCTAGCTGATAAATACAGAAAGAATGAGGATTTGAAGGAAAGAAGGGACTGGGACAATGAACCTCAGTAGCTGCTAAAAATCTTCAGGTGAGAAGCCAACAAGGAACTCTTTACTGGGCAGGATGAGAGCATCTGAACCTTAACCTTAACATCACAAAAAAAGACTAAAAGAATGTCTTCTGCCTCTAGGTGTGACAGGAAGTACAATGTATCACGCATGAAATATTCACACAGAACCTGAATCTAATCAAGCCTGTAAACCTAACTATAAGTTCACGAGAAATATGGATGTCAGCAAAAATATTAAATGATGCCATGAGAAAGCAAATTAGCCAAATCCAGAAAACGGGACATTCCACAAGACGAATGACCTTTCAATAAATGACATTTAAAAAGAGGGGCAGAGCACTACTCAAGATTAAAAGAATATCAGAGACACAAAACAAATGTGGACTTTAGCAGGACCCACACTAAAATAAAGCAATTATACAAAGATATTATTTTAAAGATAATCAGGGAAACATGCGTGTGGACTGGGTGTTAAGTTACCATGACATGAAAGTTAATTTTGTGCGAGAAAGCACTGTGGTTAGATCTTCTGTTCAAGTGTTTTAAAGAGTTAGAGATGTATATTATGGTACTTACAGGCGAAGCAGTATGTCTGCTTTAAAAGATACTCTAGAAAAATAAGTGGACTGAAAGTACTTCAAATAGACTGGCAAAATGTTGATAACAGAGCTGGGTGATGGGGATACAGAGGTTCATTATCCTATTTATTTCTGTATCTGTAATTTTATATGGAATTTGTTTCAAACATGTAAAAGACACATGAACAAACCAGACTAAAGTTACCATCTGCATGACAAAGTATTCTAGAGTGTTTTCTAAATTAAGTTGCCTTGATTTACAAATGCACCTACAAACAGAGAAACAAAGAATGAAATTATACAGAATTAAAAATTTTTTAAAAAGTAGAAAGAACTAGGGATTAAATAAACACACATTTCTATATAAGCTAACTACAAGATTTTGGGCAAGACCTCAACCTCTCAAGTCTGTTAACACACGTTAAAATAGGGTCAACTCCCAACTCACAATACTATGGAAAACTTAAATAAAATTGAAGTGCTCTTCTCATTTCGTTCATTCAAAAACTATTTGGTACATAGCTATCACGTAGCATGTACATAATAAACATAAGATAATTTAACTGTAAGTGATTAAAAATGTATTGAAATGAGGAATCAAACTGCAATTCAATCTAATTTAAACTTACCATAAGGGCTAAAGAAGTCACACGCTTTAAGAGAGGCTTCATAATTAGTAACAAGCTCCTGGATTATAGAAATCTGTTAAAGAAACACAGTTTAAATTTTTTTTAAATATTATATTGAAGATATTTATACTTACTGTGGATTAAATTAGATTTCAAAACAATATACCGCTTATTTCAAAATTATACATTAACTAAACTATTAGGGTGTCTGCTCTCCATCCCTGACTCCCTGTGTGGGGAGAAAATGAGAAAAAACACAGAAAATACACTGATCTATTAATAATAAACGAAAGCTTATTAATTTCTCATCTCGATAAGTAGTTTCAGGTTTTAAAGAACAAATTATCACTAGTTATTAAAAAAACTTTTTTTGCCAATAAACACATCTGTATAATTTCTTATTAACAGTTCTTCTATTTGCTTCTTGCTTCTCGCTATTATATTGTGAAGCTGTAAGCTTCACAATACAATCTGAATAACTGTATTCAGATTTGAATAATTGTATTCAGATTTGTATTGTATTCAGATTTTCTAAAATGTCATTCATTACGAAATAGTCAAATAAAATGATCAATCTAAATTATACACTGAGTTGATGGAAGAGGTGCACTCCTAACCAGATGTTTCAACTACCTTTGTTTTTCGTGATAATTATAATAAATGTGAATTTCAATGATATATTCAGGTAGAACTGAAATATTATAAACTGCACTGTAAACGTGCTATGCCCTGGGAGTGCCAAACAAAAAGCGACATGAATTAGAAGTGGCAGTTGAAAAACAGCAGCTCGTGTGTACAGTTGGTAATAAATGCCTATTGATCATAACTGTTCAGAATGAGTTGGAAAATATAACTGTCTTATTTGAGAACTTCAAAAAGAAAGGTCAAAGAGAAGGAAAAGCATTAAAACTTTTAATAGTATCTGACCAACGTGGTATTATTTTAATAGTGATGACTTTGAAAGTTTTATAAATTGAGATGCCACTAATGCCACCAGAAAAAGGGGACACACCAGAGAGGGGAATAACAATAGTAGTAAGCCATTATCACGAGTGCTTTACATATATTACAGTAATAATTATAATAAGTCAACCCTATACAGCACTTACTATGTGCTAGCAACTATTTAAGTACTTTACCTGTATTAACTGAGCCTCAGAACAACCTGATATGGTGTGAACAACGATCAAACTTCACTTAACAGGCAAAGGGGGAAAAAATAAGCTGAAAGTACACAACGGCAAAGCCAGAATCCACCCCAAGCACCAAAGCTCCGGAGTTTAGCTCTTAACTATTCTGCTACACTGGTCACTGGTATATGGGGCACTGGCACATTTATTACTTTAACTCACAGGGGTACATTATGACTAGAAACTAATTAACAGCAGGACAGTAACCTTTCCCTTGTCAAAACGCACAGTGAACAGCACACTCAATGGTGAAAGACTGAAAGCATGTCCACGAAGATCAAGAACAAGGCAAGGATGCCTGCTTTCATCAATTCTATTCAACATCATACTAGAAGCTCTAGCCAAAGCAATTAGGCAAGAAAAGAAATAAAAAGCATTCAAATTAGAAAGGAATAAGTACATATATCTGTTTGCACATGACATAACCTACTGAAAACTCTAGTGATTTCACAAAAAAGTAAAACTTGTTAGAATAAATGAATTCAACAGAGTAGCAAAATACAAAGTCGACATGCAAAAATCAGTTGCATTTCTATACACAATGAACAATTTGAAAAGGAAATTACAAAAACAATTCCATTCAAAATAGCATCAAAAAGAATACTTAGGAATTAACTTAAGTACGTGAAAGACTTGTACAATGAAAAGTACAAAACAATGCTGAAAGAAATTAAAGACAAATAAATGGAAACACATCTCATGTTTATGAATTGAAAGACAATATTAAAATGTCAATACTACTCAAAGATTCAATGCAGTCACTATTAAAATTCCAATGACTTTTTTTTTTGCAGAAATAGAAAAAGCTCACCCTAAAATTCACGTGGAATCTCAAGGGACCCCAAACAGCCATAACAATCTTGAAAAACAAGAACAAAACCAGATGACTCACACTCCTGATTTCAAAACTTGCTATAAAGCTCCAGTAATCAAAACGGTGTGATATTTGCATAAAGACTGACATAGAGACTGATGGAATGACATAGAGAACCCAGAAATAAACCCCTGCATATATGGCCAAATGGTTTTTGACAAGGGTGCCAAGACCCTTCAATAGGGAAAGGATATTTTTTTAAACAAATGATGCTGAGAAAACTGGATCTACGTGCAAAAAAATGAAGCTAGACCCTTACCTAATACCACATACAAAAATGGAACTCAAAATGGATCAAGGACCTTAATTTGAGACCTAAAACAACAAAACTCTTAGAAGAAAACATAAGACAAAAGCTTCACAGCCATGGATTTGGCACTGCTTTCTTGTATATGACATTAAAGGCACTGGTAACAACAATAAAAAGACAAACTGGACTTGATGAAAATTTTAAAATTTTGTTCATCAAAAAGACACTACCCACAGAGTAAAAAGGTAACGCACAGAATGGGAGAAAATATTTGTAAATCTCATATCTAATAAGGGATTAGTCTATGGCTATGCCACCCTGAACAAGCCCGATCTCCTCTGATCTCAGAAGCTAAGCAGGGTCAGGCTTGGTTAGTACTTGGATGGCAGACTACCTAGGAATATCAGGTGCTATAGGCATTAAGAAAAAAAAAAAGCGAAAAGACAAATACCGTATAAATAAAATAAATAATAATAATAATAGTAAGGGATTAATACCTAGAATATATAGAGAACTCCTAAAACTCAACAAAAACCCAATTCAAAAATGGGCAAAGTACTTGAATAGACATTTCACCAGGAAAGACATATACAAGTAACCATTAAGCACATGAAAAGAGGCACATCACTAATCATAACAGAAATGCAAATCAAAACTACAACGAGACATAACCTCGCACTCCTCTCCCCAAAAAACAACAAAAACAAAAACAGAAAACAACGGTTGATAAGGATGTAAAGAAATCGGAACCCTTGTGCACTACTAGTAAGAATGTAAAATGGAACAACTGCTATGGAAAACATGGCAGTTTCTCAAAAAATTAAAAATAGAAGTACCAAATGGTCCAGAAATTCTACTTCTGGATATATACCCAATAAGATTAAAAGCAGGGTCGGAAAGAGATATTTGTACACTCATGTTCATAATAGAATTATTCACAAGAGCCAAAACATAGAAGCTACCCAAGTGTCTACTGATGAATGGTTAAGCAAAATGTGTTATATATGTAAAATGGAGTATTTTTCAGCCTTGAAAAGGGAAATTTTGCAATACGCTACAACATGGATGAACCCTGACATTATGCTAAGGGAAATAAGCCAGTGACTACATGATTCCACTTATATGAGGTATTTAACAGTAGTCAAAACCATAAAGACAGAAAGCATAAGGATGGTTGTCAGGGGCAGGGCGGATGGGAAGTCATTGTTTAATGGGTATAGTGTCAGTTGTTCAAGATAAAAAGAGTTATGGGAATCGACAGTGGTGATGGTTGCACAAAAATCTGAATGTCTTTAATACCAAAACTGTACATTTAAAAATGGTTACAACAGTAAATTTTATGTTAAGTGTCTTTTACCGCAATAATATTTTTTTGAAAACCTAGTGGTCCTCAGATCACTAATATCATCATTAGCCCCACCTGGTAATTTGTTAGAGATGCAAATTTCTGGACCAAACCTGATTTACATAAGCAGAAACTCTGGGCCCAGCAATTTGTTTTTAGCAAGCCCTCTAAAATTAGCTCTGATACACACACACAGAGTTTGATAACTGATGAAAATGTTACAAAAAGGCTATTATTATAAAACAAAATTAAAGATAATAGACATTTTTAACTCACCATGACCAATACCACCCCATCAATCTCACTTAAAACACCTGTCACTTAAAAAATTTTCCAGGCTTAGAAATTCAGTACTCAAGTTGTTCAATTCATAGAGCCAAATATTTTTCATGAACTTACAATGCCATCTACTGGCAGTTGCAAAAACTGTACAACAGGTTTTAAATAACAGTGTATACACATATATGTGTGTGTGTTTATATACTATATACACCTTTGCCTCTCTAGGGTGAAACATTTTTAAAGTCAGTTCAATAATGAAACAAAGTACAACAAAACTTTGTTCAATTCATAGAGCCAAATATTTTTCATGAACTTACAATGCCATCTACTGGCAGTTGCAAAAACTGTACAACAGGTTTTAAATAACAGTGTATACACATATATGTGTGTGTGTTTATATACTATATACACCTTTGCCTCTCTAGGGTGAAACATTTTTAAAGTCAGTTCAATAATGAAACAAAGTACAACAAAACATACACATAGTTCTTCATAAAGTTACACATAATTCTTCATAAAGGATTATAAACAATACTGGATAAAGTATATCCTCAGCTTCAGAACTTCAAGGATTAAGGAAAAATCAAGATAAGTCTACATGAAACCTAAATAAAAAAACTGAAGAACACTGGATACCATGATTGATTAGGCATATTTTTTGAACCTTAAAATATATCACAGTCGCCCAGTAATTAAGTGAATAATTCCATTCTTTAAATTTATCTACGAGAGTCAGTCTGGGGAGTTTGACTCAGACATAAGGATCCATATTTTGCCTCATTTATTTACCATTTATATCTCAGGAAGTATATTTGACTCCTTCCTTGTGAAACTTAGTATGTAATGGCTATACTTTTTGAAAATAGTATTTTGCCACACTGTCATTTAAAATCAAGAAAGCCAAAAAAAAAGAGAAAAAAAATTAAAGTAAAAAAATTGTAAGTTTTAAAAATTAAAACTAGAAAGCCAATCTACTTAAGTTAGGTATCACAATGAAAAATAGCCTCAAAATGGGCAGCTTAAATTATACGGTCAAAATTTTTTGCGAACTGAAAAAACTTCCAAGTTCAACCACTTTCTCTTGATTTAAATATTTTCTTCTAATAGCTATATTTGATCAGGATTGAAGCAGTTTGATTTTTGCTAACCAAATCTAACCTGGGCAAATATCATGACTACCACATATCTTTCGTACATATGGCCCTTGGTGCTTTTCTATGTATGAGTTAAAAAGCTTATTATTAACCTTAAAGAAAAAGTTCGACTTCACCATATATGATACACAATTTTTCACAATATAGTTACGAACCACGTTTAAAATGTTACTGCACCATGAAAGCCACTGAGAGGATCTCTTCATTTTTTTTTACCCATTTCATTTTTTATGCTTAGGAAACTAAGCATAATAGTGTATCAACAAGGACCGAAATCACTGGATTAATTTCCAATAAATGTACAATTAGTAGTGACAATTTTGGTTTCAAAGAAACTAGTTACAGAGGTGACCCGCCCAGAAGCACGATGCTAACATGGCGTAAGCAGCCTGCTGCAGGGAGGAGGCATGAGGAGCGGAGAGCTCCAACACCTCCTCCAAGCCGACCACTTTCGCACTTCATTTAACTCAAACACACGTCAGCTCCTTAAATGTCATTTGCCCCAACTTTATGATCCAGAAACAGATTCAGGTAGTGGCTCAAGCAAGTAAGTGATGGAGTCAGGATTACAAACCAGGCCTGATTCCAAAGCAATGTTCTTTATCCAAAGAATTCCCACTATTTTCCAAAGTATGATACATATGATGGAACATGAAATGATTGCAGTTAATTCACCAAATGAAACTGTTATGCATTTATGTATTTTATAAAAAATAAACTAGTATAGACCGTGGTTTTTATGAAAAATACAAAAAGTAATCAAATTTAGTGAAAAAATCAATAAATTTTAGGTGTTCCCCAGCCACAGACAAATGATTCAGTACTTCCCAAAGAAACATTCCAATGAAGTACATGATTCTCTCTTTCTTCACTGAATAAGAGGCCAAGTGTTTTTGTAACTCTGTGCCTACTGTCACCAGTTTCTGAAGGGTACACATAGCTCCACGTATGTTTTTAACTGAATGATCTTGGAATAGTTTCACAGTATGGGCAGATTTAACACAAAAAGAAAGGTCTCCTGGGAAACAGCCTACTTTCCCTTCCTGTGTATGGACAGCCACATAGTATTCTGTTGAGATACCGGATGCTTCAGACATTCAAATACCCAATTTCCACGTTGTTTTAAGTTACTCAGAGTACATCTGTGCACTGATGTTCAGCTTCAGTGGAATCTAATGCACCTGTAACAATCCATGGCAAACCTTAAACCTTAATGGTAATTCACCGTCTTCACTCAAAAGTCTGATACTCACAATGAATGGCTACAGACCAAAACTAGAAAGTACATTTTCCATTACAGGTGAAAATGGAAGTCTAAATTAATTTGCACCTCTTCTTACAGTCATTATGGTTTCTTTCATAATATACACAAAAAGAATGTATAGGCTAAAAGAATGTATAGGTCCTGGCAGCTGAACTAAAATTAAATAAAAACTGATCTTACTAATCATCTTTTGGTGCAAAATAAACATTTTATCCTTAGAAACCTATTTTTCTCACTCATTAAATCAGCAAAGTAAAAGTATACAATATCAGAGCATGTTAGAAAAAAGGACCTGAAAAGAGATGAGCAAATTAAACATGAAACAAGTAGTAAGGATATAATAAAGATCAGAGTGGAAGTCAGTGAAACACAGGAGGTGGGAAATCAGCAAACCCAAAACCTCGTTCTATGAAAAGAGCAACAAAATTGGCAAATCTTTACTAGATTAAAACAAGAAAAAAAAAAAAAGACTCAAATTCTTAAAATTAAAAATGAAAGAGACTTGGCTAGTGACTTTGCAAAAAAAAAAAAATTATAAAGTAGTCTGATGAACAACTGTATGCCAACATTGGATAACTTAGATAAAATGGACAAATTTCTAGAAACATGCAAATTTCAGAAACCAAGTCAAAAAGAAATAGAAAATAGGAGTAAACCAATAACAAGAGTTTGAATAGGTAATAAAAACTACCCACTACTCACAAAGAAAAAGTCTGGGCCCAGATGGCTTCATTGGTAAATTCTACCAAACATTTCATATCAATATCAGTTATTCATAAACTTAAAAATAAATTCAGAAGAGAATATTTCCCAACTCATTATAAGGCTATTATTACCCTGATATCAAGACCAGACAAAGACATAACAAGAAAATGACAAATCAATATCTCTTAGAAATAGACAAGCAAAAATCCTCAATTATACACCAAGACCAAGTTTTATCCCAGTAATGCAAGGTTGGTTTAACGTCTGAAAATCAACGGATGTAATGCACCAATGTAAAATAAAAACACTCGAAAAACTTGGAACGGAAGGGACTTACTCAACATTATTAAGGGCATATACAAAAAATCCATAGTTAACATAATATTTAATGGAGAAAGACTAGATGCTCTCCCCCAATCAGGAATAAGACAAAAATATCTACACACTGATTGATCACTTCTACTCAGCACTGTAACTGGAGGTTCTAGCCAGGGCAATTAGTCAAGAAAATGAAAGAAAGATACAAAATGTAAAGGAAAAAATAAAATTTTCTTTTTGCAGATGACATGATCTTGCACAGAGAAAATCCTAAGGAATCCATTACACCAAGTGTATCAATTAATAAGTTCAGCAAAATTACAGTATATGAGATCAATATACAAAAAACAATTATATTTTATATACTAGCAATGAAAAATCTGAAAATGAAATTAAGGAAATCGATTGGAATAATATAAAAAAATTTTAGGGATAAATTTAACAAAAGATATACAAGACTCGTATACTAAAAACAGAGTTAAAAAAAATTAAAGATCTAAATAAATGGAAAGACATAGAATGTTCGATTGAAAGACTTAACGCTGTTAAGATGGGAATACTTCTCAAAGTAATCTACAAATTCAATGCAATCCCTATAAAATCCCAGGTGGCTTCTTTGTAGAAATTAAAGCGAATCTGAAAATTCAAATGGAAATTTTAAAAATTCAAAATGGCCAAAAAGAATCTTGAAAAAAAGAAACTAGGAAAGAACATTTACATTTCCTAATTTCGAAACTTACCCCAAAGCTACAGTAATCAAGACAGTGTGGAACCAGCATAAAGACATAGAAATCAGTGGAATAGAACTGAGAGTCCAGAAATGAACCCTCATATTTATGGTCGATATATCTTCAACAAGGCTACCAATATCTTTCAATGGAGGAAGAACAGTCTCTTCAAAAAATGGTGCTGGAAAACTGAATAGTCATATGCAAAAGAATGAAGTTGGATTCCTCCCGCCTCATGCCATATATACAAACATACCATCGAAATGGATCAAAGACTTCAATGTAAGAACTAAAAATATAAAACTCTTAGAAGTAATAATGTGTAAAACTGCATGACCTTGGATTTGGAAATGACTTCTTAGATACAACACAAAAGCACAAGCTAGAAAAGAGAAAAAAGTTAAATTGGACTTCTTCAAAATTAAAAACTTTGAGGCATCAAAGGATACTTTCAAGAAATAAGAAGATAAGTCATATGTCTGATAAGGCACTTGCATCTAGAATACACAAAGAACTCTTCAACTAGATCATAAAAAGACAATTCAATTAAAACTGAACATTTTTCCAAAGAAGTAATATAAATGGCCAATAAGCACAAGAAAAGATGCTCACATCATTATTCATCAGGGAAATGCAAACCAAAACCTCAAGGAGATGCCTACCTCACGCCCACTAGCACGGCTAGAACCAAGTCTAAACAATAATAAGCGGACTGTCAAAAAGGACGTGTAGAAATCAGAACTCTACACTGTTTGTGGGAATTTAAAACAACCAGGGCACTTTGGAGAACAGTCTGGCAGTTTTTAAAGTTTAAACAGAGTTACCATTTGACTAGCAAATCCACTACTGGGTATGTATACCCAGAAGAAATGGAAACACATACACGCAAAAATTTACACACAAATGTTCACAGCAGAATTAGTTATAGTAACTAAAAGGCAGAAGCAACCAAAATGTCCACCAACTGACATATAAAATGAGCTGCAGACATACAATGGGATACTATCAGGCCCTGGAATAAAGTACTCATTCATGCCACCACATAGATGAAATGTTAAGTTAAAGAAGATAAAGGGAAAGAAGGCCTCATGTTGTATAATTCTGTTTACATGAAATATGAGAATAAGCAAATCCATAGATAGAAAGTGGACTAGTGGTTGCCTAATGCTAGGGGGATGGGGTGCCTTTTTGGAGTGATAAAATTACACTAGTAACAGTTACAAACCTCTGAATATACTAAAAACCACTGAATTGTAGGCTTCAAATAGGCAAGTTTTATGGTATGCGAATGATATCCCAATAAAGCTGTTTACAACGATGAAAAAAATACTAGGGAAAAGCTACTGGCAGCTAGCCGGTCAAAGCCAAGGAGACTGCTAACTACCGTACAGTGCACAGGGCAGCCCTAAAACAATTACCTAGCCCGACACGTCAGTCATGGACTTCTTTGTCATGGGGGCTGTCCATGCACTGAAGAACGTTTAGCAGCATCCCTGGCCTCCATCCATTAGATGCAGTAGCACAGCCTCCCAATGGCGACAATCAAAACTGTCTCTGGAAAGTGGAAAATGTCCTTGAGGGACAAAACCCCTCCGCCCCTCCCACCCTGAGTACTGCTCTAGAAGAAGACCATCCAAGCTGTTTCTAAAACAGCAGATGAGCTTCCACGACAGAAATAAAGATCAATGAATCGAGTTTAAGTTTTAACCTCTTTATGTTTAAAAAAAAAAAAAAAGGGCTCCATGGAAAAGCAAACACAAGCAGGAAAAACATTTAACAGGACCTAATGTTGGTAAGGGTGCAGCGAGCCTTTTTCACGCACACTGCTAGTGGCAACACAAACGGGTGTTTACAGCCTCAGAGAAACCAACCTCTTGGTGTTTGCCAAGAACCACGAAATGCTTGTACCTTTCACCCAACCCATCAATTTGAGAATTCATGAGAAGAAAATAATCCTAAATAGAGCTACGAGCACAAAGATACCTATAACACTGTTTTAACAGTGAAAACTTGGAAAACTGAAGTTCAGCCATAGAGGTATGGTTTTGATAAATGACTATGCAGTCACTAAAAAGGAAGATAATGAAGACTCAACAGTAACCCATTAAATGCTTATGAAATTGCTAGGGAGAAAAGGAAAAACAAAATTTTATGGTTAAAATACTACAGCTACATATTTGCACCACAAATAAATTCACAGAGGAAAAAAAAAACCTTAAGAAGAATTACACACAAAAAATGTTCTTAATACTCTTAAATTGTGTATTCACAATTTAAAATTCTGGAGACATTTTAAAATACTTTTTTAATATTGCACTGTATCCTGAACAAAATTCATAAGATTATTTTATTTTCATGCTTCCTGACATGGATTATTCTTTAGACTTAGGTTACAAAACCATAATGGTTTTTCAAACTTAATCTCTTTGAAATTCTTCCTCAAGACTTAAAATGCAGCCCTCAGCTAAAAAGAGGACTCACTGCTAGTTTTAAGTATGCAAATTTTAAAATGCCCTTATAAGTAATCACAAATACATGTGGCCAAAATTATTTGAGAAGCATTTCCCACACTTGTAAATTTTTTTCTCATTATACTAAGTTCTGATAACTTTAACTCAATTTTCAGCAGCTTAATTCTCAAAACAACTTATTAAAATTCCTATTGTGTGCTTAAACACTAAAAAATGTCAAAGGTTCCTACATAACGTATTCTCCGTGCCTTCTTTAAAAATGCGAATTTCATCCTTTATGAAATACCAACAGATGCTCAACGCCTTGACAATGGTAATTAGGGGTCGACATGGGAGGCGTGTAGGTGAAAAAGGCTACACCTGTTGTGAAAGCTGAGGAAGCCCGTGAGCTCAGCGAAAGCCTGAGAGGAACAAGCGCTTTAACGACCACTGTATTCAGCAGTTGCTGCAAGAGCGTGTAACAAAAGCAGGACTCTAATTCGCGCACGTTAAGTTCTTCACTATTCCTGACTTTTCGTCTCACCTTTCTCTTCTGTCACCCTTGCCAAAAAAAGAGGAATTTTAGCGAACCCACAGGAATTATTGCCAGGCACTGCTACAAGTTTTCATAACAATCAATCACTATTTATCAAAAATCAACAGCAGTACCATTACAGTCAAATAAAGCATGCTACAGACATTTAAGAACTAAATTTTTTTAATGTAAATGATACTTTTTACTAGTAAGCTATTAGATACTATCAGCTGTCCCTTTGAGTTGATGAAACCTGCTGCCACGAGGAAGAAAGTGCCCATCAGTTATATCTATTACTGATCTTGTTTTCAATAGTTTATTGTTCACAATTATTGTTAACTTACAAATAATTATGGGTCAAAGCTAAACATAAAGTGATAGAGGTTTAACAAAATATTTGGCCATTTCTAATAAAATCTTCCTTATTCACTCCTCTAGTAACTTTCAAAAACTCTCACTATAGAAAAGAACACAAAATTTTGGAGCCTAATAAGAAGCAATGCTTGAAAATAAAATTATAATTAACTTTCTATTAACTTTTAATTTTCTAATTGTATTTCTAATTTAAGACCAAGTACTTCTTTTCTAATTTTAAAAAACAGAAAAGTATCATTCTCTTTATTCAAAAACTGGCTAAGACTATATTAAAATGTAGCTTTATTAATTAATACTAATTAATAGTACCAAATAACATTTTACTGTTTCACCAACTCAATTATCCATGCTCTAACTTTAAAAGCATGCATAACAAATTTAAAAATCCACAATCATACTATAAAATAATAATCATGAAATAGTTAAATATAGACCTCTGGTGACAATGTCGACTTTATAGAAAAGTATACCCATTAAAATCAACAACCACCACTATCAGTGTTTTCACAAAACCTTTACTCTGTAAATTTCAGACTGACATGTCCTGTGATAGCTCTTATACTATACACATATAATTTCAGTTCATCTATTATTAGACTAGAGTGATAACATCACTAGAACACAGAAAATGATTAAGTCACAGCATATTTATATGGAAATCTTTCTATAATAATTAAGTTACTAAAAAGACTATATCAAAACTGAATGAAGACCAAGTTTTACCTTTTCTGTATTGTAATATAAAGATTTCAAAGTAGTAAACAAGGGTGGGCAGCCTTTGCTGAAGTTAACCCTCAGGAACTTATCCAATAGTTCTCTAAATTTTTCACCTGGAAACAAAAGTGTACTTTGTTATACTTTGATTAATGCAAACAGTTCTTAAAATAATTTGATAAACAAAAATAAAATTCACTCAGAAACAGTTATCCCCCTTTCCGATTTTTAAACCCAAAAAAGTTAGCATTATTTCTTGTTTTTTCACCACCTAAAAGCCTAACACTAAATATCTCAGTAGGCAGCTATACTTTCTCCTAGATCTAGGTTCAAAATATCTTCAAGGAATACTTCCAAAGATAGGTAAACAAAATGACTGCACAGCTTTGAGTAAAAGTAACCCATTCTGAATACAGTGCCCAAAGCGAGGATTTTTCCTAATCTCACTGGCCAGCACAGACTCAGTCCTGCTATCTACAGACAGCTCATAAGGCTCTCTGCAGGCTATAAAAAGATTCTACTGTAACCAGCACTATATTCAAGTAGCAGCCAAAAAATATTTTTAAACATGAAAGCAGTATTTACAAATGTTTTCCAAATCAACTAGTGATTTACTTCAACATTCATTCCACAGCCATCTACCGAGCACCTACTATGTGCCAGGTACTGTTCTCAGTTTGGGGATATAGTAGTGACTAAAACAAAACAATCACGGACCTTAACATTCGAGGGATGAGAAAAACAGGAAGTAAAAGAATGTATGTTGGACATTAGACTGAACCCTGGAGTATTCTAATAAGAAATTAAAATTAAGTTCCCTACTTGCAATAACTATTATTGCTAAACCCTTACCAAAAAATTTTGGTATCACCTTTTAAAAGCAGAAGAAATTAAGAAAATTTTAAAAATAATGGCTCTAACTCAGACATACGAACTTTTTGATAGTAAGTATTAATAAATAAGGACATAGATTTGTCCAATCATTAAAAAAAAAAGATACAGATATTTCATGAATAGTTTAACCTAAAGTAAGATTAAGGAAATGAACTCTTAAGGGTTTCTTTATGAATCACAAGACTATATATATAAAACAAACAACTCAAAGTGGTTATTTTTGTTTTGACAGACCATGCTGAACAAATATGTGTACCCATAATTAGATATCATAAAATTTGAGAGAAATTAAATTTTATCTAGTGGAAAATGTATCAAATAAAAAAACAGATACAACATTAAAAGACTGTTTTCAGATAATTACTAATCTTTTATTAGATCATATACAAAGTATAGGTCTTTTGAAAATTACATTACCAAGACAACACGAAATTTCTCTTTGGGTTAAATATACATCATCACTTACTTACAAATCAAAAGTAATTTTAGAGATCAAATCTTTCCAGCACTTCCTCTGATATAAAGCAAAAGCACACGACACTGAGGAAGACAGTAAGAGATGTTGTTGCTTACAGGAATGCATAAGCTTCTACTTACTTCGTGTGAGCTTGCACAAATACCTTGTCCACTAAAGTAAACCTCACTTTCTCCACTCTAAGATGAAGGTAACACCACCACTAGCCTCAAGAATACTCATCTATGGCTCAAACGAGTATATAGCAGTAAGCAGTGTGTCTGGAACATAGTAACCGCTTAATAAATGTTGTCTATCATGTGCCTTGATATCGGACAGCTATTGTATTTCTATAGTTAAGAATCTTTTCTATATTTGTTATCATCCACCAAAAAAGCATTTATCTTTATGTCAGAGACTACTCTACACTCCGTTTCTTGGTCAAATTTCTCAGTCTAGTCAGATCATGCTGGCAGATTTGAGTCAACTCTCAATTATTCACAATATTGACTGTTGTTTATACTATGCAGCTATGAGAAAAAATGAAGCTCTTATGTGGTGATACCAGACTAAACTCCATACACAGAGTCAAGGCAGTGGGGGCAGAACAGGCACAGTACAATCTATGCTACCACTTTTGTACAAAATGGGGAGAGAAAAAAAGAAAGCTATACACGAACTCCTCACACATACTTTTGCTGGGAAACTCCATACACAGACTAAACTCCATACACAGAGTCAAGTGGGGGGGAAAAAAAAAACAGGCACAGTACAGTCTATGCTACCACTTTTGTACAAAACGGAGAGAAAAAAGAAAGCTATACACGAACCCCTCACACATACTTTTGCTTGTATATGCACAATGTATTTCTGGAAGAATACACCATCTACTAATAACAACGGCCATCTCTAGGGAAGTAAACTTGGCCAGGGAACAGAGACAGAAAAAAAGACTTTTCACTTAAAAATCTGTTTGTACCCTTCTATTTGAAACTGTATGAATGTATTTACTATCTAAACAAGAAGCCTACACACAGCTACTCAACTTCCCAGTCACACACTATATCCAAAAATTACTATTTACCCATCTCATGATATTTCACTTTAGGTATAAGAAAAATCTTTTCACAAAAACAATCTCCCCTCTTCCTAGTTATTTTAAAATAATTCTTTAGAACTCCCATAGTCTTTCCTTTCGAGGTGGAGGGGGTGACCCTGTTTAGCATTACAGCTTGTAAACAGGTTATCTGACTTACACAGATGCAATGGTATTTCTAAATGTGTAGCGTAGATTCAAATAAAAGTTATTGTTTCCAAAATCACTTCTAAAATAACGAACATAAACACAAGACCAGACTGTATCTGATTCATTGGAATTTATTCTAAATAATGGAGCATGTTCTCACTATAAAAAAGAAGTGATAATTACGTGACCTGATGGAGGTGTTAGCTAACACTACAGTGCTAATATTGCAATATATAAATGTAGCATTATCAATACATTTATACCTTAAACTAATACAATGTTATATATCAATTATATCAACCAATCAATCAATCAATAAACAATTCGATGAAACAAAAACAGAGCAGAATCTGGTTTAATATTCTGGATTGTCTCCTACCCTCCCTCTCCTGCCTGTCAAGGGAAGACTAACAGAACAGGACGAATTAAACTATTTTGAAAAGTAGCTATATCTCTGCGTTATATTCGCAACATTAAAATTTCAGGCTGTTAGAGGACGGCCCCAGGACTTCTGCAGTGTTCACTACTCTGTAAGTATTAAGCCTTTTAATTTAAAAACTGGAAAGCATTTTTCAAAAGTTTCCCCTTGTATTCTCAAGTTCCATCATTTATTTATTTATTTACTTTTTTGGAAAAGCTCTCATTTGCTTTTGATAATGCTGAGATGTCTTTCTTATTATACATAAAAATATTTCTAAAGAGGCAAAATACTTTATGAATTATTCGGCTTTTGCACAGGTACAATTAAGTATGTGAACTATTTTATATATATATGCTCACTGGAGCTTTGTAAATACATGTACGTTAGAGCCTCACAGTGATGAGTACCTTAAAGCCCATGCCATCAGACCCCTCAGCTGGGACCTGTCTTGTAAAGAGATCCTTTTAGCATTTCAAAGACAGACTGTCCCAGAGGATACAGGATGACTCCACTGTAATCTAAATCACATTTCACAGTCAACAGCTGGTTCCAGGCTATTTTTCAATAAAAATACACTTCCTATCATGTACTGAGAGCTTTTAGCACTCTGTGCGTGCTATGAAAATAAATCTAGGCAATGTTCATTTGAAGCCCCATGTTCCATAAAGAAATAATATAACTAAGAACTCTTGCTGGTAATCTTAAGTAAGTTTTCTTTCTTTTCCTAAGAGGCACGTGAATGCATCTGAAAGCTCCAAACTTAAAGAATATACCCACTCACACCGGGAAACAGAAGAGATACCCTGAAACCAGGAGAAAAGAAAAACAGAAGCCAGACATAAAAAGCCACCTTTGGTATAATTCCATTAAAATGAAATATTTAAGTAAAGACAGCAGATCGATGGTTGCCAGGGAGGGGTGGGAGTGACTGCTGACAGTATGGGTGGGTTTCTTTTTGGAGTGATGAAAATTTTCTGAAACAAGATAGTGACAATGGTTGCACAACTCCATGAATATACTAAACACTGAGTTGCACACTTTAAAAAGTATATTTTATAGTGAGTTATATTTCAAAAAGCTGTTATTTTTTTAAAAAGGAGACAAAGAAGTGTGAGCTCAAGCATATTCCACAAAACATGTGTAGTAGGACAGTGCTCCTCCCTACGCGGTGTATTCCACCGTGGAAATTCACAATGCAGACACTGAACGTTCTAAGAAGTCCTACAGAAACCTGACTGCTGTGTTTAACCCAAAGTTTCCCAAACTCACTTGACTGAAGAACATCTCAGTATACCAGCACCCTCCCTGCCAAGCCTATTAATACCCACTTGGACATAAAGCTCCCCAAAAAACATTAGGGAAATCTGCTCTCAGTATTTCACAAATACAAAACAAAAAAGAAAGGATCAGAAGAATGTTATTCATCATCTGTGGAACTAAACTGTACTAGTGGAAAATGAATTTTTTAAATAAATTCATAACTACCATTTAAACTGAAACATTTCTTTTTAAGACAGTCAACTAAAACATTTAATTTCCATGAATCTTTTAATAAAAAGGAAATTATAGCCCAATTATTAAAACAAATACATTCCCTCCTTATCTGATGCCTAGAATAGATTTTTAGAAGTTGGATTACCCTTCTAGTGTCTGACGTGAATCAAAAGACTTACTAAAATTCCCAATAATTCAAGACCTATAACACTTTCGACTAAAAATAAAGATGACTTTAAGAAAAAAGGCACAATTTTCGATAAAACCATCAATGAAGATATTAACTGTCTGGAGAGCTAACATAGTCTTTGCCTCCTATACGACCAAAAGTGAATGAGTTCAGATACACTCAGTGACTTGGATGAGGCCATAAACAGACCACTGTTCAATACAAGCAAGTCACAGAATACATATCATAATACTCCAATCTGCATGAAGTACAAAAAAAGCAGAGTTGTTTTTGCTTCTAGGGATACAGACTATATGGAGCTCTATAAAAACAATGGCATGATAAAAAGCAAACTTCAGGAAAGTGTCACCTCTGAGAGAGGCCTTCAGTAATAACAGTGACATTCTTCCCTTGAACAGTGTGCCAGGCACACAGAGCTCACAACTCTTTGAATTTATTTCTGAAAAGAAGACCTACAACTTCAAAACTTCTACCACTTAAATCATAATACCTCATATAAAATCTGTCATCAATTTACCTTCTAAATATGGTGTTTAATTTTTAAAGTCATGTAAAGAAAATAATTTATGTAGATAATTTCTGATATGTAAAACCAACACATAGCTATACACTGAACACTGATTAACATATGCATAATGAATTCATAACTGACCACTCCCACCCCCCAGACCGGTACAGATATAAAACAAACTGTATACCAGAAACGAGTTTTTAAAATGTAAATGGTGTTGAGTAATTTCGACAAATAATTATTAGTGTTACAAAAGAGATCCTAATATTACCTGGGACAAGATTCAAAGGTAATCTTCTAGGTGAAATTGCTCGGGGGTGCTGCTTACTAATTTCTTCATAAATCTGAAGCCTTTCTTCTAAAGTGCCTATTATCAGTAAATATGTGTGAGATTCAAAGTATCAAAACTTCTATGAGAAAACAATAAACTGTTAAAGTTATACAAAAATTACATTATCAATATGAAAGTTGCTCTCAATTTTTGTAAGAATGACATCTAAAAGTCTGTGGTGGTGAAAGAACATAATCGGTAAATCATTTTAAACCCAATCTCCAGAAAAATCTAAAGCTTCTTTTATTAAAACAGATTCTATAACTAACTCAAATCATATATAAACAGGACACAATGACTCAAGATATACTGCATTTCTTTTGTATTCCTTAGCATAAAACCTATGAAAAATAAAATGTTTCTTTATATGTATCTTACTTAAACACTCCAACCGAACGAAGCCTGCCTACATGTAGCTCCACAGAAGTCTATGATGCCCACTGATTAGGCTTAGAGAAGGAAGTTTTAAGATCATGAATGCAAATGTTTTATATTTAAAAAGATGAACTAAATTTCTAAGGTAGCTTTGACACTTAAAATTTTCAATGAAATTCCATTATAAAAACCCCCATTAGTACAGACTACGTTTAAAGTAAAAGCATTTCTGCCAAATAACAGCAATGTAAAATAAACTTCTAATAGAAAGTTGTATCTTCCCTCCCAAGACCAATCTTATTTTATAGTACTTAACAGAGGCTCTACACTAAATTCTATGATACTCTGCAACAATAACTTACAGAGTAGAATCTGGGTCTAGTTCATTATTCTAAAATAATATCCTGCATAACTTACAAAGCGAGATTGCATGTATTATTTTATATAAGCAATAAGATGGCTTAGAGCGGAATTTTCAGAAAAAGCAAACCAGTTTTTAAACTATAAAATTTAAGAGGATTTTAATTCAGACGACAGAAATGCAATTATTTTAAGAATAATCCTTGGTGTTAGCAATCAAGGCATCACCATGTGAAATGTTGTGTTTAATATCAAGATCATAAACACTGCACTTGTCTGATTTTCCTTAGACTCCTTCCGTCCCCCAACAGTATTTTTCGGAGCTCCAATGTGGTTGGATTTTTAGAACTCGGATATGTGAAAAGTAATTTTTGCATTCTGTTAACAATCTGGAGACTTCATGAAATATTAAGGACCCTTATAATACTAAAAGTCACATGAAGGTTATGATACGTATTTTTTTAAAGCAGTTCTCATATTTATACCTAATGTTAGAGAATGTCAGGCTGTGAATATAAAAAACTTTTCCACTGCCCCAGATATAACGAATCTTTAAAATGTAATTAAATTAACATTAAGACAAAACCAAACCATTTCAATGCCTTATTTCGAGTCACAAGTCGGAGCTCCAGAACGTACCATGGGGGAGAAAAGGTCCTAAGGAGCCTAAAAAGATAAAGTAATGCAATTAGTCTTGCAATCAACACATTTTTATATTAAGCATGGATCCCGACGTATAGAATGTTACATTCATTTTACCAAAACATGTAAATATCTTTATTATTAACTACATGTCAGTAACTGGTAATTTAAAGAAAAATCATAGTTATCACACATTGCCAACTCTCAAAAATATAACTTTTGTCTTTTTTTTCAAAAAAAAAAAGATTATTGATCTAATCCATATTTAAATTTTCATAAGAACATTTGAAGAAATAAAAACTTGAATAATTGTGACATTAAATTTTATATACAAACAGAAAACTTGGATTGACTTATAAAAATGATTAGGCTACAATAAATAAACTTTTCTCATAGCTCACACTACTATAAATGAATATGGATAGCTACCTACTTACCATACTTTTTAAATTTAAAAATTCTGCTGTTTCAACATCCTTGAGCCATAGTTTCATAAATATTTCAGCCATACATTTGTCTTAAGTAAATGTGGTTTCAGTAATATTAACTGCTAACATTTAATTATGAAAATATTAGGGAAAATTTGGAATCCTACTCTAGATTTCTGAAAAGGGTCAAGGTTATCTCATTTCAAAAAACATATAACATTTGCTCTAAACAAATTAACCTAGTTTGCATTGAGAGAATAATTTTTATGCCAATGCTATATACAGTATATCCTCAGCAAAATTTCTTTCGCCCGAGTCTTTTGTTTAGAGGTTGAAGATGACAGACCTCTACTTCTTTAAAAATATTAAATAATTACGACATTTCCCAGAAAGGGAATGTTCATTTTCTTCCTCGTTTCTCTAGTCTAAATTGGTAACAGTTTAATGGGTCAAGGAACCTAAAATATTCTGTAAGCATTTATCACAAGTATTAAATATTTTAATTCATTTTCATTTCCATGTTTAACCTGTAATTTTCCTAAATGGAAAAATAAATTCTAATACTAAAAATATGTCCTCAAATATTATTACAACTTTACGTTTTTATACTTCAAACACTAGTTGAGAAGGTAGAGGAGAAAAATCATTACATACTAAGTTGCAGGGCTTTTTCCAAACCTTCATAATAACACCAATTTTCTGCATTCCGATCAATCAAGTTTTTGAATACTTCACTGGCTTCTTTTAATCTTCCCAATTTCAACAGCATTTCTCCTAAAATTAAGTTTAAAGTCACATTCACTTTACGTAAAGATTAAATACCTTTCTGATCCCAGACATTTCACTAAGCGTTATGAGTACAGCAGATGTTTATGTGCCTCTCTTTGGGTAATGCTGCATTTTATATAATTAAACACAGACTAATGTACAGCTTGCCTTCATTTACACATTCTACTCTACTAACAACCATTTCTGGCTCCCTCCAAAATCCCCGAATATACATGTCCGATATTAATTAGTCAGTACAAATCTTTGCCTTATGTGTATTTTTATATATCTTTTACTAAAGATAACAAACTTACTAAAGATAACTAAAGACTCTCTACACATACTGGTAAATAATTCTAAGGAAATATCCCTATATTCCTTCTGCAAGATGTAAATGTACTTTTCCTGATCAAGTCATATATTAAACAATTCCCTATTCAATTCTCCTAATTTCCTTTCCAGATCACTAAAGAGTTAACTCAAGAAAATACCACTAAATACCACTTCACAGCAAGAAACCACACAAAACATGTTCACATGTGAGTCAACTCCTACGTTCAATTTTTATGTGGCTTTTATTAAGCTACACAATATGAGAAATGAGGATCTAAACTTCTCAAATATAATGGAAAGTACACATACTCCAAGATCAGATTGTCTCAAAAAAGAATTTATATCAACTTTCTATCCCTAAGATTTCCCATTTCCCCAAACAATCTACTTCAAACAAACAATTCTCTGAAATGTCTTTAGTCATATTATTTCAGCTTTCCTCAACTTGGAGGAGGCAGCATATTATAGTGGTTATTATATACTATTATTTTATTATTTTTATATATACTATTCAAGCTGTAGAGTAAAACTAGGTATAATTACTAGTTTTACTACGTTCTAGCTTTGTGAACTTGAACAAGTTACAAACATCCAATGTCCATTTCCTTACTTCTAAAATATCAACCACCTCAGTCAGCTTTTGTGATGATCAAATGAAATAATTTAAAGAGTTTAGCACAGTGTTTGGTATAAAGTCAATACACATAAACATTTGCTACTTAAAAACACAAACATGCCCCATTACTCCAGAATTAACTTCTGGTCAGTCCAATTTTTCCCCTGTTTACACTAGATATAACAGACAACAGCATATTCTTCAATTCCAAAAATGTTGTTATCTGCTACCACCACAAGGTAAAAGTTTATTACTAGGGAAATATAGAGGACAAGTAAGTACACTAGCATATTCATAAAGTAAATAAAATGTCTAACTTTATTTTAGAAGTGTTTAAAAGTATCTTAATATGCTAATGGCTACAAAACACATAAACGTCTAAGTATCAAAGGTCTCTGGGCCTGCCAAGTTCACTGAAAAAAAAAAATTACCCTAACCTGTCCCTGTAAGCAACACAAAGTACTGGCTTTATAGTCAAACTGATGGCCCCCAAATCACCCTCACTAGCAACACATGCTACGATCTGTAGGATCTTTAAACCAGAATTTATCTTATTATAGCATCTCCACTTTTAATCACTGCATTCCCTATAGATGCTATAAGACACAGAGAAAGCAACCCGAGAGTCAAGATTTAAACAGGAAATAGCAATAATACATCAGAACATAAAAATAATTATCCACATTTTACCAATAGTCTGAAAAATAATGTTGTAGTCAATATTGTTATTATTATTATTATTCACAATAAAAACTAAGTCAGTTGCTCGCCATACATTAACAGGAGTAGAGTACGGCAGTTAAAAGGAAGGGCTCCTGAACAGACATGAAGGAACCTTAAATGTATTAAGTTAAAGAAGTCAATATGAAAAGGCTACACACTACATAATTCCAAATATATGGCATTCTGGAAAAGGAACTACTATGCAGACAGTAAAAGGATCAGTGGCTGCCAGGGTTGGGGTCAGGGAGAAACAAACAGGGCACCAAAGCTTTTTAGGACAGTGAAACCAGTCCTCTGTATGACACCATGATGGTGGCTGTGTGTCGCGGGAATGTAAACTCCAGACTTTGGGTGGCCAGGACGTTTCATGTAGGTTCACTGAGTGTAACACACGCAGCACTCTGCTGGGAGTGCTGACAGCGGAGGAGGCTACGCATGAGTAGAGACGCAGGGTATACTGGAAATCCTTGTACCTTCTACTCAATTCTGCTATGAACCTAAAACTACTCTAAAAAATAAAGTCTATTAAGAAAAATTTTTTTAGGTAATGGCTCCGAAGTGAGAAAGATGTGTTTGGAAATTAACTCTACCACCTAAAAGGTGACTTTGGGCAAGTCCTTATATCTCTAAGCCTTGGTTCCTCCAACTACAAAACGGGAAAACAAATAGTACCCATGTCAGAAGCGCTAAAGATGTAAATGAAATAAAGCAGTTTAAGCAATTATCATACTCCAGAATATAGAAAGAATGAATAAATGTTAGCTATTATCTTTATTAAGCTTTAAAGTTCTGTAACTATATGAAATTTTAATTTTAAGCTAATTATTTTAGTTGGACATTCTATTTAATACAGTACTGCTCATGAAATGAGTAATCAATAAGCAAAGCTTTGTTAAGAAAAAATGTGCATGACCCTTTGTTGATGAACATTTTTAACAAATTATTTATCAGGAGCCAACCTTCATAATTAGCCCATAATGAAAATAAAGGACTCTTGCTTTCATGATGATCCTAATGTCATTACATGTATATATCAAATGAGAACAGCAAATATACACATACTGGGGAGTGGAACATAAAGGCAGTATTACATACTGGTTAAGAAAACGGAATCCGGAGTCAAAATCCCTGGACTCAAATCCAGCACTACCCAGCTTACTAATCCATGTGACTTTGGGCAAGTCATTAACCTCTCTGTTCCTCAGTCCCTCAACTCTAAAATGAATATAACTACATCACAGGATTGTTATGACAATTAAATTAATTAATAATGGCTTAATAATTAGTGTTTAGAACACTGACTGATACGTAGCAAGTCTTATTTAAGTGTTAAAACAGAATTAAGTACATAGTTTTTGTTCTTTTCTTTAACTGAGGCCATTGAAAAAGAAAAAGCAAGTCAACTTACCTTTAATTTCTTCCACCAAAAGTTTATCACATATTTGTTTCTCGTATGTTTCTATATGCTCCAAAGATTCCTGAACTAGATCTGCTTCTCTCATCACTTGATTCTGGTATAATATCAGTTCACTATATTCATAGTCTATTTTGTTGGGAGGAACCTAAAAAAATAAAAGATAAAGAAAGACTAAATTATCTTATTTTACATAATTACATAAAGTCGTTATAGATCATTGCTTTCTCAGGAAGTATTTCACACAGACTTAAAAAAGGAATCCACAAGAAATTAAAAATAGAAGAGTGATTAACAGAAAGATTAATACAGTCTTTAAAATAAAGGGGTGGAACTTTTGTATATAGCTAAGTGAACAAGTCAGCAAATCCTACACTTCCCAAAAAAGTAGAAAATGGTTAAAATTCTAAAAACTCTACAATAAAAAACCTACTAGAACTAATAAAGGAGTTAGACAAAGTGACAGAATACAAAATCAATTCTATTTCATATATAGACTAGCAACAAACCTAAAAATGAAATTAAAATAATTACATTAACAGCATCGAAAAGAACAATATATTTAGAAACAAATTTAAGAAACAAGATCTATATGCTGAAGACTACAAAATATGCTGAAATTACAGACCTAAATAAATGGTTATAAAGTCCATTCTACAATCAAGAATCAGAATACTCAATAATGTTTTGATGCCAATTCTCCCCAAATTGATCTATAAATTTAATACAATCCCTATCAAACTCTCAGCAAGACTTTTGCAGAAATTTATTTACAAGCTAATCCTAAAATTCAAATTGAACTAAAAGGAGCCCTACATGGCCAAAAGAACCTGAAAAAGAACAGAGGAGGAAGATAAGCATTTGAAATTTCGAACTTACTGTTAAGCTACACTAATCAATACAATGTGGCACTGGCATAAGGATAGATGTATAGATCAACAGAACAGAATACAAGGTCCAGAAATAAGCCTTTATATTCTAGTCAATTAATTTTCTACAAAAGTGCTAATGCAATTCAATGGAAAAAAAGGTAGTCTTTTGAACAAATGATAGTGGGACAATTAAATATCCATATGCAAAAACTGACACATAGTTCGCACCATACACAAAAATTAACTCAAAATGGATCACAGACCTAAATGTGAGTACTAAAACTATAAAAGAAATCTTAGAACAGGAGAAAAATCTTTGTGATTTTTCTATGCATAAAAGAAAAATTGGTCAATTGGGTGTCATCAAATTATAAACTTTTCTTCTTCAAAAAATGCCAGTAATAACATGAAAATACAAGTTAAAGACTGGGAAAAAATATCTACGGATAGTACAGCTGATAAGGAGTTTGTACTAAGAATATATAAAAAATTCTTACAACTCAGTTGTTAAGACAAATAACCCAATTAAAAAATGGGCACAAGTCTACGGCCATGCCACCCTGAACATGCCTGATCTCGCCTGATCTCGGAAGCTAAGCAGGGTCGGGTCTCGTTAATACTTGGATGGGAGACCATCTAGGAATACCAGGTGCTGTAGCTGTTAAAAAATTATAAAATAAAAAAAACAAAAAGGCACATATTTGAATAGACACTGCATCAAAGAAGAAATATAAATGGCTAATAAAAATATGATAAAATGTTCAATATCATTAGTTATTAGGAAAATGCAAAATACCGTTAAAACAGATAACTATTACTCATCCATTAAGATGGCTATTGTCAAATAATAGGTGCTGGGGATGGGTAGAAAATGGAATCCTCATTCATTGCTGGAGAGAATGTAAAATGGTTCAGCCACCTAGGAAAACAACTGAGCAGCTTATTAAAAAATTAAGTATATACTTACGAAAAAAAAAACAAGTAATTTCATTTCTGGGTATGTATCCCAGAGAAATAAAACATGAGCACACATGAATTTGTCCACAAATGTTCACAGCAGCATTATCTGTAATAACTAAAGTTAAAAACAATCCTTATGTCCACCAATTAATGAATGGATAAACAAAGTGTGGTATGTCCATGTAATGAAATAGTATTCAGCATTAAGAAGAAATGAAGTACTAACATATGCTCTAATATGGATGAATCTCAAATGCTGAATAAAGGAATCTAGAGACAAGATACTACATAACCATTGCTTTTATATTATTGTACATGCCTTATTTAGAACATGTGGAGGACTTATGTTCTGTAAGTCTTCTCTGAACTAGGCTCAGAGAACAAGGCAGGGACAGAAATATAGAACAGAGAACTGTTATAAACACTCTGTAGTGAGAATTAGTTGATAAATAAAAAAAGTCTATCACTCCAGCATGTAAAATTAGTTTGGCTTAGCAGTCCAAAAAATACCTTGATTTTAGAGTAACTGTCAAAAGAAAAAATTTTCATCAAGAAAATACAAAGAGGATGATGTCAGCAAAAATGGCAGAGTAAAGACCTCCAAAAACATGTCTCTCCATAAAAGAAATGAAGGAACTGGCAAGAATTCTCAGAACTGTGGAAATTAACGAAAGCCATGCAGCAACTTGGGAAGCACTTACTAAAGAAAAATGGCTGAATCTTGTAAGACAAGTGAGCTCTGTGGAGTTTTAATTTGCCCTAGTCCTAGTCCATGCTCTCCAGCTACACGGTAACCTAGAAAAATAAGCTTGTATTCCCAGGGCACCTTGACAGCCACCAGAGAGAACAGAATAAACTGGAGCTCTTTCAAAGCTGCATTCACAAGAAACTGATTAACTGACCTATCTGGTGGGCCCATGCAAGACCTCACATACAAGGTAATCTCTGAGCCTGCCCAGAGCAGAGAGCCTTAGGGGAAGGGAGAGAGCCAAAGGTGCTTGTCAGAAACAATTATAGACAAGTGTTTTAGCTTTACGGTGCCTAAAGTAATGAATAAAAGACGGGGCAAACAACAAACTAATCAAAAATCTTAAAAGCTGGGAAATGTGATGTCCAAAGGAGCTCTGAAAAGCGCCACACACACAGAGCTATGCACATGCTCAGGAAAGACCTGAGAAAGCACTAAGCTCTCACCTCTTGCTGACCTTGACGCTCTGTACAAACAAGAGGCAAAATCTAAGGCAGAGCTGTAAAATACCTTGGCTGCGTACTGATGGTATACCCCAACACAGCACAGAGAAAATTAATAAAACTACAAGTTGGTTCTGTGAAAAGAACAACAAAACTGACAAACCTTCAGCTGGGATGACCAAGACAGAAACAGAAGACTATTAAAATCAGGAATAAAAGGAGGGACATTACTACAGAACCTACAGAAATGAAAAGGACTATAAAAGACTATCATGAAAAGTTCTATGCCAATGAATTAGATAACGGAACAGATTAATTCCTAGAAAAACGAGAGCTAATGAAATTGACTTGAGAATAGAAAATCTGAATAGACCAATAGCAAATAGAGAATAAATTAGTAATCAGTGAACTTCCAATAAAGTTAATAAACTTTCACTAGTAATCAATGAACTTCCTGATGCCATCACAGGTGAATGCTACCAAATGTTTGCACCATCCTTCACAAACTATTCAAAAAAAACAGGAGGGAACACTTCCCAACTTATTCCAGGAGGTCAGACACAAACATCAAACAAAAAGAAAACTAAAGACAATCTCTCTTATCCCAACATCTACCTTAACCTCACAAATAATCAAGGAAACACAAAAGAAATATGAGATAAACTTCTTTACACCTAGAAGACTGAAAATATAAAGCTACAAGAGCCAGCAAGGATGTTGGGGAAACAATAATTGTAACACCTTGCTGGTGGGTATATAAATTAGTATAGCTACTCCAGAAAGTAATGATAATACTTGGTAAAGCTGAAAACACACACACAGCTACAACTCTGAAATTCCAGTTTTAGGTATACACTGAAGAGACACTCACAAATGTGGCTAATGAAACAACAGAAAACAATATTCATTACAGCACTGTTTTTTAAGAGACTAGAAAGAAGAATCTATGGCTTACTGATATAATGAAACACCAAATAGCAGTTAAAAATAGGTAAACTAGCTTTACGTGAATCAACATAGATATATTTCAAGAAATGTTGAATGAAAAAAAACTGCCTATCACTCATGTAGATTTTTAAGTATACCACCTAAGAGGAACTGTCATGAACTTAGACAGAATGTAAACACATAGGAATGAGCTGTACTGGTTTCAGAATAGTGGCACTCTCTAAGGAGGCACATGAGAAGACTTTAGCTATCTGTAATATTTTATTTCTTTAAAAAATAAAATCTGGAGCAATTATGGCAAAATATTAACATCTATTTAATTTCTCACATATATTTTTAATATTTTTCTATTTTACATATATATTAAAATATACTTAACATGTTTATATCAAATATAAAATATATATTATAGAAACAATTTCCACAGTCAAAACTATTTTTATGCAGTCTTTTCTTTATACATTTGAATACTACTGAAATTATAGTGTACAAATTTTTTTATATTATGTATTTTGTATTAAGAATTTACATCTAGAGGAGGTCAGTTATTTCAAATTTTTCCAATTATTTCAAATTATTTTCAAGTTTTTCCATAGGTCTCGAATTATTTCAAATTTTTTTCAAGTTTTTCCATAGGTCTCGAAGACTTTAATTCATATTTGGGGGTGGGGACAATCTAGAAATCAACTATTTTAGTTTGTGAAGGTAGGAGAAAATGTTCAAATGAACTTACCTGCTGAGTTTGTCTAAATTCTTCCAATAGTTTTAGTGCCATGTCATAATCTTTCAGCAAATGGTACGCGATAGCATATCCAATCCAGGAAGCACGCTGCGTCGGGCGCAACTGAAGAAGCTGATACCTTGTCTCCTTAAGAAAATAAAACAAAATTGTCTTAATTTTTTTTACTTTTTTAACTTTCTATAAAATATATTTCATCAGTTTAAGAAAACAATTTAATGCCTTTAATTCCTTTCTAATGAACTCAATGAACAAATATCAGTTTCAGAATAAAATAGAAATATCTTTTACGTTCTTTATCTAAATTACTTAAGTTCTAAAATACCCCATAATGCTGATTGTAAGGCTGTCACCAAAAAAACTGTCCTTGGGGTTCATGCTTTTGGGCTGACTTATAAAATTACCTTTATGTAACAGAATTCCTTTTAGTAACTAAACATGTTAGAAGAGAGACTAAGATAGTTTTTTATTAAACTAAGTCTGCTGTTTATAAAATTATTATATGAAATTACAATGCATTTACATTGTTATAACAGGCCCCAGAAACAGGATGGACACAGCCGGGGGGACTCAAACATCTGGGCTTTTCTAGCAGAAACCCCACTGCTGCCACTCTAAGACAGCTCGGTGTCTGTGACACTAGGGAGAAAACACCAGGAATTCCACCTTGGTGCCCCAGAAGGTTCACGGTATCTTCACCAGCAGAAAACCCCACCTCTACACAGCCTTCACTTCTTCACAGCTCCTATCTGCCTCCGAGTTTCAGGCAAGTGCAACTGCCTGGAGGAACAGGGTCTCATGAAGAATACCGGCTGCAACGAACAGGGTTTTGAAAACGTAGTGTTTAGCTCCCCTGACTCTGTGATTCGAATGGGTGCCACCTGCACTATACACCACAAGGAGTAACAGGAGTAACAAAAACAACTTAGTATCAGTCTGCTGCCTTCATGTGTGACTGGTTCCTTTAGGCATCTAAGATTAAACTGTATCGTTCTCATCCCTTATGGTCAGTGCTGCCTCTCTGCCCCTCCCCTCCTTCGTTGAAGTCTGGATCCGTTTTCTTCTCTCTGACAAATCCTGCCGCTATCCTGAGCAACGCAACACTGTGGCTCACCCATCCAACAATCTATCTTCTTAGAACCATGGTTTCCTCATGTTTAATGATCTCCTCCACCCCTCCCTAGGGACCCACTCCCACCAACACACTCTAGACCTTACAGCCCCAAATCATAAATTCCAATACCTCACTGCCTGGCCACAGCTCCTATGCTGCCCACAGTTTCCCTTTGCTTGGACAGTACCAGTACCTCTAGTTCCTTGAGTCCTTCACTTCCAACCACCATCCTCGTTTATTTCACTATCCCTCTTAGGAACCACTATCATGCCGATATTCTTCATGTCTTTGCCTCATGCCTAAAGATAACCACTAACTCTCACCACACCTAGGCAGAAGAATGGTTATTACTGAAGAACAGTTATTATTATTAAGCTCAGCCAAACCCTTGAAACTTAGGCAAAAATCTAGGCACAGGGTATAAGGACTTACATGGCAGAAGAAGGGCAAAAGTAAAGAGTAAAGGAAAGATTTATTTAAAGAGAGCTGCTAAGAGCTGGTGGTTCCCTTCACGTAAGGGCATGAGAGAATTCCATTTCAGACAGACTGAGTTTAGGAGACTAAGTGGAGCGGGCACGTGGAGATGCCCCGCAGAGCTGAAGGTGTCAGGGGGAAGGCCTGGACTACAGAAAGGCTGATGCACGCGGTCTTCCTCACGTTACTTTACACTTACTGACCCATAGGAAAGCCAATTAATCTCTACATTTAGATTTCCGTTATAAAGATTAAAATTTACCAAATCTGTAAATGTTGAACCCACAAAGAATCTAGTACAGAATTTACACACGAGATTATCTAGTTTTTTAAAAAGCATTAAATAAATAAAGTTATCCTTTTTTGATGATCAAATATGCAGTTCCACAATTATTACTGGGGGAAGGTTCCAAGTGACTTTCCCCTCCGCTACAGACTAAAATGAACAACTCAATCTACAAGTTCTTGGCTTATACCCATTTCATTCTGAATTCACATGCTTTTAAAATATATCCGTTGTAAAAACGTGTAGACTTAAGCTAAAGTACTTACTCGGTAACCTTCAAGGTCTCTCATTTGGATCTGCAGCAGAGAGAGATCTCTCAAAATTTGCAGATTATCTTTATCTAATTTGAGGGCATTTCGGTAACACTTAATAGCTTCATCATACTTCTTATCAGAACGCTGCAGGAGTCCATACACATGCCAGCCTATGAAGTTAAGGAAATAGAGACGTTCACAGGTACTAGAATATTCTATGCTATATCTCTAACATAAAGCTCACTTTAACTCAACAGTTCCTTTGTCTGAGATTTACTTCAGAATGATCGGGGGGTGGAGGGAAGGAGGTAGCGAGCCAAGTGCTAAAAGATAACATGAGATCAGCCTTGACTGACAACTGTGAAGTTACTGAAGCCGAGTGATGGGAAAGTGGGGGTTCATTATTCTGTTCTATTTGTGTACGTGTCTGAAATTCTCTTTTTCTATATAACCTTAGAAAATTCTTGGTAAAATTCTTCACGTTCCCTACCTTCTACTCCCTCACTCTACCCCAGGACCTCAATGTTCATTTTTCCTTCATCACTATGTATTAAAACAGAATACATACCAAAATGGCAATTATCTTTTGAAACAAATTTATATTCAATCAATTCTAAAACATGTAACCATCGGTTAATTCATCAGTGATACGAAAAAAACACAAAAATTAAGTTTTTATTTATTGTAAATTAAAGGCTTAGCGTATCTTGGAGCCAAAAAACTATCATACTTACACGCCCTCTCTCTTCACTCACGAGTGAGCACTGGGATAAAGAAGTAACTATATAGTATTTTGAGAGACTCCTGAGCTTAGTACATGAAAACGCTACTAAGACTACTGATGTTCAATACTGGTAAATAGATTAATTAAATGTACAAAAATTAAGAAACAGGGCAATATGTGAAAAGGTTGTGAATAAACATGTAGATGAGCAAAACAGAAATGAAAATCAATTTCGATGATCCAGCCTTAAAAAGTATTTTCGGTTTTTTACAAACTGGGATACTAGACAGAAAAAACATCAACCCTGAGTACCCAGTGAAGTAACAGATGTCGCCGTGCAGCCAAAACGAGCTGAAGAAATAACGCACAGTCACACTTAATACTCAATGCGTTCTTCTGAAATTTCCAAAAGTAAGTTTAAAAAACACAAATTTTACTCTACAGGTTAACTACTGTACAGTAAGTCATTACTTGGAATGATGGGAAAGTATTATTCAGTTTATGGATGTACAGGGGAAAAAATGGACTTTAAGTCTCATATAATTATCAAAGTTACTTTTCTCTCACACTAAGCACAACTGAAGTAAATACATACTGAATAGGGATGCTTTAAAATACTCCAATAAATAAAAAACAAGGCATAGGGAACAGATGAAACTAATACTACAAAACGTTGATAATTATTGAAACTGAGTAATGGGTACAAGAGTTCATTAAATTCTATATAGATTTGAATTTTTCATAGTAAAGTTTTTTTTCATTAGAATTAGGAAAAAACTAGTAAATGGAAAATACATTTAAGAATTAAACTACTCAACCACTGCAAAAGGATACAGACATGGCTCTTGACATCGTTACGAAGTCCTTTACGAACAAATTCATATGCTTCTTCTTTTTTTCCTAAACAATTCAGTGTTAAGCCTTTCATAGCCAAAGTCTCTGAAAAATATTTTTAACCTCTATTTACACATGATTCAAATTATTTTCTTAGCACTATTTTAATATCTGAAATCTGCCACAGTAAGAGGAATATCTCTTCAAATACAAAAGTAAAACTGCATTTTAAGTATTTCCTTAAAGTTTAGCCCAAGTCCTTTTCTGAAATTCCTTAGGCTGGGTCTAAGTTGCTAAATGCTAAATGCTTTCTGCCCTTTAGAAGACTCTAAAGGGGGCTGAGATTATTCTGCCGAGAAAAGGTAACACAGCAGGCACCTGAGTCCTGCTGAGTTACACCTACTGCAGCAGTCCACACCCTTCCCCTTAGATTCAATTCTAATCAAGAATCAAACCATCTGATTTACACCCCACAAAACAGTCTACCTTAACTAAGAGATAGTCACAATTTAAAAATTACCTTAATCAATACTGGAACAGACTGCATTTTTGGCAGAGAGTTTATTCCAACTAATGCTAGTTAGGCTAATTAACATCAGTTTGCATTTCAAGAGCACAACACTGGAGTGGCAACCCCAAAAAGATGTTTAAGGTAGTTCATATAAGATGGTTTAGAATGAAATAACTCTGAATAATCCACAAGAAGGAAATTAGACAAGAACAATGGTTTTCAAATTGGCTTCTATGGACTACTGACCATGGTGGTCCAGTCTCCAGACCCATAACCAAATGCCTTCTTTTATCAGTTTACACATAATGAACTTCCCACAAGCTTCCCTTTAGATAAGGGATCAATAGCTAAAAGGCTTGAAAACAAGCTTTAAATTTCTAAAATTCTATGAAATGAAGACGTCTTTCCATTTCCTTCAAAGAATATTTTAAATGTTATTAGAAAGTTGAGCCGGGTCAGCCTGTTTTCCCAAATAAGACAGTCTCAAGAATTACCCAAGTCTAATATTCAGAGACCCCAGTTAGCTTTGATCCGCTACAGGACCATAATTTCCATACCTAACTCGACCCATCCTTTTAACAAAAACTGGTTATCAGTGAAAAAGGATGAGAAGCAAATACAGACTTATTAATACCAGTGCTAAAAAAACAACTCAAGATAAGCAATCTAATAATAAACCAGTGGTGTCATATTTACATATAAAGGTCAGCAGGTATATAAAACACATCTACCAAAGAATAAAATGCATTTGACTGTATCTTCACACAACTTCTGTATTGCAAATACTGTCCTAATTTACGCAAAGGAAATCAAAGAATACATTTAAATTCTATTTAAAGTAATATATGAAATTAAGCCTATAAAAATATGTGTATATACTCCAACTGTTCCCCAACCAACCACTTCTCATCTAAAACTAAAGACTGTACATAAACCTAAACATAATAGAAGTAAAGTAACCCAGAATAAGACTGATATGAAGTATAACTGAATATGTTAAATATTCACACATCTAACAGAGAGCTACAAGGCCCTGGATCCTGGGGAAGCATTCTTCAGTCCCCGTTAGGAATGTGATCTGTCCCCAAAGCAATCTCTCGCAGATGAGACGATACCTCCATGTTCAGCAAATTTTGGATTTGAAAGAATCATCTTGCAAAACTTGAGGCCATTTTTGTACTGCTTCTGTTCATAACATTTCTGTAAAGAAACATGAACAAAAAATTGTTTTATAAAATGAATATACATGGAGTAACTTTTCACTGCATTATATAAATCCTAAATTCACAATCCAAAATTGTTCTAGTATCTATTTTCACTTTTACAGAAGATTAAAAAAAAAGTAAACAGTAAACAAAAAAATTTAATTGTCAACCAACACTGCTACAGCTTTTCTATATTCAAAATCAAAAAGCAAAAACATGTGGTAACAACACAGAAAAATACTAGAAACTGCATTAAAAGCCGTTGCTCTTAGAAGAATGGAACCAAGTCTATGGCCATGCCACCCTGAACACGCCCAATCCCGTCTGATCTCAGAAGCTAAGCAGGGTCGGGCCTGGTTAGTACTTGGATGGGAGACCACCTAGGAAGACTAGATGCTGTAGGCATAAAAAAAAAAAAAAAGGATGAAACCAAGGTATACACACAAAAAAAATACTGCTATACTATTATTATGTGTCTATACAAATCTTGTTATTACTCATATTAATTCCTTAAGGTAGGTATCATTACCTCCACCTTACAGATGTGGAAAATGAAACTTAAGAGGTCATAAAATTTGTTTATAAGTGGCTCAGCTTAGTTGCAAACTCTAGTGTGACTCCAAAGACCATGGTCTTTCAATCACTGGTCGGATACAAGGGTAAGCAACCTCTTTATTCCTAAATGCTACCAGCCAGGCTAAGTCATCGGTTACTGTCCTCCACAGCCACTGATCATGAGAACATCTCATCTCCATTCAGTCACCTTCTCATTTACGTTGTTATGGGTGTTCTTTCTAGTACATAACATGCCAAGCTTATCCCCACCTCAGGGCCTTTGCACCTGTGTTCCTCTACCCGAAACGTCCTTCCCCAGATCTTCCCATGGCTGATTCCCTATCATCGGGGTGTCAAAGTCACCTACCTGACCACTCTATCTACTACTGCTAGCCTCCTACCCAGATACAAACATATTCTCTATCATATTGCTCTATTTTTTACACAGCTTTATCATCTCCTGAAATTCCTATTTATGTGATTACTTACTCAGTGTCTCTCCTTTCCACCACACCATAAGCTCCATGAGAACAGAGATCTTGCCTAGTTTAAACATTGCTGCATCCTCAGGTTCTAGACAAATGAGCACAGCTCGATAAAAACAGCCTACTACCCTCAAAAAAAGTAGGAAATGATTGATCCTTGCAGCAGGTGTGGGATGTGGAGGGGAGAATCAGAACTTAGTGTCCATAGAAAAAAATGTTTAAAATTAGGCTTCTTGATTGCTTCTGGGTAAGGGGAACTTAGTGGTTGGGAGAAACCGAAATTTTGAAATATGCAAATATACTACCTATTCTAAAAATAATTTAAAGGAAAAGTAAAGAGATAATCTGAATTTGACTATAGAAGTTCACCTGACAAATGATAAAAAAATAAGCAAAAGGAACTACTGGGGAAGAAAAAAGGAGAGAATTATTATAGGTTTTTTGACTTACCAAGTGATCTCAAAAGTAATAATAATCATACTACCAATAACAGTAATGATAATAGTTAACACTTATTGGAAATATTTACTATGTGTCAGGCACTGTTCTCATTTAATCCTTACTTAAGTCCCAGGAAAGCGTATGAGATGCATGTTATCTCCATTTTAGATGGAGCGATTGAGGCACACTGGTTTTCACAGCCGAAAGTGTTAAAGTCACAATTCAAACGCAGGCAGTCTGTCTCCGGCACCCAAGAACTCAGGTTAAAGAAAAGTCTTAAGTTCAGTAAGGAATATATGCTTAGTAGAAAAGATAGATTCTAGTTTCAACTTTTCTACTAACCAGAGAACCTGAGACACTCATTTACCATTCCTGGGTCTGACTGTCTCATCCATAAAAAAGGGCATCGAATAGCTCCAAAATTCAACAAAATGTAATGCTAAGAGCTAGTTGAGGAATAATAAGACAGGCAGGCATAAGCCACGCAGAACATGTGACAAGCTAGCTGGTGAATTTGTATGGATATGTTTATGTACACTGATAACTAATAAAAATTTACTGCTGCTGACAAAGCACTTTGGTACACAAACCAAACTTAAAAAATAATCTCATTATAGACACTTCTGTTTGTCAAGGAATTCGATGTAGCAAAATTTTACCCACATTTATTGCAATGGTGAGATAATGAAATCACTCGCTTTTGCAGCACCGTCCTAAATTCATGTAACCTTAAAATAAACATTATACGCCCAGAGAGGAAAATGTTCAGCATTTCCCAATTTATTTGGGGATAAAGTTAACCTAGCAGCAGTTTTAACTTTTTTGTAACTAGAATGTAATAAATCATGTAGTTTTTCCTCATTCTAATAATAACATGATTTAAACTACAAAATATCCATATATAAAGTGTGTTCTGTCATCTTTTAAGTAAAATGTCACATGCCCTGAAATCTAATAATGATTTATAGATGACTTTTCATTAACATATTTCAAATTCCCTAGACAAAAAAAAAATCCCATCTGAAAGGACAAAAAAGTTCACTTGCCCAGTTCCATACTGTGAAAAACATAAAAAGAAAAACTTTAAGTAATATAGGAAAAAACATATACTAAAAAGCTGAGTGAAGCAATCTGCCACAATGCTTTAATTAGAACTTTTTGTTTTTTGTTTTTACACTTTTTGTCTCCCATTATTTGCCCAACACTAAGCACCATTTAAAATTAAGACGAAACTTTTGTCCCAGTTACTATGTTATCTTTTTTTAACATTCTGAAGAATAACTTTCTATTAGCTTAAAACAGAACAACTTCTATGAATTTTTATCTGTCACTGATAATACTTGAAACATTCTAAACTTAGTATCTTATTTATGGTAAAGGTAACCAACAGCTAAAACTCACATAACACAGCTCTAAATACCAAATTCACCTTTAAAATCTAAACGCTTATGCTCAGATGAAACAACAAACTAGGAAAGAAATAGCTATTTACAATATTAATTTAAAATCTATGGTCTCCAGTTTTGCGGAGAAAAGCGAAGGCAGGCTGCCTCTCCTCCCTGGAAGAACCGTGAAGCCCCCAAGGACGCTGGCACACAACCTCCAGAAAACACACTTCTGGGCCGGGCAGCGTTCATCACAACAGCGCCAGTATTCAGGTTTCTGCTCGGAAACTAAGTAAATGCTCCAGTGCAAATCCAGCCTGTCCGCAAGGCTTTCATCACTTACCCAAGGCAGGGCCTGTGCGAGGTAAAAGCAAAGTGTCGTGTTCGACGTGATAACTTAGAAATGCAGTCCGTGTCATGTATTCGCTTCCCAAAGAGGTAAAGTACACCAAAAACACGCATGGTCCCCCCCACCAGGAGGCCCTGCAGCCCAGGGCCCCGGTCCCACCTTCCGCACCCGGCGTGCGTCCGCGTTCCACCGCGCCGCGGGGTCGCCCCGCTTTAGCAGGGATCGGGGCGCGCTGGGCAAAAGATTAAACGCAAAGCAGGAAACGAAC